>NC_087100.1:4253222-4855825 GCF_963855985.1 Ostrinia nubilalis
AAGTGGCTATGCGGGTCGCGCAAAACCTTGCTATTTGAATTTTACATTTTGAAAATTCTAATATCTGTAATCGAAATTATCCGAAACTTTCGGATAATCCGAAATGATTTCATATCCGTAACCGTAACCGAAACCGGTATAATATTGTTCTAATATCCGTAACTGTATCCATAAACGAAACTTCATATCCAAAACATAAACAGTAAAAACGCATGATCACGCGAAAATAATTTGTTGACTCCATTACCTCGCTAATTAACTAGCCGGCGTTAATTGAAAGGCATTTTTGTGCGAAAATACAAAATAATAACGTTCTTTGAACCCCAAGGTTTAAGTGTGTTAGCAATGTTAATTAAACCGCCTTTATCGAAGATAATCGTGTAATCAAGATACCTTTTAACGCAAGACTTTGTTAAGAACCTCTAAAGACAAATTACGCAGATCTCCTGTTTCTTCTTGTTCTATTTCTACTTGGTTTGTATTTTTAATTTATTAGTAATTTATTTTTTTGCACAAATTACTAATAGTTCCGTTAGCCCCACGTGCTAAGCTAAATATACTTCACGAGTGGGCTCACCAAAATAGTCGAGCGTCAGTTGGGTTCGAATCCGCGTTCCACGGATGACGAGTTGGCCAGTCCGATCCGTTCACCGTTCGGCTATCATGCCTTCAATTGTTTTTCTTGGTTTGTTAAAATTATTGGTTTCAGACTTGCCCCATAGGTGTCTAACATGGTTCAATCGATCTGAACACCATTTTCCCTACGAAGCACGTATTTAATCTCCGAAGCTCTCTTTTCGAACAACCATTTTGCATGTGCTTGCTACTCAACTTTCAGCTACTGCACAAAGTTGTACAAAGCATTTATTACAGTTTGCGTGTCCCATATAAGAATTAAACTTCAAAACTTCTGTTTCAGAAACCATTTAGCTATAAGCTTGTCCATTTCGCCCACATGTCATAAAACTAATTCTTCACTATGATTGAAATTCTGTCAGCACTATCAAAAAGTAACACAGTTACGGAAAGTCAACAAAGACATCTACCGTTCCACATTTATAGACGTCTCTAGCAGGGATGTTCGTACTTGCGAATATTCGCAAAAAATTTTGATATTCGCATTCGCAAGAAATGATGTGCATATTAGGGGATGTATTGGACAAACAAAACGGAAATTATACGTGGATATTTTTTTTTATTTAGTGAACATAACCATCACTATTGTGGTTAAATTTACCTGTCGACAAATGTCCTGTACCTATAGCTGACACGAAATATCAAACCAACCAAACATTTTTCATGAAAATGCATACTTTGCCTGGGGATGTCGTAAGAGCAGACTCAGGGAGAAGTATGAAAATTAGGAGTTCCTAACCCCCCTGGTCAGCGTAAGAATTGTAGCTTAGAGTCCTCTTGTAGGGGAGACCTGATCATGATGATTCGCATTCGCGAGTATTGGAGTCAAAAATTCGCATCCACATTCGCATTCGCGCAAAAATCGACATTCGCTACATCACTATCCAGTCGTCCATCTTCCAACGGATCTCGACAAACGACCACCGCCATTATTGATCTCATTCCTCTTAATGTCAAAGGGCCTGGTTTGACGCTGAGATTTGAAAGCCCTTTAGATTACATCTTAGTAAAAGCCTTTTGTGTACACGATACAGATGTGGAACATATTTTTATTCAAACTTCACCTCTGTTAATATAAGAAACAGTCTGTATTAAAATAATGGTTTAATCTTGATAGAGTTTTTAAACGACAAGTACGTACCTACCTATCTTCTTGTGTTTCTGAAAACTTTATCTAGTTTCTACGGAAAACATATTGATTTAAAACTGTAAAGTCATAATGGTATCTCTTGAGTCAGATGTTCTGGCACAAGTTATAATAAAATCTTTTTTTTTTTTTTTTTTTTTTTTTTTTTTTATTTTAATTCTAAGTTTTATCGTAGTACTTATTAGATATTATTCTGTGGTTTTATTCTCAACTTGAAAAATGATACTGAACTGTAGGTATGTATTAATGTCTTGAATCGCAGTATTCAAGAACCAAATGTTAGTAAATGGTTAACTTTACTACGAAAGTGTTAACTTTACAACAACGGAAAGTGTTATTATTATTTATACACAGAAAATAGTCCCGTCACAAATTACCAAACAACTGACGTATCATTAAACTCAAGGAAAAATAGTTTCCTCAAAACTTTTTCCATATTTCATAGATCATCAAAGGGCAAAATGGCATAAAAACCCGGTGCATCTCTCTTCACTTCAACTGCAGTTGAACTTTCCAGTCTTTTGAATACGGTTTAAAACCGCTTAACCGGCAATAGAGGTGGCGTGCTTTCGTATATTTATCACAAACTTGATATTAATTACGCAGCGGCGTCCGAGCGTGATTGTAATATATTGTAATACTAGTTACTGCCGAGTCGCCGCCTGCTTTTATTTCCCAACTAACAGCCTTTGTAGCGAAGAAAATTTTCCCGTTGAAACCGGTTTGCGGCGGACCTAAGTGGTTACGCTTTTGCGAAGGAGGAATAGTGCTGGGAAAGGAAAATCCTGGTTTAGTTGCGGAAATCTTGTAATAAAACCTTTAGTTCTGACTGACACAGCCGGAACTGCTAAGTCTTAAAATCTGTTTGGAAAATAGGTTTCCATTATGTAGATGTCCCTGTAAGAAATGACATTTCAGCTATGGAATTGTGTTTCAGAAATAGAGATGATTGTTTTTTTTGGATTGGTGCAAGTTATGGCCAATCATTTGCTAACCAATTTACCAACCTACAATAGGTTTCATCTTTCAGCCATTGCTGAACACAAGCCTCCCCGAATGATTTCCATATTGTCTGGTTGGTAACAGCCTGCATTCAGCGTCTTCCTGCTCCCTTTATGAGGTCGTCGGTCCACCTTGTGAGTGGAAGTCATTAATTTATCTATCTCATTTCACTAAGTATTGTTGTTAATACATTTGCTGATTCCATCAATTGTTGCAAGTGATCTCATGAAAAAAACACCAGCCGTATTTATTGCTGAATCCAATCTAGAAGTCGGAATTGAAAAGGTATCAAAGTTGTATCGTGATTGCTCTTTGTTTCGCCAGTTTCGGCGCGAGATGGCGTCTCAGCAATGGCTGTCATATCACATCAACACGACATTGTCTCGAACTCGACATATAATCGAGTTAGGATCTGGTACAAAGCATAAAACAAAGCGGGTTGTTGTTTCCTATTTTCATTTTTAACTGACATCAAACAGGAGGAGTATTCTAACATGGTTGGTATGCTTTTATACAATAAAGCTCCCAGTCTATCCATGGTCAATGTTGGCCGTATGGTTCCAGTTATTCAAATTTATGTATGCGAGTCATTCCTACTAGTACCTTAATATGTAAGTCTAGATATTAGCACGTCACTACCTTGTTTAATATACCTCGCAATCTTGTATACCCATTCTTATGATACACCATACAAGAATGCATGGTAAATTCAGTGAACTGCTCCTGAATCGAATGTACCTACTACTACTATTTCTATTTATTTATATTAACCGGCAGACAGTGGTGACTGAGTTTGTTGCGGCGCTTCTTCTCAGCACTTGCCAAATGTTGGTCTCGAAGCGCTGGTAGGGTAAAAAGATTATGAGACATGTAGAGGCTCCTTAAGAGCAAAATGACGATTTGTAAGAACTATTTATTAGTCTAAACAAATAAAGAAATTTTGACTTTGACTTTGACTTTGACCAGCAAAGTAGAATAAGATCACTCCCGCTCTTCCCGTGAATGTCGTAAAAGGCGACTAAGGCTGAGTTGCACCACTTAACTTTAACCGTAACTATAACGATAACCGGTGGTTTTTGTATGAAGAATGACTGTTTTTTTACGTTTGTTAAAGTTAAAGTAAGATAGCCTAAGGGACAAATATGCGAATATCAGACCTCCCCTACCCTCTGATCAACGTGGGAAATGTAGGCCAAATCCTCCATTTCATCATCATCATCATCATTTCAGCCATAGGACGTCCACTGCTGAACATAGGCCTCCCCTAATGAATCCTCCATTTGCCTCGGGTAAATTAAAGAGGATCGTGTTTCTACAGTGGAGACTAAATTATCTGATGATGATGACAATAATAGTATCAAATCAACTTTAATTCATTCGTTCAACTAATAAAGCTGGTCAATTATGGCTTACATTTCTTTATAACTAAACTTTTTTGGACTATGAAAGCTGCGCTGAAGTCAAAGTCAAAATTTCCTTATTTGCATGGACAAAAATAGTGCTTAAAATAATAAGTTATAAAAATTTTCGCGTTGCATAATTGAATTAATCGGTCGAAACGTCAGGCGTATTTGCCATTTTAATGTTACCGGATAGGTATCAACGTGTATCGCGTTAAAACCTGTTTAAATTAGTGCTAACAATCCCAATCCCAACTAATATTATAAATGCGAAAGTAACTCTGTCTGTCTGTCTGTCTGTTACGCTTTCCCGCTTAAACCTCGCAACCGATTTTGATGAAATTTGGCATAGAGATAGTTTGAGTCCCGGGAAAGAACATAGGATAGTTTTTATCCCGGTTTTTGAAACAGGGACGCGCGCGATAAAGTTTTTCTGTGACAGACAAATTTCCACGCGGGCGAAGCCGCGGGCGGAAAGCTAGTAGTCAAATATATAAATAAAAACTGACCCAGCTTGTTATAAATGCCTGTGGATGAGCCATATTTGTCCAAAAATTTCAGAACTTTCAGGAAAACGGAAAATCTCTTATATTAACCCACACAAAGGTCATAGCAAAAACAATCTGTGATAATCGGATTGCGTACGATAAAGTAGGCTGTGTGCATACGGTGTGTGCGCCTCGTTGCCATGGCAACGGCGGCGCCACCGGAATCCGCAACCAACTACTGTATATTCTTTGACTTGCCTTTAGGATAGCAATTAGTAGGTATATTTTATAACTTGATTCCTATAAAAATGTTTTTAGTGTCAAAATTTGAGCTGAGAATCGGTACGATTGATGATGTGCACACTGCTTTTGATATTTTCAGTATTTTGTTTTTGATTGGTTTTGTTGATTGAATGCCATTTATTTACAAACTTAATATGAGTTTATGTGGATTAATGTATTTGATCAAATGAACTCGACCAACAGGTCGGAATAAATAAATAATTCACTATAATAGTGTTCGAATGAGATTATGATACTGTTTAATATTGGAAAATGTGACATTTAATAAAACCAATTTTTCGTGCTTTCAAAGCGTATTATGAAACTGGAATACATGTAATTCCGTTGCCATAAAAATGTATAAAAAATAACGAAGAAAAAAGTTTGTGACTTTCGAATTAATTATTAAAAACACTGTAAAACAATATTATTTTAAAACTATATTACTAATATCACCAAACCCTTAACTACAAAATAAAACTGTTTAACCCCAAATAGTCCAGCGTGCGTACCATAACTTACAATTAAGTTATATGCAAATCTTGTTACCGCTGTATCGGTATATCTTGTGCACGTAATTATTATTAATGTGCCGCCCTCGGGGCCACCCGGGTCGCCCTTAGCATGACTTAGCTTGTACTCTTACCCAATTATAGACTTAAATTGTATGCATTGTTTAGAGTTTATTTTACAGTGGTATGGTCTTTATCAATCGACAAAATCATTGTTTTTTTTGCTCCAAGAAGGTTGAATTAAAGCAAAGGCATAAATCATACAGCCTAGATTTGCCGCGCAAACTTTTGACATCTGTCAAAAGTGTTTTACGTCGGTGAACAAAAAAGAAAACTAGCCATACCAGCCAGCTCGCAATCATGGCCTATGAAATCATGGCAACTTTGCTCCTATATTCCGTTACTGCACTCCTAAGTTTTTCTTTTAAAACACCAGGCACCCGGCAAGTAGGGGTCATAAATCATTCTGCCTAGTTGTCCTTACAAAAAGATATTAACAATGATTTCTCAATAATCAAACATAAATTAAAAGGAGACGAAAAAATTATTAATCCACATCAATGCACTTTTTTTTAAATGACATAGGCCAAAGGGTATACGATTACCATGAAGCTTAATCTTCTATAAGATAAAGAAGAAAAATGAGGACATTTAGCATCTCAAAGCCACTACAGATTATTAAGAATAAAAAGCAACAATAGAACAAAATTAGGTACGAAAAGAATTTTAAAGAAAGAAAAATGGTTGCTTTATTAATTCTACTGTCTAAGAATTAGATGGTTTAAAGCGGTTGACAAAGGCACTGGCAATAAAGTATGAAGTAGCCATTTACTGTACAGACGACAGCACATTAGACTACACATTTTTTGTTGGAATATCTACCTTAATACAACTACACAAGATTTGCCGTCGTCTCAGTTGGCGACGAGTAAAAAAGGGAACATTTAATAAGCAACGGTTCGCCGCAATTCGTCCTTATCTACAAACAGACAAACCCACTGTTTATTCAATTAATCGGGCCGAGTTTTACAAGGCAATAAATTTGGTACCTCCAAAAGTTCACAAAGTAATCTCAAGCAGAACAACGGCCTCGCTCGCACTAGGGATGTGATGGCGATCTAATACGTAGATAGCTTTGTCGATAGCAAATATCGATGCTAAGGATGCACGTCAATCGACCCTATGAGAAACAAAAAAGTCAAGCAGTATCTTGCAATATGTTTTATCACATACAACGTAGATGCAAAGCACATTATTTCGTCGACCAGTTATTATTTTTCACATTTTATCACCTAACGTATTATAACATAACAGTAACATTTGCTTGACTCTTACTTTTTTTGGTATGTTCAAGAAATGCGTCCCGCTAATCAAAATAAGAATATAATTTATTTTACTTTATATCAAATTCAGTGAAAATGGGTTATTTAATTGATACACCAAATAATCAGTGAATTTATACTTCTGCAATAAATATTAATTAAAATAAAAGTTTTGCAATTTAAAAACGGAATCGATGGCCATACCACCATCGATTATCCCCAAATCTCAACACACATCCCTAATTTCGCTCACTCGCAAAACGAAACAACTCCGAATCTCAGAGAAATAATGTCAGCTGTGTAACTTAATCAAATTTCGTTCAGTCTGCCCGAAAGACCGGGGAGAATTTCATTTAGCGAATTAACATTTTCACTATTCAAAATTTTACGGGCGTTTTGAGATTTCCGCAAGATTTCTGCCTTCAATTTGGGTAAATAGTCTGCGAAGGGAGTTAATGTCAGGTAAAAGTTGCGGCAATTGTCTGCGAGAGAAAGGAGAAACATGGGGAAATTGGAAAATAATCCTAATTTATTCATCTAATTAACTGTTTGTAAAACAGATATTTGTATATGTGTCTTTGACACGTTAACAGATTTATAATAATTTACTTACTAAGCTCTATGCAAAACTCTGCCCAAAACAATAAGTAGTAACTAGGCAAGCGCCGATAATCTTAAATATATTCCAATTGTGTAAATAAATTGGTCATGGAAATGACAATATCTAAAAGTCTTCTCGTTAAGTGAGTTGCTGACACTCATCAACAACATAGCGAGCGATATCTCAGTTCAGCACAGCCTCTTTAGTAGTAGTTAATAAGTTACTTAGTAGTCATCACTTGCGGCATAAATGCAATGTGGCAACAAAATTATATACTCTGTCTGATACACTATTAACTATACATACACGTCTTTAAATTAATCTTAAGTTACTTTAAATAATCTTAAGTTACCTTAACTTCATCATTAACCTTCTCCCTGTCTTTGCAGCCGACAAAACGCCCCCTGGATTTCCTTCAATCGTGCCGCCATCTTCCACCATGGTGGTCGAGGTTGGCCACACGGCCACCCTGCCCTGCCAGGCCAGCGGGACCCCCACACCCAGGGTGAAGTGGCTGTGGAACTCCTTGCCCCTGGACGTCGCTTCGAACCCGAGATACGCACTGCTGAATGATAAGATGCATGGTGAGTTATATTCTATCTTGTTGTTCTTATATCTTGTTGAAAGTATACAGTGGGAAAACGATAAGTGATCTCACACGATTATTTCTAAACTATTAAAGATATGGAAAAACTGGTTAGGAATTGATCCTGAAAGTGCTTCACGAGCTCTCTCTACGGTATCAATAATAAGTTACAGAATAAACTGGATCTTTCCGAAAGTTCAATGTTTCCAACTTCCCACACATTTATATGTTACATATTGGCCAGAAAAATATGTCAAGGTCTTATTTAGGACTGAAACTGTAACTGAACTAGAAATTATGTTTGACTCGCAAACTAATATGTTTCATTTACTTTTTTACAATTTCAACTCAAAATCTCGGTTACTATCGTTTTTTATTCTTTGAAAATATGCAATACAATAGTGTAGGTAAAGAATGCCCGAATATATCACATATAATAAAACTAAGCAGTTACTTCTAGCAATGTTTGTAATGCAGTGCCTAATTTATTATTATAATAACTCTCAAAATTAATTTACAGACACCAAAAAAAATCCATAATTTTCTGACTCATAAAATACGTATTTTTTGTTGAAAACAGCACTTAAAACTTTTCACTTAAGCCGCATTGATTCTAGGTTCTAATCCCTTGCCTAGAGATTATAAAATAACATTCAATTTACGTCAGTTTCCATTATACCCAGACTGGATTTGCTAGATTTTATCTTATAAGACATTGAAGGTTGCCCACAGACGCAGACCACTTAGAACAATAAATACCACCCTTTAAAAAGAACTACGAACTCCTATTTACCTTTAATTTAATATATTTCGTGTCCAGAGACAGTTTAACGTTCCCCTGGGACTAATAAATGTATCACTAGTTAAGTTTTATTGGCGTTCGAACAGTGGGTAGATCTTGACACACGAATCGCTCTGATTGGTATGGGTTTTCCCATACTTTATACTTATAGTATGAGCATTTGAATTGAAAATAAATAAGTATGTCCATCTGTCAATTTCTGAAAAAATACCTACTTTATGGGATACAAATGAAATACAGTAGTAGTAATAAGCTGTTTCATCCTAACTGACAGTCAAATAATATTTGTAACAATATTTCTGTTGGATGTTTAAGGGTAGTACTACCCAACATTGATGAAACAAAAGCTAGCCGTAACAGCGTATTACACTTGAAAATTTCAACTGGTTCATCCAGTGTCGTGCCCGTTTTCACCATAAATCCCTAATTTTTAAGTGACCCCTTTGACAGCAAAATTCCTGTTATTTGTTACCATAGGAGTCACTTAAAAATTAGGGATTGATGGTGAAAATGGGCATAAGTATCTCAGATGGAAGAGCAGTCACCCGGCAAGTAAAAAGTCGAGAGTTCGATTCTCGCCTTGGGCAGTTCGATTCTTTCAGGTTATTTATAATTTAGTTTGAGAAGCGACTCTTAACGCTAAGAAATTAATAACTCTGATAAATGAAGTCTATAGCACAAACTTGTCTGCCCCAAAAGACATTAAAATGCTACATCGTCAAAGAAAACGCTCCATTCTGCATAATCTAAAATGGATCTCCACATCTATCAAGCGTGTGCTATGACGGCTGATGGCTCTCAATGAACAGGCTGGATTACGAAAGCTTTGTTCTATGCTTAGACAGACAATAAACGTTTATATTATTGTTAAGTTAGATGTTACATTAAGGCTGAGTCGCACTATCTAACTTTAACCGTAACTATAGCAACCGGTGTTTATTGTATGGAGTTTGACAGATTTTTGAAGTTTGTTAAAGTTTGTGTGAGTGTTTGTGAAAGCGAGTTGTATTTCATACATCATTATCATTGGTCTAGCAGTCTAGACCAGTTTTATTGTAATACAGTAAAACTGTTTTCACTAACGTTGTAAAATGTAAAATCACTAATTTAATCCCTTTTGACTCTGTATTCAATAGCGTGAACTACTAGACCAGTTGGGCGTACTTTGTCCAGCTATGGACGTCTTGACTAAAACGAAGAACCTATTCGGTATCCAAAAAAAAACTTTTTTTTTTAGTTTATATTACACCATCGGCCCCTTCGCACGGTTAGATAATAAAATATGTATAAGTATTTAGACGGTTAGATGCAACCAAAAATCTTAATTTACAGGTAATTTAAAATTAATTAAGTTTTTAAGACCAGAAAGAATGACTTTAAAAAAAGTTGTGACTCGAATTATTGGGGAATGGTCTCAAATAGTCTATTGTGATGTCTGTATGAAAACATAATAGCATTGTTAGCATCGCATGTCTGCTGAAGGATTCCTGACGGAACCACAACAGCGACCCAATTCTGAGCGTTCCGAGCGACTTCACTTCCGAACTAAGTGGCGTCGACTCAGATTTCATGTCATAAAAGTGACAAGCGTGAACCGATTTACGTTAGAACTTTCTTCAGGTCTTATACAAAGTTGCCGAGCCAAAAGCAGCCTTATTCCGCAAATATTAAGGCGTGGGTAGGAGTTTGTGGCGCAGAACATTGGCTAATAAGGTTTAAGTAGTTTAGTTTTAGTGCATTTTTCCTCACTAGCAGTTTTAAAGTTAGTTGAATGGGTTTTTGACCAAACAGTGTTGGAATACAACTTTGTCGCAAGAGTCTTTGACACCACAAATCAAAATTACGTACTGTTTGAGCTGTCTTACGCGACTGTCATAGATTATGGCAATACAATTAATGACGTCACTAATTTGGCAACTCAATTGACAAATTTTTATCATTTTAAAGTCGCTAAAATGTACCATTTGATTGAAAACCTATTAAGTTCGAAGACAAGAATGATGTCTTCTTTTGAAAAAAATTGGGATTATTGGCAAACGGTGTCCCATTCAAAGCTTTAACGTCTGATATCCTACTAATCCTACTTAATTATTATAAATACGAAAGTTTGGATGTCTGGATGTTTGGATGTTTGTTACTCTTTCACGCAAAAACTGCTAAACGGATTTTGATGAAACTTTACAGTATTATTGTTTATAACCCAGAATAACATATAGGCTATAATTTACGACGATCTGAAGCGACGATCACGCGGGTAAAGCCGCGGGCAAAAGCTAGTCTGATATGAATCACATAAATAACTTTCGAACAAGCAAGTGTGGGCTCGCCCTTAGGCTTAGTCGACGCGAGTTCACGGAATCGCAGAAACAGACGAAGTTAATAAAGAGCCGGGATTTGCAGGAATTATCCCGAATATTACCAACTTTATTAAACTCGCCCTATATGTCTATGTTTGTCTATCTCCCCCAGTCTCCGATTTATTATATCAGTCGGATATTAATTGGCAAAGCAATAGTTAGTAATATCGTACATAAAGGAGCTAATATTTGGACTGCAAATTCGAAAGTCCCTATTTCTGAACCGACTGCTGAAGTAATAGCACAGAATAATAATAAGTACTACGTACAGAAGTTTTACTTCGCGACGGTATTTAAAAAAATGAATGCTTAATGTCATTAACAATATGGTGTAATTTAGCCTGTCTCAAGAGTCAAGCACCATTTTGTTGACAAACGTCAGTGATCGGCACTGCGCCGAAGCTATAGGGCTGACTTCGGTAAAATGATGTGACGTGAGGTGCCAAACTGCGGAAAATGGCGGAGGAAATACATGATTTAGCATGAATTATCATGAATAATATTAACTACTTATTTACCTCTCAGTGTCAACTTAAAAAAGTACATTCTGTGTTTTTATTATTATTTAGGCAGTTAAATACTGCACAGTATTTAGTACACCATTTTCTTTATTTTCTTCCATCATACACAAGAACACGCGTGCGTGAGTCAATGTTCGCTCGTATGTGAGGCCTTGTCGAATAGTATCCTGTAGGTGGGCCATCGTGCGTGTTTTGTTTTCGATGTAAACTCGCGGAGATGAACAGGCCTGGTAATAGGCCCGGTTTCCACCAAGGCGGAGCAAAGCGGAAAAGTGTTTTGAATAACCAATAAGATTTCCTTATTCAGTAAAAAAATAATCTTATGTAAAACAGAAAAAAGACTAATTTAAAAAAAAACTAAGTTTTGCTTTTATGGAGCCTTTTTTTTTACCCTACCAGCACTTCAAGATCTATATTTGGCAAGTGCTACGAAGAAGGACCGCAACAAACTGAGTCTATTTACAAAACATTTTCTTATGCTCGTACATTATACTTTTCCTCTGATAACTCGATAAGCCGATTTCGATTATATATTCGATTCGTTCGATTATAAATTAAACAGAGCTTAATTTGAACAGACAAAAGCTAACTTTAAGAGCTGGTGGCTACTGCAAACTTTAGGGTCTGAAAGCTTCTCGAGGAGCCTCTATAATTATAGAGCAATGCCCTTGAAACTTCAGAGGCCCAGTATTTCTCTTTATGGCTCTATTCAGTCGACGGTATACAACAAATTAACTAATTTCAGCAATGGATTTCTAATTTTACATCTATAGTATAACAGTTTAAAATTGAATTGGTCTCTTACAGCTTTTACGTAATCGTACAGATGAATTCAATACGGATACCTACTCCTTAATTTATGAAATGTTGAACAGTCACCAGCACATCAAACAATGTTTTTTTTCGCTAACCAGCATCACACACAAAGTTGTCTGTAAATTGGAATCAATGCGTTATGCAAGATTTAAGCTAAGAGTATTCATCTTCATCGTCGCTACACTCTTGCGAGAGTGGTCGTGGTCGTCACACCAGGTCCGGTGGCAAGCCTCACAATCCGTCGCCATTCCTCCCGCACTGCAGCCTTTCTTGTGCACTCGTGGAGTGGACCATTGAGTGCGGTTTTGACCTGTAGGCCTAAGATGCGCGCCGTGATAGGCGGTTATCACGCCATTTTATCGATTTTGCCCATACAAATTGACGTCGATAAAAGTTATCACGGCGCGCATCTTAGGCCTACTGGTCAGTCCAGCGCATGGGCGACCTGACGCGCGCTCTTGTACAAGAGTATTAGAAGGGCCTTAAAACAGGTCTACTCCACCTTTTTCTCTTACACCAGTCCCTTAAAGCGCGTTAAGACCCCGTATTTAGGCCCCTATTTTTCTGTCTGTACCGAATTACCTTGTCCGACTTAATCCCATAAATGGGTCGGAAAAAATTGACAACTCGCATTACTATAAGACCGGGTATTCCGGGCATTACCCGGTAAGCGGCCGACGTCGGTATTACGCGATAAAAATCTTCACAGGCGATTGGACGTGGTAATTGTGGTCTTATTCCGTGTTAAAATATCTAGAAAAAGCGGTTAACTATAGCATTAACGTGTACTAAAACTTGTATGCTCAATTGCTGTCAAAAATTAACACCAAGATGTTCATTTAAACTAAGTACGATTATCAAAACGCCGCGGCCTAAAATTTGATTGGATTAATTTCTAACTTCATTTTTTCTTTTATTCATTTTTAATTACTAAACCAAATAAATACACATATTTGAGACTACGCTTAACAATGTAACATTAATCGTAAATCTTTTAAATCCATCCTGTTTTTGTGTCTAAAATAAATAAAAAATAGAAACTTAATAGGTACAGTATAGCATGATTGAATTGCAGTGCCACCAATTATTCTATTCCTCGTTTTTATTTCAAACATTGTCAAATAACATGACATGGTTTGACTATTTTAGTAAATCGGCCAAACCAAAACTTTTTGTGCAAACCTTGTTAATTTTTGGTAAATGTACGCAAAATGTTCACAGTCGATGGAACCCCGTAAATAGCCTCTTAGTAGTTGTGGATTAGCTCCCAGTTGCTGAAGACCCAACACACCTTAAGTCCTTCGACACACACGTAGAGTTCCGATGGAAGTGTCATTAATGGTTGCACAGACAACACACGTAAGCACTGACATCATCATCATTTCAGCCTTAGGACGGACGTCCATTGCTGAACATAGGTCTTTCCTTAATGACCGGTTGGTTGCAGCCTGCATCCAGCGCCTTCCTGCTACCTTTTATGAGGCTGTCGTCGTTATAATAGATGCAATTTTTCAAATAGATATATCTATGCTAATTTTACAATATTCAAAATAACTTGACATTGGTTAGGAAGAATATACTACACATTTTATAAAAAACTTAGGGAGAATTAGTTAAACCTAATAGCAGAATTATTGATGACACCATGTTTCGGACAATAAAGATATTATTTTCGTTAAAAGGTTAATATTACGTAACACAATAGTTTTTTTGACGTCAAACTAGGAACAAAACACGTAACGAACTAAACAAAAGAATTCAAAACACGCGTGTTCAGTCAGTTATGTCAATCAATCAGTGCTCGATAACCGGTACAAATGGTTATGCACATCTAGCGAATCACATAGCTTTGGCAAACAGCGTTGTTCCGCTACAGTAGGCAACCTTTGTCGCAAACTAAGTTTTTGCCGGCACATAATAGTATTGTCATCTTGTTTACCTGTACGTAATTTGGAGACGATAGGGACATATATTGAAATAGTTGTACCATTGTCTTGCGGTCCTAAAGTTGGGAGTCCCTGTGATGATGCTCTTAAAGTACAGTCGACAGCATATCAAATGCCATTTTCGTTGCAAAATAGTCTGTATTACAAGGAGATAAGTCACTGTGAACCGACTAGGTGGACCAACGATAGGTGGTCTGGTAGGTGAAGTATCTGGATGCCGGCAACGCAAGAACGGTTGTTGTGGAAATCCATGGGGGTAGCCTTTGTGCAGCAGTGGACGCCTTTTGGCTGAAAAGAATGAACCCATTGTACTTAGCTTGATGTGCTGTCGCCCGCTGTCCGCACCATTTTTTTTAATGCATGACAAGGCAGGTATTTGACCACAATCGCACCTGGTGTTAAGTGGGATGCAGTCTAGGATGGTAGGTACATATCTGCCCTGTAAGTGCCTATTCACTCTTGCCTTGAAAAGGCCCGGATTATAGTCCCTAGCTGGTTCGCATTATAAAAGAGTTATCGAAACGCTTAGTGCGAGCTTAGGTATAACTAACCCGTCCTCGTACCTTACACGTCCTCAGAGATAAGCATGATAAAAAGTCAACCTGTAGATAATTATATTAAATCTATGCTTGAATTTAAATCCAGTTTTGAGGGTGGTGTCAGAATAAGAACTTTATTTTTTAAAGTATACTAGCGGCCGCCCGCGACTTTTTCTTGACGTATTTGACATTATTTTAGCAATATATGATTGCTTAGCGCTTCAACATATCTGATGGCAAGGAATTAGACCGGATCCCTGCCAGCTCCGGCTTATGTAGTAGCTACGGACCTTCGACTTCGTACGTGTGGATCCCGTTTTACCCCCTTAGGGGTGGGGGTTTCGTAAAATCCGTTCTTAGTGAACATCTACGTTCTAAAAGGAACCCCCATGCAAAATTTGAAGCTCTTAGCACTTACTTGTAGGTTCTGAGATTTCGTGATGAGTGAGTCAGATTAGATAAATACATTATACGACTCTTCATTATTTTAAAAAAATAACTTGCTTCCCTAACAATTTATGCGTCTATAAGATGCAAAATGACTGTCATCTCTGCCATCACATTAAATGTTAAGTAAAGTTCATTTTCGCCATCCACTTAAGATACCTATAATCAAATTTAATTAAAACAGGATGAGAATGATTAAAAAACGCCTTGCGACGAATTTAATTTGCACATCTTAATGAGAGGCGACTTTAGCGGGATATGGCGAGCCAAGAAATATTAATTTCGGAGAAATTTCACTCACAAAAATGTGTGTGTTTTAATATTTTGGGCAATTTATGCAAGCCCCAAATTGCTTTTAATTTTGTGAATATTAATGGAAGCTTAGCATGAATGTTCCTACATATAAATTTTCGTAAATAAATTCATTTTTGAAGAATTAAATTAAATCCACGGGAAAAGTTTTTCATTATGAAGTATCAAATAGTCATTTGAAGTAAAAAATCATCTAAAGGTTAAATTTCAAATCGAGAAAACCAACTCCCCTAGCCTCTGAACAATAGTTATTTATAAAAGACTTAAATGTGATATTAAAATACCTACTTAAAATACTCAACATCTACTAAAGTTACAACTTATGCCAAAAGAATATCAAGTACCGACCAACTCATATCATAATTCCAGTGGCAAAACTAACTTCAGTGTTGCCGCACTTAAAAACCTATTGTCTCGCTGTTTAAAAAGTCAAACTGGCAACTTTCGCGGACCGGCGACGCAGATGAATCGCCCCAATAAACTCGTCCCTAGCAAAATGTTAATAATTTCAATTTTAATGGCATTATGCACTTCACAAGGTGAGAAGTAATTTAAATTCAGTTACGCGGGCTCGCGGAGACTTTTCTGGGCTTTTAATCTTATTAATTTTAATTTATTCGTGAAGATTATTTCTCCTTGGACGCTTCCCGAGCCGTCTGATTGTGGCGCTCCGTTAAGAGCTAGTTATGTACTGGGCTTGTACACGGGTGAGTGGACAGATCATGCGGCTTTGTAAAATAACTCTTAAGACATTTGCATAAGTATCAGACAATCGCAAGGCGGGGAATGCTCGCTGGACAAAACAAAGGCAGCCAACTCGAAAACTGGTTCATTCTTGTTCAAATATACAAATATTGAAATTGGTGTACAGAAAAGATATTAAATAATGCAACTAATCAATGACGTGATTCTGGGAGATCATTTTTTGATCAATATACTAATTAATTTTATGTTCTTTTTGTAGTTATTTGAAGGAGAGAACTACATCAATGCTCGCTCGCGAGCTCAATAATATTTGCTCACGTCCATTCGCAGACGGCAGATCGTCTGTCATACGTTAAACAGACCTAAATGCTGACTGAAAGTCATGACTCCTCATCATCTCTGTTAATTACGAAGCGTCAATGAACAACATCGATGGATACCATGTATCTCATAATCCGCGATCGGTCCATGTGCCAACTAATAATCGTGTCACAAAACAGAAGAGCACAGAAAGTACGCTCTATTATATTAAGACGAATAATATACAAACAAGTAATACATTTCTGTAAATCTATCATAACAAAAACCTAACTCCGAAAAGCGTACTGAAAGAAATCGCAAATTTATAAAAATACAAATTTCTGAAATCTCAACATTTCAAAAACCTGACCTAATCAAAAGTAAAAAACCTGACTTGAAAAACATACGTTTTTTTTCGGAAACCTAAAATCTGAATAACTTTCTTTTGCTAAATTAGTTTTTAAAAACCAAAGTTTTCGAAAACCTAACTTTTTCATCTCTATTAGGTAATAGACTTCAGTGTGCTTACCATGAGTTTACGTTAGATGTGCTCGCTAGCGATTGCGTAAAAATGACATTGTATGACACATTGTACAGCGCCCCTAGCGGCTACTTTGAAGAACTAAAATCTTCATAATTCTTCATAAATCTTCAAATTTTTTTGACGCACTCGCTCTCTAGCACACATAACGTAAACTCATGGTAAGCGCACTGATCATTTCTATATTGTGGTACCGGCGACGTTGGTCGCTGATGTATTAGCTGGAACATTCTGTGTGCGCACGAATTAGGCCTGCTGAGCTTGTTTGATTGCTAGTCTGTTGCCAACTATCACGGCCGTTCACCAACTCCACTTTGTCAGGACATAAAGTAGATAATCTGCGCCTATTTACTGCCTGTAATACACATTTTTTGTTTACAATAGTTTACGTAAACTGCCATATCATATCAGTGTTGCCCCCGATAGTTGGAAGGACGCATCTAACACTTTTTTTTTGGATATGCGTTAAACTCAAGAACAGTTAAGAATTACCCATATAAATTATTTGAAACCTTTCTATCTCCGTTTTGATTTTGATGTTAGATACGCCCTTTCAACTACTGGGGGCAGAATGAAGCTTTCAGAGAAAAACCTCGTGAAAATCGTGATATACTTACCTAATATTTTAAGTTCGTTCCTGTATGTATAATTATAGGACACCATCTCAATAGAACGTCACCCTATTCCATATTTAACATAAAGCAATAAATAATAGCAATAACAATTTAGCATTGAAAGATATTAATATTACCGCTAGCACCCAAACAAATAAAAGACAAAACAAAGATAGGCTGGTTTTACGGTATTTGGCTCGGAAAATTAACAACTAAAACTTGGCAGTAGACAATAACCCAGCCGTTGATATAAAGTCGCTAGATACGGTTATGATTAATAGTTACGAAAGTAGAAAAATCTACATAAAATTCCAGTACATGCTCATGCATTTTTGTAAAATTGTATACTTATTGTAAATAATGTTTTTTTATGCTTAATAAGTAAGTTTGCATTTAAAAAATGAAAAATTAGTAAGTTTTTCTTGTGAATGCTACAATGTAACCTTGTTGGTGATCAAATAAATAAATTACTTTTATAAAAATTTGCATTTTTAAGCTCATATTTTTGAGCTAATACACCAAGAGCTTACTCTATGAATATAACCATTTGCAAATGCTGAGTATTTCCACGAAAAGATATCAAAGACTGCAAATTGTTATGAACAAAGTCCTTCCAACCCCTCTAATATTAATTATACGCTTTCAACAAAACTATAAACCCCGACGTGGCTTTAAAGACCAAAGAACAGAATATAACAAGATGTGCCGTTCACACCTCCACATAATATGCACACGAAAACCTCAGAATAATATAATTTAATTCCGCGCGCTATTACTCTCAGTAGAACAGCGACGAACAAAGTTTACGTCGGGTAAAATATGAAACGGCGTCTCAACACCCCTTCCAGTATTATCATTTCGGTGTTCGCCACCCGAAGGGCCCAGATACACGCCGTGATTGCGACCTACGGGGCGAGATTACGAGTCATTTACATACAAATGCGGGGACCTTCCAAGTTTGAATGGGACGCTATGCTTGACTGTTGTTCTAGCAAAAAGCGAGCCTTAATTCGAACAACAATAACACGGGGCGTGAGCGGGTTGATTAAGGTCCCTTGTTACACACACGCTGCGCTCCACGCCTAGTGTCACATCCAGTTATCATTTTTCTACGACCGACGCAGACGATTGATTATGAACGAAAGCCTTTGTTGACGGATTCCTCTTTGGAAGTTGTAGGAAATTTAACAAAGGTCTTAAAGTTTCAACGGGCATGAACAGTTTTCAATCGATTATGAGTTCCGAGTGTCCCGATGTTTTCGGTTGGAATAAACAAACCCCGAGCTTACTGGTATTTTATACTTATTTACAGTTGTTGTTTTAACTGACGTAAAGTTCACAGTGTTTTTATTTTCAGAGCTTATACATTCATGGCTGATATAAATTAGGTTTGCATTATTTTTCTACTGAAGCTGAAGTTGTAAAAATCATTTCCTTCTTAAAATTGCATGTTATTATGTTAAACAATGACATACATAAATAAATACATAATTTAACACAGTTGCTCCATAGCCAATAAGGAGATTGCAGCTAAAGTAGCCGCGTGTGCCAAATGTAACCACGGAGATCTAGTTTCGTAACTAAACCACTCTATGTATAGCCATCGCAATAAATTGAAGTCTACGTTTAACGTACCAAGAATTAAATTGAGGAAATGAAACGATGTTAAAAATACCAAAGGATCAAGTTATGAACGTCTTTTCGTAATAAGTACTGTGTTAATTTTTCTAGAAACAGACTGGTGGACTGATATCAATCCCTAATTTTTAAGTGACCCCTATGAACACAAAACTTCTGTTATGTGTTACCACAGGGGTCACTTAAAAATTAGGGAATGATGGTGAAAGCGGGCATGACATTCCATTGTTTATTTCCATCTTCTTACTTTACAACTTCTGCATTACATCAAAGCACATAGGAAAATTAGCTGCATACGCAACTATTAAACAGCAACTAGCTTCATATCTGTTTCCCCTGCAGCTTGCAGCGTTATCGCGAATGCATAATACCGTCCATACATTCATCGCTGTGTAAAAGTGCTCTGGCAAAGTTCGAACGTTTTTCCTGCAACTTCGCCGTCTGCCAGATGCACGCCCTGCACGGCTCAAATCCAGTTTATTGTTGGAACTAGGATGTGGATGGAGCTGAAATATTTTATTAACAACTGTAGTTATAACGTGACATTGCTGTTGACACTCGGTTTGCAGTTCGGTGGCGATAGCTTTTGATATTATGCAGACGGCGGAATAGTTAAGCCCCCTTATTAATAAAAGTTACACCCTAGTTGAACTCTGGCTTAAATTGTCATTTAGTATGAAAATGTCATTTTAATCCAGAGTTCATCCTAGGTGTAACCTTTTATTAATAAGAGGGAACGAGTGAAAATCTATGAGCTTAAATCCAATCTAATAGAGTCGTGTTTTTGAAGTGATAAATCATATTTTGTGACAACATTCGGGCCAACACCCAAGGCAAAAGCAAAAATATTTTTTTTTCTTTTGAAAGCTCTTATAGCACCAATGTATATCCTAAATAAAACCTACAAAAAGGTGACCTAAAAACATTCACATCACATCAAGAACGTCCAGTTCATATATCAGCCACTGATCTTGTAAATAAATCATATCAGACTCCCACTGCTCAGAGCGAAACGTATTATCAGCATTACGACGGTATAAATCACGGGCCACATTTATTTGCCAGTCGTCATATAAGTGTCCAGAAAATAGGATCACCTTATATCACTTAATCAACCACTAGCGCGTAAAGTAAACCGACTTTTCCTCTTGTCTTCTGAGAGCTAGATTAAATGGGCCCGCGTGATAAAGCTGCCGCGGCCATTGTAAGTGGACCCGTGGAGATCTGAGGGGATCCGCGTTCGGTTCCCGTTAATGAAGTAACGAAGGAGGCAGGGCGGGTCTTGGTGGGCTGGTGGTAATATAATGCGGCGGCGACCTCGCTGTGCCGTGGACGTTTATGAATAGCGCTTATTTTTCTTTTAATTACGCCCCCTGCTGTCTGCGAACGCATTTTGTCGGCCTCAGGCGAACTTCAAGTTACAAACATTGCCTGTGTACGAAGTTTCTGCTTAGATAGCTGTTTTGAGACAGAAATAAACAATACAAATGTATAGTGAATATTCTCAGTAACCAAGTTTAAAGAGCTAGAATAAAAAATAATAAAAAAATACGTACGATTAATAAAATCATTTTTTTAATTCTGACAGCTGAAACCGTATAAAACGCGTAATTGTGACGAAACTTAAATATTGTCGTTGGTCTTTGCAGTTGTGAAAATATATTCGTTTTAAAGAACCTATAGGCAAGTACCTACTTAATGAAAAAGAAATATTTGAGGTCATTTTAATCAAAACTAAGATTCAGTATTACGTAGATAATATTATTTAATGTTATTCATTTGAATAAACGTTTCACTTTCATATAAAATAAACCAACTTAAAGTGGTCTAAAGGCAATTGAAAATGTAAAACGATATCTCCAAACGTTTGCTCAAATTAATAAGCCAAATCTACTTGAAATTTCACTCAAATACAAAATGTCATAAAACTCAGACAAAATTAAAGTTGGCCCTCCAAATTACGTCTAGTTTAAGCCTGAATTTCGCCTAGGCGATTCTTTATCATCCATCATGAGAAGGGTAAGGGGCTCTACCCAAGGCGGTCTATAGAATTTAAATTGGCCTAAATCCAAGTGAAATATTTGACAATATTTTGTGCGAGTTTTAATTACTGAGGTGGTTCGCTCGGAAACTTAATACATGAGACAGGTAGGGATTAGAGATTTGCGTTTAAATGCGTTATTTATGTAGGTACATACTTATTATTCGTTTTTTCAGTTAGGTGGGAATATATTATTCTGTTATATTCTATGTTCCTAATATTTATTTTATTCTATTTTAAAGTTTAATATAAAGGTTTTGTTTGCTTACAATCTTTACATTTCTTATGTCACATATCTAAATAACTTTAGACTAAAACATTATCCTTCTTATTACAAAAACGTTAAACGCGCGTTGACCACTGGACCACTATCATTTCCAAACTAAATGTCAATTTAAGCAAATTTTCAACGTGCGTTTAACTTTTTGTAATAAGGCCATATTTTTATTGATATTCTTATATTTCAGCACTATTTCGCTTTGTATTATCATACTTATAGCTGCATATTACACAAACTTATACAGTCCAATACTTCGCGTATATCAACTTCCATTTCAGTCCATCTCTCGCGATTGAATTTCTCGTAGTCGCAGTTGAAACATTTTTACGAACGCAACTTTTTCAATATTTGCTGACAGATCTGAGTGAGCAACTTGCTTCAAACTACTACTTTGCTGAGCTACAATGTTCTTTTGCTAACTAGATATGAGAATCATTTTGCTTTGTAGGTAGATAAAACATAAAGGTGTTATTGATTAGCAAGGATGCTCATGGAAGTTACATTATTTACATAAATATTCTGAAAATTTCGATTTACCCCATAGGAATCCCAAAATAAACGAAGTTTTAAAATATATTACGCCTGCCCTATTCACAAACGATGCTTGCTTATGTGAAGCAGCAAATCAATCGCACAGCACTCTGTGATTGTTTCGTGTGTCACCCTGTACGTCCACGCGCACTGTGAGACCTCATAGTAATGTTTTTGAAGACGGGCGTTAGTCTTTTATAGATAAATTCAATAACTTATTTTTTTTTAATAGCACTATTCAAGATAGAACAAAATTAAACTTCTTTTCCCTAGAACCTAAGATCTTAGAACAAAAAATCTGACTTGATAGATTTACGTTATAAATAAATAATACCAATATTTAGTTATAGTTTAGTTAAGTAGTTATTTGTTAACATTTTGTTGTATATATGTATAGAATATTGTTAGATTTGTATAAAGATTATGTTGATTAATACCAAACTAAAATATAGTTTAATTCAAATCGTTATCAATCTTCATTTTTAATCCCAGCCAAATAAATATTGCTACAAAGTTTGTCCGTTGATTAATTTTCGTATGAAACTTTCAGCACTAAAAGTTGTAACAATTGATTGCTCTGATTAAAATTGCTTAGAATATTGAATCAGAAACATTTTGCTATGCTTTTATACATAGTGAATATTCGTTGTAAACAAGATGACTTTGTATGTTTTCAAAATAATAAAAGAAAATGTAAGTAGTAAATGAGTTTCATTACTTACGTACTTAGAAATCTTAAATATTTATCATTTATCTATTATATTAGTATATCTTTGTGTTAGCGCCATCTATGGGCGCAAGAAAACAACTCATGACGTCAAAGGCGCGGAACCAGAGTGAAGATCGCAGCTAACTTCGCGCCGCGCCGCCCTCCTGTCAACTTCAAATCGAACGTTTCTAACACTCGACAATGAAGAATGTTCACTAATTTTGTTTTTTAGCTTTCTGTATTCTCTGTTAAAAATAAAAAATACGCGTGAAAGAATTATTTCGATACGTCAATTAGTTTCCAAGATATTGAATTTTAAAAGTGCGGGCGGCGGCCGGCCCGCCATTGTATGCGCGTGACGTCATATTACAACGACTGGCTCATATTTGTATGGGTGGAATCTTGCAAACTAAATTAAGACCCACTTCCAGGCAACCGATTAAGCTGAAATTTCGCAAACACATGTGATTTGGATGACCATGCAATATTATGATGACATGGAGCTGATCTGATGATGGAGCTGGAAGGTGGCCATAGGAACTCTATAATAAAACGACTTAAATGCATCGAGTTTGGGCTCGTTCGTTTTGTATTGATGAGTATTTTAATTCTATATAGTAATCGGGGTCTAATGATGGAGCTGGAAGGTAATTCGCAATAAAACGACACAATCGCATCAAGTTTGGGTTTGGTTCAATTTTAATTTCTGTGATGGGTCTGGGTGTTAATATGTATAATAAGTTTGTATTTACAAAAAAAAAAAAAAATAAGTATGTTTATATCCGTTTTCTAGTGAGCGGACGCTGTGAATGTACGTCACACGGGGTCACGTGACCGTCGGCGGGACTCAATATTTAAGCGAACTTTGAATGCCTATAAAATTATAACTACTGGGTATTTTTGAATGAAATAAAAACTAATGTATTTGTAAATGTAAAAGCTTAACTGTAACATAGGTTTCAAGTGATTTTGCATACCTAGTAACATTCTCAATTTGATCTCGTTGCATACAGTCTGTAAACCTGTCACTTTAAATAAACGTTAAAACCGTAATTTCAATAATAATTAGTCATTGAAGAGACCCTTATTCCTTCATATATTCGAAAGTCTGAGCTCGAAACATGGTCCTTCGAGCCGGATGACATGTTCCATCGCACCAGCTGACGGGATTCAAGATACCACAGAAGTCGATACCTGTTGCGTGTCAAGAGAGAAACCCTGTGAAAGAAGCAGCTCTGGAATAACGGTCAGGTTAAACCACTCCTTTCCCTTCCTATTTTAATCGATTTGTGTTAATATTGTGTCGCGTTTGCGGATTTCAGTCGATATTGCAACCGTTACAACTACCTACCTACGTTGTCGCGTTGGTGGGTGCCGGGTCTGCCTATTGCAACGAGCGTCGGGGTGATCTATACGATTGTAAGTACCTTTTGTTTCCTAAATTCTTCTCAAAATGAGCGAGGATAGCGATAGATCAAAGCTGAATGTACCAAAGTCAAGAGAGGGTAGTCATTCGCCTTCTAGAGAACTTAAATTAACCGTTTCAGACCTCAAAAAACAAAGAGGAATTCTGAAAGGTCGTGTAACTTCTTTTGAAAACTATATTTTAAAATTTCAGAATTTGGTTATTACGAAATGTCAAGCAGTTGAACTAAATTTAAGAATTTTGAAGTTGGAATCAGTTATTGATGAGTTTTATAAAATTCAAGATAAAATCGAACAGTTTTGTGATGATAATGATCTTTCAATAAATATTGAGTACCGCGAAAGCTTCGAAGAACAATATTTTCGAAGTGTTTCTGTCGCTAAAGTAATTATAGAAGACCAAAGTAATAACCAAAATTCGGTAAATACGCAGGTTTCAAGTGACAAAAATGCATCGTTACAAATTAAATTACCTGACATCAAATTACCCTCTTTTAGTGGTTCGTATGATGACTGGCTCGAATTCAAAAATTCGTATTTAACGATGATACACGGACGGGCAGATTTAAATGCGATTCATAAATTTCACTACTTGCGGTCATCACTTAGCGGTGGTGCTTTACAGGTTATAAGTGCGTTAGAGTTCACAGCAGAAAATTATACCCACGCATGGGAATTGTTACACAATAGATTTCAAAATGATCGACTTTTGGTGCACAACCATGTCAAAGCCTTATTTTCGATACCTAATATAAATAAGGAATCTCCTTTGCTCATTAGAAAACTCATAGATTCTATTTTGCGAAATTTACGTTCATTGAAATCGTTGGGCGAGCCCACAGAATCATGGGATACACTAATTATATACTTAATTGTCTGCAAACTTGATTCTTCGACCGAACGCGAATGGGAAACTTATAAGGGAACACTTATTTCTGGTTTTCAAGGCCAAGAAATTAAACGAAAATTAATATTAAACGATTTGTTAACATTCCTGAGAAATAGAGCTGATTTGTTGGAAATGGTGAACGTTAGTAGTAACGCAAATAGTGCTCATAGTTTTCACAAGCCCCCTCATTCTCATTACAATAAATATCTCAGTAAACAATTTCATGATTCGAAACCGCAGGTAGCACAAACACACACTCACAGTTATGTAGCTACAAATAACGGGAAAACGACCAAACGTAACCGTTGTTGTGAGATGTGTCGCGGAAATCATGCTTTATATATGTGTAGTATGTTTTTGAATTTATCAATCGAGGATAGGTACAAATTAGTAAATGAAAAGAAACTTTGCCATAATTGTCTGCGCGGTGGCCATTCTATAACTAACTGTTATTTCGGGCCGTGCCAACAGTGTAAATGTAAACACAATAGCTTGTTACATAAAGAATTAAAAGAAAATACAATTGGCAATGTTAACTCTCAGTCAAGCACATCTCAAATAAAGTCGACCGTAATGCATTCATCGTTAGGTTCGCATTGTCACGATAATTTAAACACCGGTCAGCTGACTACTCAAACAGAACAAGTTTTGTTACCTACCGCGCTAGTTGAAGTGATCGACGAAAACAATATGCGACACACAGCCCGCGCGCTTTTAGATAGCGGTAGTCAGCATTGTTTTGTATCAGAAGCGTTTTGTAAACGAATAAATTACACGAATTATATACAGTCCATTGTTCAAATTTCTGGAGTGGGACAGTCGGTCACACAAACCAATAAATTATGCGATTTAAATATACGATCAAAATTAAACGATTTTTATACGCTTATTCGGTGTTATGTTTTGCCATGTAATATAACATCATTCTTGCCAACAATGAATATTAACGTAGAATCAATACGAATACCTGAAAATATTCAACTTGCAGATCCTACTTACAATATACCCTCTGAAGTTGATTTATTGATTGGAGTGGATGTTTTTTGGGATCTTTTAAACGAAAATAAAATACGATTAGCATCAGGATTATATTTACAAGATTCAAAATTAGGTTGGCTCATTTCAGGACCTATTTATACGAATAAATTGCAATCGGAAAATAATACCGTCCGATGTAACTTTATTCAAAATGTCGGCATAGATTTACAATTAAAAAAGTTTTGGGAATTAGAAGAGTTATCAAAAAAAACACACTCTTACTAATTCCGAACGTGAATGCGAAGAAATATTTATAAATACAACTAAACGTGAATTAGACGGCAGATTCTCAGTACGTATTCCACTGAAAGATTCAGCCGATTCTTTAGGTGACTCCTATACGACAGCTTATAAACGATTTATTGCATTAAAACGAAAATTAAAAACAAAGTTGTGGCTGTGTAAACTCGATTGGGACGATCCCGTTCCAAACGATGTCTCAATTAAGTTCACAAATTTTGTTGATTCAATTAAAAAATACTTATACGAAATAAAAATTCCACGATTCATAAGGAGTATTCATACTAAACGTTTAGAATTACATATTTTCTCAGACGCGTCACAGGAAGCTTATGGCGCTTGTGCTTATGTACGATTAATACTGAATGATAACACTACACGAATGAATTTACTATGTGCAAAAAGTAAAGTAGCGCCGCTAAAAACTATCAGCATTCCTAAATTGGAGTTGTGTGGTTCGTTGATAGGTGCACGCTTATATAAAAATATTATCGATTCTCTAAGCTTAACATTCGATTCTGTTTATTTCTGGACAGATTCGACCATCGTCATTGGTTGGTTAAGTATGTCACAGCATTTACTTAAAACATTTGTCCAAAATCGAGTCACAGAAATTAATGAACTAACAAATGACACATTGTGGTTTCATGTTGAAAGCCAAAATAACCCAGCTGACTTAGTGTCAAGGGGTTTAAACGCTGTCGAACTGAAAAATAATAATTTATGGTGGCATGATCCCAGTTACTTGCAT
This sequence comes from Ostrinia nubilalis, assembly GCF_963855985.1. Taxonomy (NCBI): domain Eukaryota; kingdom Metazoa; phylum Arthropoda; class Insecta; order Lepidoptera; family Crambidae; genus Ostrinia; species Ostrinia nubilalis. The sequence continues at coordinate 4,280,641 of NC_087100.1, forward strand.
TGTTCTGAGTGGTCACCTAGCAAACAACCAATTACATATTGTAGTAAAGACTTACCTGAAACAAAAACTACAAGCGTAAGTACTTTATGCATCAATTCAGAAAACATATTCGATTTTGATAGATTCTCATCTTTCAACAGATTAAAACGTACGGGGGCCTACTTACTTAGATTTATTTATAACGCGCGTAATAAACAGCTGAGGCGAACCGGTTCCTTATCTGCCGCTGAGTTGAGCGAGTCGCAGCAAATGTTGTGTCGATTCGCACAGATGCAATCGTTTCCCTCGCTTTATAACAACTTACTCAAAGGATTGCCTTTAGAAAAATGCAAGGAATCTAATAAAGTTATCGGTTTAAATGTATTTTTATACAGTTCTAAAGTAATTCGTGTTGGCGGGCGACTTTGTAATGCGACCAACTTTGAGTTTGATAAACAACATCCGATGTTGTTGTGTAGCAAAAGTCGATTTACAATACTTTTGTTTGAATATCAACATAAAACGTTACTTCATGCGGGACCTCAACTCATGTTGAGCACTATCCGCGAAAGTTGGTGGCCGCTAGCAGGTAGAAATCTTGCCAGAAAGGTAGTACATCAGTGTGTAACGTGCGTTCGTATGAAAGGCAATGTTTTCAAACCTATAATGGGAAATTTACCCGTGGAACGATTAGAGTCAGGTTTTCCTTTTTTACGTACTGGCGTAGATTATGCCGGGCCAGTTTTTATACTCAATCGCAAAGGGCGAGGTGCAAAATTAATTAAAGGTTATATCTGCCTATTTATTTGTTTTGTAACACGATGCATTCACTTGGAACTCGTAAGTAGCTTATCAACAGCTGATTATATTTTAGCTTTAAAACGTTTTATGTCTAGACGAGGAAAACCTCAAGAAATATTTTCCGATAATGGAAAAAACTTTGTCGGCGCAGAAAAAGAATTTCCGCTTTATTCTAATATTAATTGTAATAAAATAATCGATATAGCTGCAAATGATGGTATTACATTCAAATTTATTCCTCCCTATTCTGCTCATTTTGGGGGACTTTGGGAAGCAGGGGTCAAATCGTGTAAGCATCACCTGAGACGCATACTAGGCAATGCTAATTTAACATACGAGGAGTTTAGCACGGTATTAGCACAAATCGAAGCCGTCCTGAATTCCCGTCCTTTGTCTTGTTTATCCACAGATCCCACCGACTACCTTCCCTTAACTCCATCCCACTTCCTCATTGGCCGCCCCCTGACCGCTCCAGCCGCTGTTGACATCACCGAGGCACAGACTAGACGCCTGACACGCTACGACAGGATCGAACAGCTTCGCCAACACTTCTGGAAGCGCTGGGCCACTGAATACGTCACTGAGCTTCAAATTCGAACCAAGTGGAAGACAAACACAAATGAAATAAAACTGGATAGTCTAGTTTTAATCAAGGACGATCAACAACCACCACTCAAGTGGAGATTGGGAAGAATTGCTGAAATTTTTCCCGGCAAAGATGGAGTTGCACGCGTCGCAAACATTCGAACATCGACTGGAATAGTGAAGCGGGCGTTTTCAAAACTTTGTCCTCTTCCGCTTCCTACAACAAATGAAAATGAAGATTGCATCGCTTCAATCAACAATCAATAAAACTAAACGAAGATCGAAGAACCTACTACCGGACTACATTTTGAAAGTCAATCATGAGCTTTCAAGGCTGGCGGTATGTTAGCGCCATCTATGGGCGCAAGAAAACAACTCATGACGTCAAAGGCGCGGAACCAGAGTGAAGATCGCAGCTAACTTCGCGCCGCGCCGCCCTCCTGTCAACTTCAAATCGAACGTTTCTAACACTCGACAATTTGATCTCGTTGCATACAGTCTGTAAACCTGTCACTTTAAATAAACGTTAAAACCGTAATTTCAATAATAATTAGTCATTGAAGAGACCCTTATTCCTTCATATATTCGAAAGTCTGAGCTCGAAACACTTTGTCAGACAAAACATAAATCTAAGCCAAAGCAATTATTCTAATGGGTACTTATTAGTTTAAATTCACTTGTTAATCATAATATGATTGCATTGCCTTTTATACACACAATGTCATGTAATATAGTGAAGATAGACGCTATTTTGTATTAAAATATGTATAGGTACTAAATAGGTAGTCTGCTGTGTTGTAGACAGTACCTAGGTACTTATACATATTGGTAACTAATAATTCCATAAAAAATCACATTACCACCCTCAACCATATGTGGGATCTCAAAACAATTGGGGGTCATCAATTCCAGCAAGGATGATAAATTGTGAAATAATGTGCGAATTGTAGCCACTTCTTGCGCGGCGGGCCCAGACTGATTTATATGTGTCACCGTAAGATTACAAACATCGTTAGATTACAATCTATCTCGTGAGATTGTAAACTGTCGAAAAATTGTGAACCGTAACATATGATTGCAATTTAACGCATTATTTTTCGCTATATTGTAATCTATCGAAGTGAAACTGTAAAATTACAATCTGTCCCGCGTCAAATTGTCAACTGTCCGAAAGCTCTTCCTGATTGGTCGGTCTTATTGTAAGAGCGACCAATCACGACCAGCCGTTCTTTGTCCCCACAGAGTTAGAAATGAAATAGAGGTGTTAGTTAAATAAAATAAATACACTTCAAAAATTCTTTAAGTATTTATTTATTATTTAGTAGGTAACAATTATTTTGTCTTTAAACATAAAATAAAATTGGAAATATTAAAAAACACTTTTATAAAAAATATTTTGTCCTTTAACAAAAAAAAAAATTAAACACAAAAACGGTTATTTTGTCCTCAAACACGAACTGAAATTGGGAAATTATAAAAAATCAATCATTTTGTCCTCTAACACAAATTAAAATTCAAAAGTTATAAGAAAACGATCACACTCAATAATAAAAATAAAGTTACAAAATTGAGTCTTAGAAAAAACATTTTAAATGTATTAATAAGTTTAAAAAAAATCACTTATTGTTGCACGTCAAAGAGCTGTGGCACCGAGAGTTGCAAAGAACATTGGCTTTTTTGCAATTGCACCTATTAGAAAGGCATTGTCCATTTTTTATTTTTTTACAATTGCATTGCTTCATGCCTTGCCCGCCAAATGGTGAAGACATCGATGCTATTGTTCTTAACGGCAATATCACCTGAAATAAAAATGAGGTAAATGTTATGTTCCACTTTGAAGTGCAAAGTAAATACAATGTAATTATATTGCTAAATGTGTTTAAAGGTGACATTAAAAAGTAAAATAATACTGACCTCTGGAATGTCACTGCGTGGCTCTGCATTTGGAGAGGAAAGAATAGCATTTCGAGGTATCCAATCTTTGATTATGCCAAACGCAGTACCAACTTGATATAATTCGTTCTTTTTCATTAAAACCTTTCCAACCAGGTTTTTATTGTCCAAAGGTCCCCTGTCAACTTTTGGGACTTCAACTAATACAGTTGAACCAGCACTGATATCTTTAAATTTCTTAGATGACGTAGATAACATTTTATCTGCCGCTCTTTTTAAATTTATGTGTGATTCTGTTCTTTCTTGAACGATTTTACGTTCATTCACACATAAATTGCAAAGCAATTGCGACCCATAGCCCTCCATTTCCTCAGGCACAACTCCACATATGGCGTGAACATTTTTTTTGCAATCTGTACATATATGAGCTCCAGATGATTCTTCGTTGCATACGTGACACATAACATAATTTGGTTCTTCAATTACACCAATATCACCTACAAAAGGCAGTATGCTTGGTGCGGTGGTTTTTTCTATGGTGATGATTTCTTTGTACATATTATTATTTTCATTTGGTTTTCCTTGTTTTTCCGAATCGTTGCTATTTGTGCTGTGTAAAGATATTATATTATTGTCCTGCTTATTATCTGGTACATCAATAATAGCATCCGTAACCACAGGTGAATTTGCATGTAAAGCGGGAAGTAGTTCGGGATCGTTTGCAATGTTAATTTGTTCTTTTATTATTATTTCATGACTTGTTTTTATTTCTTCTTGTTCAATATTCAGAGTGTCAACATTTGTAATATTTATTGTATTTACGTTTTCCACTTTATCCTCTTGATCTGAATTTTGTTCTTTGCTGTTATTAATCTCTTCAAGCAATTTTTCTAGATCTTCTTCATTTTCTAATTTGGATATTATGTTTTTAGATAAGTAGGTGGATGAGAGTCCGAGTTTTGGATCCTCGCCAAACAAGGCTTTATACGGAGTTCGGGCAATTGTTGAATGGTAGGATGAATTTTTCTGGAACTGAACGAAATAGCACCCAATGGACCAATTAGTAGATTTGTTATCTGTCATCCATGCTCTAATCATATTTTTTACGTCTTGATTTGAACGTTCTATACTTCCTTGGCTTTGCGGATATCTTGGTCTTCCATTAACTATTTTACAAGCAGGCCACAAACTGACTATTTCTTTCAGCACAGATGCTGTGAACTCACGTCCATTATCACTTTGTAGGATATGAGGACAGCCAACTTCTAAAAAAATTTTAAGCATCTCGATAGCCACTTCTTTTGCTTGTTTGCTTTTTAACGGTCGCAAAAAACTGAATTTTGTTAAATGATCCTGGTACTGCAACAACCATTTAAACTCTTGATCTGGAGATGTTTGGAAGTCCACAAGATCTATTTGTCCCCGTCGATTGAAGTCGTCAGAAACCAACGGTTTTACGACTATTCCTTTTTTTGGAAAACTTTTTCTTGAAAGGCATGTTTTACACAAATTTAAAAATATTGAGACCGCAAATATTGGCACCATATATTTATCTTTCAAGGCGTGAACAATTTTGTCTCGACGTCCATGCCCAGTGGCAATATGTGCGTCAAATATCTTTTCATAATATTCTTCCGTTGGAATTATTTGTACTACGGGATCGGAGATATTCTTTCTTTTAACTATCAAAACTTTCTGGTTGCCAATATTCATTACATCGTATTTTCTTGCATGATGGTAATGCTTGTTTGTTGGCCGCATACCTTGAGATTTAATTATGCTGTACTCATCTAACAATTTTATGATACTTTGTATTCTTTGATTTGTCCATTCTAATTTTTTACTATTTTCATTATGCCCACTGTAATATTTTTGTAACTCTATGGTAAATTCGTTCGGATTAACAATACCTGTTTTTTCAGAGGTATTTTGTTGACCAGGCTCAATATCCGACATGGCAAATAGTATTCAATGAGATCACTTAAGTTCACACGCATACAAATACTAAAACACGAAAAATTTATGTAATTTACGTTATGTTCGGAAACTAGCACTAATTCGTTGGTTTATCACAGATTTTTTTACGTCCACAACAATTTTACATAACTAATTCTAAAGATATGTTATTTTTAACACGAACTTAATTTATAATCACGAAAACACAATAGTTTACATTTAACAACAAACCAAATAACAAACAAATATGGCGAGTGCCGGGGCGGCGGGGGGCACATAACGTTCAACCAATCAGCGCCTGAGATGCGTTCCGTTCTACGCCGGTTCACAATTTGACCGCTTCCCATCGATAGATTACAATAAAGCGAAAAATAATGCGTTAAATTGCAATCATATGTTACGGTTCACAATTTTTCGACAGTTTACAATCTCACGAGATAGATTGTAATCAAACGATGTTTATAATCTTACGGTGACATATGCATATGATTGTGTCTGGAGCGAAAATATATTCCGACAGTCTTATTTCTCACGGAATATAGGTACGTGATATGATACATAACTAAACATTTTTTTCATATACTTATCAGACTGGGCCATAAATCTGTTGTTGAAGCTTATTTTGACTCGTACGCGTTATGTAAAAGGTGCCAGTTTAGGAAAATAAATAAAGGTCAAAATGCAATTTTTGAAGGTTCTGTGCAACGGTATTCTAAAAATGTGTTATGAACAAAATTAATCTGCATGCTGGACAAAGTCATATAGATTAACACGATGGGCGCCAAAAGTACGAGGTACGAAGATTTCTGTTAAGATCTCTAATTCTAATATTGCACCCATCGCAATATACGTCATGCACAAAAAACTGACAGCTTAAACCGCAAGTCAGCAGAATCCGACACCAGTAATAACGTTACCAACGAGAAAAAAATGACACTTTTATAAAACGAATGTCATCATCGTCGCCACGTAGACCCACGCGTTGGGCGCCAAAAGTGGAGCTCCCACGGGCATCCCGTAATCAAATAAAACTAGCGGCTACGTGGAGGGATCCAGGGATTTGTGCCGACGATAGGTTCCCACTGACGAAGGTTGCGTTCTGGATTTAAGACAATGGCTTTGTTAACCCCCGTTTGTATATAGAAACGTTTACGTTTGACACTCGACGGTAACGAGATTTTCGTTATGAACGCGACTTTGTTGGGGTTAACTTACCACAATTAATATTTTGATTTGGGTGAGCAAGAGGCGATAGTGTAGGTACTTGTTTGTTAAAATCTACGTGTATAGCTTTAAGTATACATAATAATGTATAAATTGAGTGTTCGTATAAAACTTCGTCCTCTGCTCGTTTAACCAGCAATCAAATGAGTCAATTTAGACCTATTACAACCATAAAAAGTATCATCAAGGCTACACTACAATTTATATTTGTAATCCATTTTAATTTGTATTAATATGTCTGATAAAAGAGATATTTTGCTTAGAGGATGTGCTAATAAATTGAAACAAATCGGCAATAGAACCCCATAAGTTATCACCGATCGGTAGATAAAAATCAAATCCGTTAGAATGTTGAATCAAACGCAATGAAATAAAAAATATCGAGAGCTCGGCCGCGTGATCCCGGGCTTTCTGCTTTATATCTTCGGCTTTGCCTCAATTTACGAACACGAGCGATGGATTATTTTATAAATAAATGCTATTTTTAATCCGGTTAATAAACCTAGTATTACTGAGAATTTACGGAACATTCTGAATCTAGAGTTCTCTTGGATATGGCCATTTGTGACACCAAATTTTTTAGAATCGAACAAATACTCCATGTACGATAGCAGCTAATCAACCTTTATTAAAATGATAATTTTCTTGAATGAATTGTATTAATCGAAATAGATTATAGTCATTAAATGTTATTTTAATGTGCTAGTCACTTATCTCGATTTAAAGTACCCACACTGAATTTTATGTGACGTGTAAATGCGTACCCTGCAGCAGTCACCCTATATAACCCTGCATAATTAAATAAAATTCTCACCGCTACTTTCTTGCGCCAACTCCACCGTCTTTGAGCTCAAAGGGCGTCCTGCGATCTCCGAAACTCGCCCTACATCCCTTGTTTCCCCTTTGATACGGTCCCAAAACCCGCTCCAGCCAGTTTCCCATCTTTCAACTTCAATTCATAGCGGATGTGTATTAAATTCAATACGTGATGAATGATACACGGTATCTTTGAAGATTTTCGACTTGCATTGTGATACAGGATGTGTAGGAATCGGTTCGCATGATTTGTTGAAATTAAGTTGAAATTAAGAATAGAATTAAGAAAAGAATATAGTAGCGTATAGAGCAATTTATTTAATGCATGCAAATGTATTAACATCACGAACAATCCTACTCTTCCTTATGGTGTCGTAAAAGGCGAGTAAGGGACAAATATTCTAATAACAGGTCTCTTCAACTCATATGGTCAGTGTAGCCTAATTAGTGTAGTCCTCCATTTGCCTCTATTAATTAGGATCATGCTCCTTTAGTAGAGATTAAATGACCTGTTGATGATGTGCAAAAAGACCATTTGACTTACCAATCCTACTAATAATAGGTATTATAAATGCGAAAGTTTGGATGTCTGGATGTCTGGATGTTTGTTGCTCTTTCACGCAAAAACTACTGAATGGATTTTGATGAAACTTTACAGTATTATTGTTTATAACCCAGAATAACATATAGGCTATAATTTATGACGATCTGTGACAAACTAAATTTCACGCGGGTGAAGCCGCGGGCAAAAGCTAGTTTTCCATACTTCAAACTTGATAGCTTTGGGACTAAAGATTTTCTAAATTATGCATTCATAACTGTACAAATCTTAATCACAGCATTATAAAGTAATACCGATTCACAATATGAATGGGTTATTCCAGGTGTGGCCATATAAAACCATTTGGCGGCCTTAATATCCCTATGAAGCAGTTCGCGCCCCCTTGGCCATTGCTAATAGACCCAACCGGGATTATTAGGCCATAAATCTCTACTTATATTCAGGCCGAGTGTAAGGCACTCTTAGGGGGGTTGACTTTCTTGGTCTAGTTGGGGTTAGGGATGCCCTTTGGTTTTTATCGATATACGATCACGATATTTTGGAGTCATTATCATTATACAAAAGTACGAGTAATATCGACAAGACAAGTGTTAGGGGAAACAGAAAAATCTCGTTAATATTTTTGTCAAAGTTTACAGTAGGCATAATCATCACTCTTACCCGTTTTATAAAATTCAAACTAATATCTTATTTTGTGGTCTTCCTTGTTAATATTCAAGTACACTCGCCGTCTTAATAGTTTCATTCATCATCATCAATTCATTTAGTCTCCACTGCAGGAGCACGATTACACGACCCTCTGTAATTTACTAGAGGAAAATGGAAGATATGGCCTACACTTCCCACCCTGGCTAGACGAGTTGCACTGCAATGGTCTTTCTTAAGTCATTAATCATTATTAATTAGAGCCGTCCTAATACCACCACCGTTTACAGTTTTGTGTACCATACAAGATACAGAAATAGATATAGAAATCAACTGTTAGCAATGTCCCACGTGCAGTTTAGGTGCCGCGTAACTATTTATCGATATTCTAGCATCGATATCGAGCATCCCTAGTTGGGTCATGTTCGAAAGTTACGGCTGTTGCTGCTTTATAAATAAGTTTGCAAAGTTCCCGGGCCCGGACGGTCTGCTTCTTTCTATTGCTCTCGCGTTTGTCTTCCTATGTGAGGACTTACATAATGTCTTGAGTTTAAATTTGAGTGTAATCAATGATATTCATATAGGCAACTAATTTTTAAAGTTTCTTTGCGTTTTTGACAACAAACAGCGAATACGAATTAATGATATAGTGAACAAAATACTGAAAAAGACTCAAGTCCTATTACGTAATTTCCAATAAGCATTTCTTGTGATCTTTTTGTGACTGATTTAAGAGAAACTGAGAACTTCATCATAAGAGTATACCGATCTAACCGATCTAACATAGAGAGGCTAATGCCCGTTTTCACCATCAATCCATAATTTATAAGAGACCCCTATGGAAATAAAATTCCTGTTATATGTTGCCATAGGGGTCACTTAAAAATTAGGGATTGATGGTGAAAACGGGCATACTTGACCTTTGGTGATGATGATGACGAAGTTGATAATGATTATAAGTATTAACTATATTCTTTATTTACAGGTACACTGCAAATAGTGAAGAGCGAAGAAGAAGACCAGGGCAAGTTCGAGTGTGTGGCCGAAAACTCAATCGGCACAGAATTCTCCAAACCTACCTCATTGTATGTAAAAGGTAAGTCGCTAATTATTCCTAAGTATTCCTAAGAATACACTAGGTGTATGAAGTTTATTTACGATATTAATAAAGTATTAATGACATGGTAAAAATCGTCCCATTTCGTAGCTTGTTGAACTAGTTCGATCCCCGTCGACAGCTGCATTTATCATTAGCAATCGACAATCAACCCCTTTCCAAAAGTATATGTACCTATTATGCAGAAACAAAATGGTACTTCACCCTGCGCTCGCTAAAAACGTCGAACATGACATGATAATAAATTATAAAGCATTTAAATTGAGTTGTTACCAAACATGACAGAATACTCGTATGTTAAAGAATTAGACCAAAATTATAGTCTTTTCCCTCGATATTTTCATCCAAAATGTGGCTTAAAAATTAACCTTTCAGTCCATAATTCCACAGCAGACACTTAGACTTGGATTAAAATAATTTAGTTCGGATGCCAAAGCAAACCGCTCATTTCTGCGAAACATTGTTAGCTGCCGACTTGAACTGGTGCCAGGGAAATGAAGGTGCAACGAGCTACAGGCTTCAGGCGGTGGTAAACGTTAACATTCCGAGCGTAATCGCGGTATTTAGTTTGAATTTTGATGTCAGAAGAAGCGGTTTTGGCCCCAACTTTCTGGACAGAGCAAACTCAAGGGAGTATCTCATTCGTTCGTTCGTTTCAGCCGAAAGACGTCCACTGCTCCAGCAGTCTTCGGGGGAGGCCTTTGTCCTCCAGGACAAAGGCCTCCCCCGAAGATTTCCACAAAGACCAGTCCTGCTCCGCTCGCGTCCAGGCACCTCCCGCGACCTTCACCAGATCGTCGGTCCACATCGGAGGCCCTGCCCACATACATATAAGACAGGGCTGTTGTATGTTTTATACTTCCTAGCATTTCTATCTTCTTTCTTTTGATTTGAAGTGCAGAAATTACTAACTTCACAGTGACTCATCCAGCTTAACTTGTGTTGGGAGTGGTTTCACCACAACAGTCTAGCAATCGACGGGGATCGAAATACCTACCATAAGCAGTGTAATGCCGACACTGCGCTGTTTTTGCCACCTTTGCACGTAACTTTGCACTTAGCAATTTTCATTATCGATACTCTATAGGTACTAATATTATAAATGCGAAAGTAACTCTTGTCTGTCTGTCGGTCTGTCTGTCTGTCTCGCTTTCACATCTAAACCACTGAACGAATTTTGATGAAATTTGGCAAAGAGATAGTTTGAGTCCCGGGAAAGGACATAGGATAGATTTTATCCCGGTTTTTGAAACAGGGACGCGCGCTATAAAGTTTTTCTGTGACAGACAAAATTCAACGCGGGCGGAAAGCTAGTTTTAAAATATATAATAATATCATTATATATTTTAAAACTAGCTTTCCGCCCATATATCAATCAACACGTGTCTACCGTTGCACAAATAGAACATTGAGGTACTTTAGTAATGTATGCTATTACTTCTTTCTCCGAGTAAAGAGACTCCCGATTATTCCCTTAAAATCTCAAGCTTTGCCGGCGACTCTTTGCAGGCTTTTCCCTTTGATCTGAATATTAGTTTTTTATCTGCAGTAAACACGAAATTTCAAAAGTAATTTCATGTTTTTGTACAAGCCTCATAAATTTTTTGACGTTGTAAGAGCTTTAGTGAGTGATTATAAAATAAGAATGAGGGAACTGAAAGTTTTTTTACTTTGCACCTAAACAAAATTGCGAATTCTCCAATACATTTGAACTTCTATCATCAATTTTAAAAAAATCAATCAAGGTCTTTGGAATAAAACAAGAAGAAGGCAATTTTTTTGAGTAAAATAAAAACTGGCTGCTGCACTAAGCTGTGCTGAACTAAAATAGTAAGACACGCACGGTGGATCGAAATGGCTATAAAGTGGACATAGGGATTTTTTCCGGAAAATCGAATTTTAAAAATTGCCAATCGATAGTCCTTTGCTCACTCATCACGACATGTCATATCACATTTTTCTCTAAACCTGATACTTTAGCAGAAAAAAAATAATTTGTGTTTTTTTTGTATGAAACGAGACATAAAGTGCTAATTTTCTCCGAAGACCTGCTAGATCGTGACTTGAAACAACCTAGGTCGGTATAACTGCATTATTTATTAATATTCTAAGCTATTTCCAGCTGCTCCAAACCGCAACTTAGCCTGTTAAACGATTCCGAAAAAAATTAAAATTGACTCTTCTTGTAATTGTATTTTAGTTCTTTTTTTTTAAAAAAAAAGCGTCGATTACGGTACTAGAAAGTGATTTTATCGTTAGGTGACATTGTTATCTATTCTCAGAATATGTTAAACCCTTTCTTTCCTATCAGCACATGACTTTAAAACAACAATGAAGTTACTCATACCTCGTAAATAACGTGTTTTGCGAATAAGCAGATAATGGTCAGGGGTGGGGGTAAAAAACAGATAAGGATTGATTATTTTTTTAAATTTAGTTTGGGCTGTGTAACGTCACCAATAAAATTCAACTTTAAATGCCTTTTTAACATGTAATTACAATGGAAGCTATTGTGAATAATATAGATTTGTTCTGTCATAAAATATTTTTTTAAATATATATCAACATAATTATAAAATAAAATTATAATAATTGTTTTAGGTGGTAAAAAGCTCATTGAAGAATTAATTAAATTATCACCGGGCAACTTTCAAATTCCACTGTCCACCGTGTCTCTTTAAACACTCGACATTGGCAAAACCAGTGTGCTGTAAATTCGCACCATTGAAGCCATTAGACAGAATAGTAATAGATTTGTTCGTAGTCTTAAGAAATACGTTAAAACATTTGATGGACAGTGAGGAACTTTATAATCACCTTTTGCAGAAAATGGTACATTTGACAGAAGAAAACAGTGTTAAATTAAAAAAGTTTTGCGGAATTTTTGTACTAATCTTAATGGACGATGGGCAAACTGTCATCTATCTCTTCCCCAATTTTTAAGAAGAAACAGTGATTGGCTTGAATCTCCAATTAACTGGGTCTGACGCGCTCACAATGTATGAAAATTTTAGTTTTTGAACGTTTTCCGCTAGGGGCGCTGTACAATCCGTCATACTTTTAATGTAATTTTTTGACGCGCTCACTAGTGAGCGCCTTTGATGTAAACTCACACTAGGCCCTCAGATCTTTTTAATGTAGGGCAAGTGACCCGGTTGTGGCCACCGACCCCTTTGTGGCCATTTAGAACTTCAAATCGTTATAACTAAGGCAAAGACTAATATATTACTCTATGGTTTACGGGAATAAAAATATCTAATATTAGCAACACTGATAGCGTTAACAGCTTTGATGTGTCAAGCTTCACTTCAATCCAACAAGTCATTACTTTTTGAGAAGCGTTAATTGTTGTAAGTCTTAGCAAAAAGGCTTAGGCGAGCGGGTGAGTAAACAATCATTATTTTCTAAATGCTTCTTATTTTTTTAAATGTTTATGTTAATCCTTAATAAAGAATACACTGTCTAAGTGGTACTAATGATATTTTATCGCTATTTGTTTATTAAGTGGGTTTATGAGAGGTGGCCACTAATGGAGCCAGAATGAATGAATTTTCCCATCTTTGGCCACATGACTGGCCAAAAGTGGTGCACGAAGAACCCCACTTTTGGCTATTTAGTTTTTATCGTTATTTTTCAATTTAATTACTTAGCTATTTTGATATATTATATAAGTAATCGATTCATTTTCAGAGTTACGATTATAAAGCCTCCATCGAAACCAAATACTAAAAAAATATGTGTTGTGAAAAGAAAATTGTTCCAGTACTAACCGCATAAACTTATAATATAGATAGGTTAATGTTGATCTCCTTAATTGTAATTTCAATTCAAGCTGAGATATTATATTTCATACTAGCGGCCGCCCACGACTTCGTACGCGTGGATCCCGTTTTACCCCCTTCATCTATCTTACGCGGTTTAGATTTTTTCGTACAAATGTTTTTTCCCGCTAACTCCCGTTCCCGTGGGAATTTTGCAATATCCTGTTGTAACTAAGCTTTAAGTTTACTAAGGTACCTGCATGCAAAATTTCAAGCGTCTAACTTAAGCGGTTTAGATTTTTCATACAAAAGGATTTTCCCGCGAATTCCCGTTCCCGTGGGAATTTCGGGAATTCCTTGTAACTAAGCTTTATGTTTACTAAGGTACCTACATACCAAATTTGAAGCGTCTAACTTAAGCAGTTTAGATTTTTCATACAAAAGGATTTTCCCACTAATTCCCGTTCCCGTGGGAATTCCTAGGTATACTATAACCTGCCCAGGAGTATGAAAAATAATTGTACCAAGTTTCGTTAAAATCCGTCGTATGGTTTTTGTTTTTTTTTTTATGAATTTTGATGGCCCACAGATATGGATAGATGCAGCATGTGTCAAAAATTGTATGAAGCCGAGCGTGCCACTTTTTAAACGTCATTAGTGTCATTTTAGTGAATTTTAGTGATTGCCGCAACGTAAAAGTAATCGTATCATCGTACTGCATTTGCAAAGTCATCGATTGATATCGTATGACTCGATTCAAAATTTAGTAATTCCAATAAAACTGATAATTTGTTAAATACAAAACCAAAACACATCTTTATTTACCTTTTTAAAATAAATTAATTCTTACAAATCGTCAAATCTCGTTATTTTTTTTACCCTACCAGCGTTTCAAGACAAATTTGTCAAGTGCATGAATACATGTATCAGTGTGTGTCTTATTGTTATGAGTAAGTACGGTTCCTTGGGATCGGTATGAGTGCACCACATACAGGGACCATGGTTTTAACTCTTAAGAGTACATCGCAGGATATGTATTAAAAACAATGCTACTTTATACTTCTTCTACTGCTACTTTATTCTAATTAATTATTTGTTACTTGTGCTGTTAATTACAATTCTCAATCCGTAAATAATTTCTTCTTTCTACCGTGTTCGTACTACTGTCCTCGTAAAATCATCGTAACCGATTGTTGTAATCGGATTACATGAACGTCACTCGACCATGTATGTCCATTTGGACATATCGGAATGGCACGCTTTGACGATCAACTTGCTGTATCTACTCTAATCCATATCTGTGTGATGGCCAGAACTGGCACATGACTGTGGCCAGAAATGGGGTAAAGCTGGCCAAAAATGGCACAAATTCCCATTTCTTTTTCTTTTCTACAGGATTATTTTTCCATTGAATCATTATGAAAAAAAATGTATCCTTAGGCTAGATCTAAATATATTTAATCACTTTTTACAAGAAATAAGTCCGTGATAACAAAAACTGTAAAATGATATAGCCTCAAAGTCTAAAAAATTCTTAAAATGGCCAAAACCGGGTCACCTGCCCTATGTATAGTAGCTGCGTTTATTTCTTCAGGAGAATAAGACTTACTTATACGCGCCACACGTGTTTTTTTCTGTTTCGGAGTTAATTTATGTAACGGTTTCCTCGGGATAAAGGAAGTAGTCGAAGTATGTAGTGTAGAAGGGGGCACGTTTTCTTTAATTGCATCTATATTTGACGTTGTTTTTTCACTAGGTTCAGTAATTGAATCAACATTTTCCTCAATTTTGTCTTCATCAAAAACTAGTTGCCAGACCCAGTTAATTGAAGGTTCAAGTCAATCACTGTTTCTTCTTAAAAATTGGGGAAGAGATAGATGACAGTTTGTCCATCGTCCTTTAAGATTAGTACAAAAATTCCGGCAAAACTTTTTTAACTTAACATTGTTTTCTTCTGTCAAATGTACCATTTTCTGAAAAAGGTGATTATAAAGTTCCTCACTGTCTATCAAAGGTTCAAACGTATTTCTTAAGACTACTAACAAATCTATATTATTCACAATAGCTTCCATTGTAATTACATGTTAAAAAGGCATTTAAAGTTGAATTTTATTGGTGACGTTACACAGCCCAAACTAAATTTAAAAAAAATAATCAATCCTTATCTGTTTTTTACCCCCACCCCTGACCATTATCTGCTTATTCGCAAAACACGTTAATTACGAGGTATGTGTAACTTCATTGTTGTTTTAAAGTCATGTGCTGATAGGAAAGAAAGGGTTTAACAGATTCTGAGAATAGATAACAATGTCACCTAACGATAAAATCACTTTCTAGGACCGTAATCGACGCTTTTTCTAAAAAAAAGAACTAAAATACAATTACAAGAAGAGTCAATTTTAATTTTTTTTCGGAATCGTTTAACAGGCCAAGTTGCAGTTTGGAGCAGCTGGAAATAGCTTAGAATATTAGAAAATAATGCAGTTATACCGACCTAGGTTGTTTCAAGTCACGATCTGGCAGGTCTTCGGAGAAAATTAGTACTTTATGTCTCGTTTCATACAAAAAAAACACAAATTATTTTTTTTAAGCTAAAGTATCAGGTTTAGAGAAAAATGTGATATGACATGTCGTGATGAGTGAGCAAAGGACTATCGATTGGCAATTTTTAAAATTCGATTTTCCGCAAAAAATCCCTATGTCCACTTTAAAGCCATTTCGATCCACCGTGACACGGGTCTTAACGCAACGTTTATTAATGAGTTACATTATGTACTCACGGCTTGACGTTTCGGCTGCTATTCTGCAGCCGTGGTCACAAGCAGACTGGCTTGTGTCGCGGTAGCCACAATACTAGTTAACCCTATAAAGTGCATTGTGTGCATAAAAAATCACCTTATGATAAGTGTATAAAGTTCAAATTTTGTTGGCAATATTTTTCAGAGCTTCAGGCTGTCAGGGCTGGTACGAGTTATGAATATTTAATAAGGCTGTATAGGGCTTCAAATTATTCTTAATTCGTAAATGTCACTCATTGTCTAGTTTCTAACAAGCGGTTCAGTGAAACCGGACGATAAGCCCCCATTTAGTTGTTCCCATCTATCATCAGTTATTGATCACTGCTGGATTTGTTACTTTGACAGTTTAAGGCACCTCGACTTGTGAGATATCGCCGGGTTTATTAGTTAACGTAATTGATTGGAACTATCGTTAGCTGATACAAATTGCTATTTTAAAACTAGATTCTGACCCCTACCATGTCTAACTAAACTAGACAGCCATCTAATTTGGTTCATTATCAAACGGATAATGATCCGAATTAGATAACATACAATTTTTAGCCAAATTATATCTTGGCATAATCATCATCATCATCATCATTTCAGCCATAGGACGTCCACTGCTGAACATAGGCCTCCCCCAATGCTTTCCATGTTGATCGATTGGTAGTGGCCTGCGTCCAGCGCTTCCCTGCTACCTTTACGATGTCGTCGGTCCACCTTGTCTTGGCATAATGTAATTACGCATTACTTCCTACCAACCTATTTTGAAACTATAATATCCATCATCATCATCATCATTTCAGCTATAGAAGGACGTCCTATAGCTGTTGAACATAGGCCTTCCCCAATGATTTCCACAATAGCCGGTTGGTGGCGGCCTGCATCCAGCGCCTTCCCGCTACCTTTTATGAGGTCGTCGTGAATATCCAAATTATGTCGGTTAATTATGGGAAAATATTTTATGCGAAACAAAATTATGCCAAAGATCTTTATTCCATAGTAGGGTTTGTTCCATGGAAGGGATCCCATTTAATCATCTAGAAAAAAAAGTGACGCAATAATAGTTTATCTTTGCCGTATAAAATCTATGGGTAAGCAATCCGTCTTTATCGTGCGCCCCGCGATCAAAAACTTGATCGAAAAATGTTTTATCCTCTAGGTAAATCTATTTCTTAAGTAGCAAAAATATAAATATGAATTTTTGTATCTGTTACTTCAGAAATGATGGGCTGCCCATAAAAATTTTCTACCATAATTCATTTAAATTACTTTATAGACTGTTGGTTAGTAAACGATGCTTGCTTAAGTGAAGCAGCAAATCGAACGCACAGCGTTGAATAGAGCTCTGTGATTGGTACACGTGTCACCCTGTGCGTCCACGCGCACTGTGAGACCTCATGGTAATGTTTGTGAATACGGGCGTAAGTAGGTATGTGATAGCGATATGTGACTCAGTTATTTCTTGTTTGTTTTAGCCCGTTGACTCAGTAAATCATATTGGATTGTAATAGGAGTCCCTTAGATCATTTAATTATTTTGGCATCCAGGTATGCATTCCCAAATGCCAAAACGGGATCGTGCACGTTCCACACGCTTCACACTTGAGGGGCCCTGAGCAAAAACTCCTTTTTTAACGTTATTGGCTGAGCGGACCTCTGTCAATGTCACTACGCAGGAGACAATGTTACGCTCCTTTTCACGCGGCTGCCTTGTTTTTGCGGCCACCTGCCACCCTGTCGCACTGCGAGATTTTTATTCTTATTCCGTTCCGTTTCACGTGACCAGTGTTCGTACTGGCCGGCAACAATCGATTACGGCCATGCGCTTTTGTTTTTAAAACGCTAGCTTAATCTGTGCTCTGGGTTCAAAATAATAGTTTTTTGTAGTTATTCGATATTCAAATGTTGTTTTTCACGTTCTTTAATAATTTTGTAATGGTGTTGAATCAATACTGAAGTACTTACCGTGCTGAAGTCTACACAAAGTCAAGCATTTATCATTGAAATGTGAAGGTTGATATAAATTATTATTTTTGTACAAATAATACTTAATCATTCAAAACTTAGGATTTAATGCCTTTCTTTAATATTCGAAATATACTTAAACGAATGGTTTGTTAAATTTTGGAAAATAGTAGGTAAGTATTTAAATTACCACAGACACAGTCGAAGAGCTTGTGAAAGGGTAATTTAAATAAAAGTTGATTACTTACTACATGATAAAATAACGATCCCATTGTAGCGTCCCATAAAAAGCGTTACAAAGTAAATCCTCTTAAATCCACCGCCGACTTTTTGGTCGACTTGACTGACATCCTTCATTGTCACAAAGCGACTTACTGCGAATTAGTTTCCCCTAAAATGGAATTGCATCCCACCATTATTTCCACTTCCATTGTAAAAACGGAAAAACACGTGAAGCGGACTCTTTCTAATTTTAATTAATCGCGAAACAAAGTAGCCTCCCGGAAACGTTTTGAATAAAAGAATAATAATATCCACGATGGTGTGGGCCGATTCAAAAGGAGTAGCGATTGTTATTGTTGTTCCGATTTCAAATGGGTTTTGATTGTCTTTTGTTAATTTAATATTCACATGATCGGGTTAAAAATATTTGGGAAAAACTTGACAGTTGTTACTTATTTCGAAATTGCGTCACTGTTGTGGGGCAGACATCGCTTTTCGGGCCGTGCCGTGGGGTTTACCGTTTTTTTATTTATACAAGTACGCTTGGAAGTAAGTAAACTAAGATATACATATTATATTATTATTTAGTATGTAGCCTAACTAAGTAGTTAAGCCGTAAGAGTTTTTAAACCATTGCCTTGCACATTACCGTTTACCTTACCTAGAGAGCGCTCTACAAAATAAACATTTTACTATTTTCGTAAATTTATCTAAATTTTCTAGCTTATTGGACTATTCCCGCCTCTCGTTCCCACCGCTGCAACTCCTGTGTAGCCAGAGTCTACAGCTTGACGGCCACTAAAAACTCAACCGGTGAAGCTGAAGTTTTCTAGCTTGTGTGAAGAATATTTCAAACAACAAACCTCGCACCACACCCCACAGGGCAAAGGCCAGTGAAGAATGACGCAGCCCGACATCTGTCCTAAGTTGTACACCTTTAATTAAACCGGGACTATGAACTTTCTAACTTACGTTCCAGAAAATTACGAAATAAATCCAGTCTGGTCGTACTTATTCTGAAGATGTGACCTTTAATCTAATTCACATAATTAGGTAAAAAAGTTTAGAGAAGTAATGTAGTTAAAAGCTAAAAAGAAATGTAATTGTATGAAATTAAAGTTACAATTAAATTAGCAGGCTTGTTTAATATTACTTATTTAGTTGCCATACTTTTTCAAAGAGCCTTATTTAAGGAAAAGATGAGACAATATAATTATTTTCTAATGTAATAATAATTCAGAAATCACGTATGATAACGAGCAATGTAACATTTTTCGTAATATTCGTTAAATAATCGGTATTAAATTAGAAAACAAAAGAAATCTGTAAACATGACGTTTCACTTTCCCGCCAAAATAGAAAAAGAAACCCATGTAATTCCACAATAAAAAAAAAATTAAAAAAAAGGACGCAGCGAGAACGTCATTTGAAAAATCGATGTGCAATTATTTGATAAAATCGTGTAACTCCGTATGGGCGTAATTCAGTTCTATATTATACTTCTTGATGATCAATCAAGTGCGGCGACACCTCGCTCATAACGAGTTATTATGGAGACAAAGAAGCCAAAGACGCAAGGGCAGAGTCATCGATCATTCCATGACACGGAACAGGACAGATAATGTTTTCAGTATTCATTTTTTAAGCATCATTGCTACGGGCAATTAAGAATCTTATGATTTATTTTTTTTTACTTTTTATTCATGAATTTTCTAATTCTAAGTTCTTGTAAAGCTAATTTTGTCGTCATTAAGATTCTGGATGGGGGGGGGACCTACAGATAAAGAGAATAAAACTATCCAGCCAACCAGGAGGTTATTTTGGTTTTTCGACTTAAAGTCTCTCTTAAAGATTAGTTGTCCTGACAAATCTATTATAAGAAGCACTCCAACTACTCTAATAATATCCTCTAATAACTCCAAAGTACTAAAAGAACTTAAGATTTAAATGTCTACGTCTAGGCGAAACCGTACTCCAATGATTGCTTCCAGTAACTTTATTCAATCAAACATATTACATTTCCCTCGGAATTTCATCTACGAGTTATCACATTCAATTGTAATACCTCCTGATCAAACAGCGAATGTTCAAAAACTAATTTTCCCAAAGCAAACCTATCATGGCGTTTCCAGCAAGAACAGGTGAACGAACCCAGCTCGATATGCTTAATAAATCTTCTACAAGTCTTGGATTTTTACTTTTTGATTTGCTTAATAAAGTTTGCAACGATACTATAGTTTTCAATTTCAAATATTGAAAGAAAATTACATTGTCTATGACTTTATAACGCCGATAGTAAAATTGGATTCTAAGAATCACACAATATAAATTTTTCAGAGCTAATAAACTCAACTTTTAGTTATTTGGTTTTCTGTCGTGTGGGTTGTAACAACTGAGTTCAAACTAAGTTACTTTTTCTGCGTAAAAATAATAATAAAACAGACACCAAAAATAAGAAACTTGAGATTTCAGCTTACCACAAAAGTTTTTTATTTGTACTCGTATACAAAATGTATTTACTCAAAAGCAAAGTTGAGAAAATCTAATAAATAGCAAAAATAGATCAGATACCTATTTAACATGAATCTAAATATATATATTATAACTCAAAGGTGACTGACTGACTGACTGACTGACTGACTGACTGACATAGTGCTCTATCAACGCACAGCCCAAACCACGGGACGGATCGGGCTGAAAGGACAATGTTCGTTCTCCATACATTGTTCGCCTAAAGAACCAACAATTTTGACATATTACTACCCGAAAGCGAAATAATACGATTCTGTGTGTAAGAACAACGATTCCTGATGGACACTTGCCATAAAATTAATGATTAAGAATATTAAATCACACCGATTTTATAATATGTCGTTTATGACAACATGGCGTCTAATGTATTGTGTGAATGTATGAACACCGATTCGCGAAAAATGTTTTGTATTGTCGTCACGCCGAGTCGCAGCCAAATAGTATAAAATAATAGAACAAGTTTTAGAAATACAACTCGGCATTCCACTTTTACAATATGCCCACATATTGCACGTAAATAAACAACATGAATCGTAGGTTGTTTCCACCCTTGTCATCTGACACATGAAATAAACTCCTATTGTATTATAGATATCGAAGCCGAATCGTATATAATAATAGAATGGGTTTTGGAGATCACTCGGGGTTCCACTTTTATAAAATACCTACATATTACATAAAAATACCACGAATCATGAGTTTTCTTTTCACCATTTACATCTGACACGAGATAACAAACTCCTATCTCCATGACTACCATCGTAGTCTATGCCAAAGACTACAATATTTTAAGCAAGAAGTTTCAAACCTTAGCGGCTACGGTAACCCCTGGGCCACATACATCATGATAACATTCGGTCGACACCGGAACGTAGTCTTGCGATTATGCAAAAAAGCATCGTATTCTAGTGCGGCTATATCACGTTCAACCGGGGTTTTAATTCGACTAAAGTCCTGACTAAAGACTGGAAGAAAATACGCCGCATTGTATGAGCACTTCGTGTTCGTTAAAGCGGCTTCAGATCTAGAGCCCACATAGTTTTCTTTCCAATAATATCCGCAAGTAGCGCTGCATGATCTTTACAACAAAAACGGCAATAGTTATTAAGGTGCCAAAATTATATGATTACTTTGGCACGGTATTATACACGTTCGAAGATTTGTCATTTTCATTCATTTCTTCATCATCATCATCATTTCAGCCACAGGACGTCCACTACTGAACATAGGCCTCCCCCAATGACTTCCACATCGCACGGTTGGTAGCGGCCTGCATCCAGCGCCTTCCCGCTACCTTTATCAGGTCGTCGGTCCACCTTGTGGTGGGTTGACATTGCAGAATATGACTTTTGATAGGTTCATCATAGAATTCGGCGGGGATATCCTCACGGAGGAAGTTCGTAAAAGGGCGGAACAAGATCTTATAATAATGCAAGGCCGAAGCTGTTACGCGCGTGCTCCTACGTGTAATCCGGCGAGTATGCAATAAATAGTAATGTCTGGTAAATAGTGGTAATACGTATCGTTCGTTCGTTCGTTTCAGCCGAAAAGACGTCCACTGCTGGACAAAGGCCTCCCCCAAGGATTTCCACGAAGACCGATCCTGCACCGCTCGCATACAGGCACCTCCCGCGACCTTCACCAGATCGTCGGTCCACCTAGTGGGAGGCCTGCCCACGCTACGTCTTTCGGCTCGTGGTCGCCACTCAAGAACTTTCCTGCCCCAGCGGCCATCAGCTCTACGAGCTATGTGCCCCGCCCCGTCTATGTCTGTATGCGCTACGATTACAGGGTATCATTTTGCATAGTCGCAAGACTTCACTCCTCTGCTGTCAAATCAATGTCGCATAATGTTATCGCAATGTGTGTGGCCCTTGGCCAAATCACAGAAGCCTATGCGAAGAAAGAGCACTTGAATGACAATAAAAATCAGGGTTACCATTTTATAAGATTTCCTCACTATTGAGGGTAACAAAGTAACATTAATAATCTAGCCATTAATTACATTTATTACCTATACGAGAAAGTAAAGCAACATGCGGTTTTATTTTAATTTGTAAAATATTAAACCCCTCATATTTGTAACAGTTTGTTCCAAGTTTAGTTTTACTGTTTTGTTAACAGTATTGCTGTTTCAGCTGTCACTGTGAAGCTTTGGGAAAATAAATAAATAGAAAAAATATTAACATAAATATTTATTTAAGTTTTTATGTTCATTATCATAATATGCCAATTTAAGTTACACTGTGTGACAGTCTTTGACACTAAACAATCTCTTCAGCTTAATAATACCTACCTACAGGGCGTTTTTATAGTTACTCTTGCTGATGAAACAAGAAGGGTTGATTCTACTACTGAAATACAACTACTTTTCTTACAGGACCAATATCAAATTCTCAAAAAAATTCACATCCTCGTGATGGTGATAATTTCTATGGAGAGGTTTTTTTTATATTCGGTCTCTTGGGATAAGTTATTCCATTTGAGCAGTAGAATTAATCCTTTTTATTCGATCACATATAAAAACAACACAAGTGTTTAGGAAAACTTCTTCTTTGGTATGGTATCACTACGGAGTTATAATGTCGGCAACTCTGTATCACTGACTTGTAACTTTCAAACAGCATGAATAATAAGGGCACCACATTGGTTTTCTTTCTGAAAAAAGGCTTTCAGTTTTAGTACTAACCCTTTAGCACTATTTCATTGAAATAAAAATACAATAAACGCACAGAAGACTGAAATTGAGTCAACTGACGTGACATTTATAATTTGTTGACATTATGACAGTTTGACAAGACTAGGGATTGAAAAAGTTTTAATTGAAAAAGTAAAATGACAATTTATTAAAACGATTCACATGGATATAATCGATTAAAAATATTTATAAAATGTTCTGATACTTGCCTGTAGCGATTATCCAATCCTGGTTTCTACTGAAAAACTACCTCGTGGCAAGATTTTAATAAAATAATAAAATCTTTATCTTCTCTTTCACAATCTATAAAAGTTCATTTGGTCTATTATTATACATGTGCTATGAATGAGGGTTTTCGCGATTGAAAAATCCGCGAGATGGCAATACGTAGACGCGAGGTCCAAATGCTGCATGATTGGTGGATATCTGTCAATGTCATGTCAAAAATAACCAATCATGCAGCATTTGGACCTCACGTCTACGTATTGCCATCTGGCGGATTTTTCAATCGCGAAAACCCTCATTGGCATAGATTATGAGAGACTGGCAATTATACTAGGTTGATATCAGGTGATCCGTCTGCTCATTTGCCTCCTGTCACATAAAAAAAATATATATATGTTTCTCACACTTCAACTGGCATTGGATTCAACATCGGATTCTGACACTTTTACAGTTATGATACCATGAATATCAGTTTATGGTCCTAATTATTTTTATTTTATTTACGACCTTCGACCAGTTGGACACTTTAGATATCTTCTTGTAATAGTGTCAAACTGTCAATATCTTTTTAGCTTTTAACGCAAATCTAGTCTTCAAAGCAGTTTAATCGATTTATTTTATTTTCAAAATCGATATTTTATTGTCTATGATGGCCGCAGGAACATCACTATACATGGACTCCCAGCAATAAAGTACGGTAATGCCTCGTACAGATTTTATCGGCAAAAATTATGGAACTTGATAGGTTTTAGACCATGCCACGCACCAAAACGTCCGGAAGTTGTAATAGTATTATAGAATAAACGTTAAAAGACTTATTTATTTAATTTTTCAATGCTTAAGTGTCCATTAGAATGAAAGGGTGCTTAATGTATTAAAAAAAATAGAAAATAATTATGATGGGTTAATGTTTTTGGGCGGTTTTTTAGGCGGTTTCTGACAATGTCCTTTGGCATGCAGGTAGATGTTATGACGTAGGCATCCGCTAAGAAAGGATTTTACGAAACTCCACCCCTAAGGGGGAAAACAGAATCCACGCGTACGAAGTCGCGGGCGGCCGCTAGTAAAAATATATTAGCGAAATAACAAAACATAATGAACGTAGTAGAAAAGTTTTCGAATTGCCTCGCATCCTCTTGCTCTTGCCTCACATATCTTTTTCTTACTTTTCTTGTCTTGTATGGTGTACAATAAAGTGTGTTCTATCTCTATCTATCCTCTTGCTTGATCTATGAATTACATTCTCCTAAATACAAAGTGGTCTTAAGTAGCGATGCAATGACAATGACCGAGGGCGACGCTTAATTACCATAATGGAAACTCAAGTAAATGTTTTTCACCTTTATCTTTTTACTTCGTGGCGTTTACAAAGTATCCACTCTACGCCCACCCGAGAGAAAGTAGGCACAGGGCCAAGATGGTACTGATTTTATTAGTTCATGTCAACAAATTTCGTTAGTTGTGAATTAAATGACACTAATGATTACGCGTAGTGTAGGAGACGATTCTTAAAGTAAACGATCCAGGACCAAGTGTTTTATTTAACAAAAGTTTGAAATAACTACGATGGTGGACTAGTTACCCAACTGCACAAGAATGAGAGTTATTTTGTAAGTAAAGTAAATGCAATACTTAACTTATAATGTTACATGCCGACTGCTGAGTATTGTGTCTTTTCAGTGTAACGCGTTATTTTTAATATGTTTTGATTAAACAATTTTCTTCTTTTTTCTATGCCAATAAAAGATTGAAATCCATTTAACTTTTATTCTACGTTATTTTTATGTTCCTGTTACTAAAGACACCACTAATATTTAGCACACTAAATTTCTAAGCTGCAGTGCGGTTACTATATCTCCCCCAAGTAACATTTTACTCCATTTAAGAGTTCACATTTAGTTCCAATGTGTACTTAAAGCATTAGTACAGTTCACTCGTGATGTATAAGCTGTATTATTGCAATTAATTACACCTATACCTGTCTAAGGGACTTATAGGAGTGTAGACTAGTGTAGAGTTATACTTTTATACGATTGTTGGTGTTATAATACTCTAACAACTATCCTTTAGTCAGCCATCTGACTAAGAGCATTATAGGAGGGTAGAGATACGGCAACCGCTGTTTAACGGCCTACTTGTACGATGTTATAGAGCTAGCATTTTAATAGAACACACGTGGTCATTTATAAAGCCAAAGGCTGTTATGTTTACTTGTTTTAGACTGTTATACAGCTAGTAGCTGTAGTAGGACTTGTTTGTGATAATTAAAATAACCTTTTTTACTATCTGTACAAAAGTGTTTCAATGGTTCGCATGTACACTGTAGGCTGTTAAAAGGACTATATGTGTTGTCCATTAACATCAATAGCAGTTTATTTGTCCACAAGTACTACTCTTATTTGCTTTAAGCTGAACACGAATGTGAATGTGATATTCTATTACACATTTCCCCAAGCCTGTTTTTAGTTGTTCATGGTGGTTCTGTACATGATGCAGAGGAAAATATTATGCCTGAAATTTCCCTTCAAAATATACCAGATATCAGAGTGTGATGATTGCAGTTCTTGTGATAGTGAATACCATTTTGATTTGGACAATTATTTAACCTTTCGCAAAAAAAAATAAGAACATGGGCTATTGAAAATCGTATTCCTCATTCCGCTTTGAATAAATTGTCAAGCATAATAAACGAATTTAAACCGGGAACACTACCGTCTGATGCTTTAGGTATTCATACTTGACTATTAGTACCTGGGCTAGGCGATTTAACGGACATTAATAATTTTTATTGCGGATCTCTAAAATTTCAGTATTTGAAAGAATTAAAGATACACAATTGACCTGAACTAGGTACATCTTAAAGCTGTACATAAGTTCACATTAGAATAAATTTATAGAAATTAGCGCTGTAGTGGTACAAATGTGGAACTTCATATAGATAACAGCATTCTAACAGAACACATGTGAACCTAATATACGCTCACCGCATTAAATTGGAGTTATAACAGTTCACATAGCCGTATTTCATTTCCACCATTTTGTTCTACATAACCTAAAATATTTACCAAATAAATCTCCAAAATTAATGCAGATTTATCACAAAATTCGCAGATAGAGCGATTGAGTTTTGGTTTCATGTTATAATTAATTACCGTAATATAATTATAATGCCAATCCAATATCAAAAACTGAAAATTGTAGATTTCCTCTCAGCCAGTTTTAAATATTTTAA
This sequence comes from Ostrinia nubilalis, assembly GCF_963855985.1. Taxonomy (NCBI): domain Eukaryota; kingdom Metazoa; phylum Arthropoda; class Insecta; order Lepidoptera; family Crambidae; genus Ostrinia; species Ostrinia nubilalis. The sequence goes on from NC_087100.1 coordinate 4,307,636, forward strand.
AATGAATATCGCGTTTTTACAGAGGCGCGTAAATATTTTAGCTGTAAATATGTATTAGTCCAGTCAATGAATGCCTTAACGACGGTGTAGAGAGAAATCCATGGAACACAATTTCTGACCTCGGGACTTTATTTAGCCTAGTTAGGTGGTGAACATAGCAAAAGTCCCCGCCCTTAGCCCTTGAGCCGGCAGGGAGAGGGGGGTTTAAAGGTACCACTTTTCGGTTTTTCGCTTAATCCTCGGAAACTATGCGTCCTAGTGACATGACTACTATGAACCAAAAAAAGCTTATTCAATTTGCTACAGGCGAGACCGTCAAGTTTTTCTATATCTTGTATAGTTTTTGCGGCATTTGCTCTAGAAGGTCTGTAAAATTGGAAATTTAATTTTTGTCTTACATGTTCCTATCAGGAGAAAATCGACTAAATCAACATTGAGCAAACACTATAGACATGCGGGAGCATGTTAAGCCTAGTTCCAGGGAGGGGACTGCACCGTGCGTATATTTAGACGAACCAATTGGAGCCACTTTTGACTCCTCATCATTCAAAAACTACTGTGCATTAACTCTTCAAATTTGGCTCATGTATTGAGACTTGCAAGATATACATGAGCTTTAAATTTCATAAATATACCTCAAACGGTTATTTAGGTATTGACGTTCAAAAATCGACATTTAGAACACTAAAATCTATCTCTCACCTGTGAAATGTTAAAATTTGCTGATTTTTTATTTGTTCCTTTGTATTTACATAACTACCTTTCTGGATGCCAAATTTGAACCTTCGAGGTCATCTGGAAGTGGTTAGAATTTGGTCTATAGGTCAGACATGTAGATTTTTGGACGTCAATACCTAAAGAACCGTTTGAGGCATATTTATGAAATTTGAAGCTGATGTATATCTTGCAAGTCTCAACACATGAGCCAAATTTGAAGTGTTAATGCACAGTAGTTTTTGAGTGATGAGGAGTCAATAGTGGCTCAAAGTGGTTCGTCTAAATATACGCACGGTGCAGTCCCCTCCCTGGAACTAGGCTTAACATGCTCCCGCATGTCTAGAATGATTGCTCAATGTTGATTTAGTCGATTTTCTCCTGATGGGAACATGTAAGACAAAAATAAAATTTCCAATATTACAGACCTTCTAGAGCAGATGCCGCGAAAACTATACAATTTATCAAAAAAGTTGACTATCTCACCTGTAGCAAATTGAATATGCTTTTTTTGGTTCATAGTAGTCATGTCACTAGGACGCATAGTTTCCGAGGATTAAGCGAAAAACCGAAAAGTGGCACCTTTAAACCCCCCTCTCCCCGCCGGCTCAAGGGCTAAGGACGGGGACTTTTGCTATGTTCACCTCCTAACTAGTCTAAATAAAGTCCTGAAGTCAGAAATTGTGTTCTACAGTTTTCCATCTATAATGCTTTATTGACTGGACTATATACATTTCACGATAAAGTTGCATTCCCAATGGCATTAACATTATTAAGTATTTAAAACCCGTGTTATTATTTGCATAAATGATTATCCGCCCGAGTTGTTTCCCTCTTGGCACTCACGTACAAATACCAAACTAATATTAAAATGTGGAAATAATTTAAGACACACGTGAACTTTAGGTAGCATTGGAGTACTTTTGTCGGACTTTATAACTTTGAAAGCTGTGCATTTAGCCACTTGTTACTCTTTATTGTCCTCACGTACGTTGTATGGTTCACACTGCGTCCCATATAGTGCCGTAAGTCAGCCTTAAGTACGATGTTACTACTTAAACTGCTATTATAATGCTATTATACTGCTAATGTACAGCCATAGTGAACTTAAAGCTGTCTAATTTGTGCCCAAACTGGTTCTATAAAAGCATTATAGCAAGCTATACAGCTCGTATACAGCTGACATACACAGCTTGTGGAGTACATGTGAACGACTATTGAACTCTTAAATGGAGTAAAATGTTACTTGGGCCATCAGTGACCATTACGAACCGCACGCCTTGCAAAATTGATCAGCAGTCCATTGCGCTGTCAATAACTACCCAAGTGTAGTTCCTGTCCCCAGGACTGTAATATTTAATGATAACACGATGTGCGGTAACGCAACCATCGTTGGTGAATGTAATTACTTAGGAATTAGGTTTACTAGGACTACTAGGAACAGTTAATTAGTTAATTCTAAACGTAAGAGCGAGCACTAATATGTTTACGCCCATATTCACAAACGATACTTGCTTGAGTGAAGCAGCAAATCGTACGCACAGCGTTTAATAGAGCTCTGTGATTGGTTCGAGTGTCACCCGGTGCGTCCACGCGACCTGTGAGACCTCATAGTAATGTTTGTGACTCTAAGGCCCAGAACAGACGGTGAAACGCAACTGCAACGAAACTGCAACTGCTAATTACTTTTGAGTTGCATCTAAGTTTCTGCCATAGCGTCCGTTGAGAGACCACACATGACGCGAACAGTTTGAAACTTTCAGTTTCAGTTTCATACATAAGAATAATCAGAAAGTTGCAGTTTCGGTGCAATTGCGTTTCACCGTCTGTTCTGGGCCTAACGCCCGTAAGAGAGGTTTCTGTTACTTATGATTCTAAGAAATCTATATTATTTTATCTAATATGAATCGCTAAATTGTATTGTGTTGCTAAGTACAATACTTAATAACGACCGAACCCAACTATTTTTTTTTAATATTCGCTGAAATCTAAGGAGAGTTCTTGTGAAGAAATAAATTGTATAAAAACTTCCTGGAAACATTTCGAATTCGGGAAAACCTGAACAACATTTCTATGTTTCTATGGGAATATTTTTTCAAGTTTTATAGACTTCCTGCCTTCATTCGACGTCCGTCATGTCAACTGACAAACAACAATATTCTCGGTAAAAAAAGCTGTAAAAGTTTTATAATTTTTGATGAGTTTCTTTGTTTTAAAACTGAAGTCGCAAACGGCCTTTAGCGCCATTAAATGTATTACTTGTAGGCTTAAGTGAGTTTCTGTTAACACAACAATGTAACTTAAAACTTTTTGGACCGACTTACAAATAAGAACTTTTTTTCCATATCTTCTATCTTAATCGTAATTTCAGATTTATTGAATTGCAATACTTGTAATATGGCTCAATTTCAAGGCTTGCCTTTTTAAGACCAGATTTTCTTGCCGAACTGTACGTATACCTAGATCCTAAGTAAACCGAAATTCTACATTTTTAAGTAGGTACATAAACATCAATGAGTATTGTAACCACCCACAGCCGCCTCCTTGGCCGCGCGACACTGGCCACCAAAAAAATAAAAAAATGACTAATTACGATCCTCTTTTGTTTTTTCTCTTGCTCTCATCCTTCGATTCCTCACTTACAATTTCACGACTCGTATTTGCAAATTATTAAAATTGTAAATAATAATGTCGTAATAATTATGTAGGATAATTATACTCACGTTTTACCCAGAATTCGGGGACCCTGGATACGGGGGACGTATCCATCAGACATGACGAGTCAGGGGCGCCTGGTCTTGCCTGAAAAATAATAACCCCAGATAGGCCAATGAGTCTGAGCCACTACAACCGTAGTAATAATTTCTATTAAAAATTGTAGTTTCCATCATGAGGCAGAGATTCTGTCACTTTCAGTTCGGAAATCCAACTTTTTGAACCAGACATACTTCGTAATAAATCCTAGTAAGTTTGTGTTGTTACATTTTATTTAGTTCCTTATTTTGCCAACAGTTCGACGAGTGGCGCCTCAGTTCTCGATACCTCCGACGCCGCGCACAGAAGTCCCATTGGGAGGGAACGTCACTCTCAAATGCGTCGCGTTCGGCTCGCCAATGCCTACGGTCAAATGGAGGAAAGGTTAGTATGAGAATTCTTATTCTAATTCTTAATAAAATTTAGGCTTTTTTTTTTAGAATTTCTGTAACTTTTAATCTGAGTATTTTTTATGCCTTCGAATAAGGTGCCGGACTATAAACACTGTTTAAACTTGCTGAAACTATTTAAGATTATGAAAAGCTGGCTTAATATTTATTTGATTTTAATTAATATGTCACTTGTTTACTTTGAAAAACAGAATCTACCTTAGTGACGTCAAAAAAGAGTTTATTCATACAAACTGTAGTAAAAAACATCGTATGGCACAGCTCTTAAAAGTATTTCTATTTACTATACAAGTAGTATCCGATTTACATGAATTTGTACCAGTCTTGCATTTAAATCAGGTCAGATTGTGAATTCCAAATCTTCAAAAATAAGTATATTCCTAAAGATTTTTACAATAATCATCTTCTATCAAGTAACCCCGCACTAATCAACCGTTTCTTCCAGGCTTAACAAAATGGCTGACGCCCGAAGACAACCCTCCGCTCGGGCTCAATAACCTCAAGCTGGAAGACATCAGGGAGTCTGCGAACTACACCTGTGAAGCCGCTAGTGTGCTGGGCGTCATAGAAGCTATAGCCGAGGTCAAAGTGCAATGTAAGTAGCCAAAAATTATTTTCGCTGTCATAAACAGTTCGTTTAGTCTCTACTGTAGGAGTGTCCTCTCTAATTTGCCATGGGCAAATGGAGATTTGCCCATGGCAAATTAGAGAGGACACTTATTAGGCCTTCCTTCCAGTATACTGGGTGTCAAAGAAACTATAGCCGAGGTCAAAGTGCATTGTAAGTAGCTAAGCTGGGAATAGTTTCATCATCACCATCAGGTCATATAGTCTTCACTGCAGGAGCACGACCCTCTCTAATTTACCATAGGAAAATAGAGGATTGGGCCTTCATCATAGTGTGCTGGATCATGGATGTCATAGTAGCAAAAGCCGAGGTCAAAGTGCAATGTCACTAAATTATGCCATCACCATCAGGTCTTTGACTCCATTTTCGGAATTCGGATTATTTACTTTTAAATTAGGCCTTCCTCCTAGTGTGCTGCGTATCATGGATGTTATAGAAGATGCTATAAAGTATAATGTAAATAGCTATATTTTTATCATCATCACTGCAGGAGCACGATCTTTTTTAAATTACCTGAGGCAAATTAAGGATCTTGAGACGAGCTTCTAAAGGTTACAGGTAGGCACAGGGTGCAGACCACTTCTATCCGAACGACGTAGCTATTGTTTCTCTCCACTACTTTCATCACAAAGTCACCCATTTTGATTCACACTTCAACCCTCACGAGCTTTAGTATCCCAAATTAACCCATTAGCAGCGGGTAGACGAGTGACTGAATCAAATAACACTCATAATTTCTTCGGATAACTGTTTCAAAATGCTAATCACTCTCCGAGGTGGAAGGGAAGATTGCCCGAAATCAATTTGATAAATTGCCGCAGTCGAGGCATCCATTACGAATTAGTGTTATAATTCATAATTGAAAGGGTTGCAAAGTTGCGGCCCTCGGAGACAAACGAATGTCATTTTGATTAATCATTAATTATTGTTACTTTGCATTCCCTTTTCGATTCGGATAGGATTAAGTCCGGGCGTAGTGTACGGTCGCGCTATTTAAAATTGATGAGGCTATAGAATTTCTAATTAAAACATTAATAAAGATTAGATAACGCTGAATAAAAACAAAGCGGAAAGCAACTTGAAATTTATAAATGGTGGTAAATTTTGTAATTATTTATTTACGGACAGCTTTTCTGCTTGAGGAATGAGTTCATCAGCGAGTGACAGGATAATACTTGGAATTAATAACATTTTATTACAGCACGTAATTGGAATAATTAATAAAATAGATAAAGATGATCTTAATTATTATAACAAAGGAATTCTAACTAAAAATATGGCACAGATATCGGCAAAACAAACTCTTTATTGTTTAACTTTTACACGATTGCTTGTGACAGATCTGTGAAACCAATCGTAGAATTATGATTCTGGATCATTATTACAAATTCAAATTCTATATTGCTATTCCACACGATTCCAAGGACTAAAAAAATAGGCAAAGATACCTGGCGCCTAAATGTCCAACTAATTAGAACAAGATGCCGCAGCAAGCTTTACGACCTTGACCTTTAGAAGCAAATTGAATTTTCTTATCTTTCCCAGCTATTCACAGAGCTTCAGAATTTATTTTTTCTTTTCCTCTCCAGCCCTCCCAGGCCCTCCGTCCGAAGTCCGCGCGTCCGAAATCACGGCGACCACTGTCCGGCTGGCGTGGACGTACAACGGGCCCGAGGAGCCGCAGTACTACGTCATACAGTACAAGCCTAAATATGCTAACCAGGTAAGAATCTTCATTCATTCTACATCATCAGTTCAAAAGTTTTCACTGCGGAGCACGACCTTCTCCAATTTTCCAGAAACAAATGAAGGAGTTGTTCCTTATTCTTTAATAGAGGATGATAAACACGAAAATAAGATTTAGAAAGCAACATAGACTCATAATATGCTTCTACCGATACCTATGTATTGTACCAGCGTAGTGGCCTCTGTGTGAACCACTGAGAAGAACTGTCTCTCCATGACTCCATGACAAAATCGATTCTGTTACAACCACATAATATTCAAAATTCAAATTCAAAATTATTTATTTATAGAGTCATAAGTATTAACAAATGTGAGTCTCATCCTTTTAAGTTTATAAAACTTGTGTTAGAATGAATATGCCATAGTGTTTGGCTTGATGACGATTTTAGCCCTCGTCTGCTGACTCATACAGAACAGAACCTCGTATCAATCTGTGCATCATTCATTAGTATTTTTTGAAATGTACTCTGATCTAAATGTGATCGATTCTGCTATTTCCAATACATAGAGTATTATTCTAATTAAAACCACTTTCACACAGGCCTTCAGCGAGATATCAGGAGTGATCACGCAGTACTACTCGGTGACGAATCTGTCCCCATACACGGAGTACGAAATGTACGTCATAGCGGTCAACAACATAGGGCGGGGGCCGCCTTCCGCGCCCGCGGTCATCACTACAGGCGAAACCGGTACGTGTCACAGCTAGTATTTTGTCACTGTTCTCGTGAACTGTTCCGGATAATCATGTACCTAGTATTTTGTCATAATGTTGATTAGTGTTCCGGATCATGTAGTATTTTGTAATAATGTCGATTAGTGTTGAGGGGTGAGGATGGTGTACAGCAAAAGAAATTTAGCGTATCGTCTATTCTTTGTAATAACCATGCACCATCAACATCATGTTGTTTTTTACAATTTGAATTACAATCCTTTGTTCATTATTACTTTAGTAATGTTCATTATTAACTATTGTAAAAGTTTTAGTGATTAGTATGTAAGAAGTAAGTAGTAGTGATTTAAATAATTTCAATCAAAACTTTTGTACGCGAATTTCAGCAAACTGATCGAGATACTTCTAACATCCTGTACTTCCACTTGCTGTGTATAAACTTGTGTTTTACAAATAAATATTTCTGATCAAAGTTATAATAAACCAAAGTAGGTACTGAAACGACCCGTGAACAAACTCGGTAAAGTTTTTTTTCAAAACTTCCGAGACTGACGTAACATTCGACTGAAAGCAATTCATTCCACGCATTTACTCATACGCTTATTTACGTTTAATTTATCTTGTCTCGCTTTCTGTTTAACGAAGTTATTTACTTGCTTTGGATTCGGTATGATAGACATTGTTTTTGGTTCGTTACGCTGATTTCTGAGTTTTAAGGTTATTTATTTAAACGTCTTTACATGGCTTCCATAACGCGACGTCCGACGATCGCCGCCGCTTCATGTAAGTTCTCGCTTTTGAGTGGTTTTCAAAGTTTCGTTTCATTTGCACCTTTTTTAATTTCGACGATAGAACGTAGACGTAGTGCGTTTTACTTTTATTTGATTTTTCCATGCACCATTCCGTTTTACCAGTGCTAGGTAACGATAGTTACGTCACACCGTTTTCTTCCTTGTAATTTGCACCTTTTGTGTGATAAGTGTTGTTTTCGATCAAATGTATTTTCGACTAATATGTCTTTTGTATATGCTCACTTCCAGTGGATTCTCTATATGGAGGTGCCAGTAAGTATAGTATTTGAAATAATTACTTGTGGTGTTACTTTTGGGCGTAAACGTTGACAGCATGATTCCTTTTGCCGAATGAATTAATCGTTGGGACGCTTTAGTATCCTTTAATATTTCTCAAAACAAAATGTAATTTGATTCCCCCAAAAAGTAATATGGACCCAATGAAAGCGCTGTAGGAGGGACACTTTGCAAAATTGGCTTATAACATAATCTAATATCTCCTTGTATTTCTTTCCTGTCACATCTCCATTTTTATCACGTCTAATTTACCGCACAAATATTAAATTTGACGTCTGAAACCTTGCCTGCTCAAAATTACCGTCATGTCGCGAAACGGACAGAAAGTGGGACTGTGATGAGTTGCTAATGAAAACGTTGCGTATCAAAATTGTTTGCAGGTTTTTTTATGTCTTCTTTACATTTCTAATAAAGGGAAGTTGTGCGGACGCCCGACCCGAGCCTGGCCAAAACAAGATTATATCGTTTTAATATTACACAGTCCCGAAAAACTTTTATTGTTTCGCCCTTTCCGAGTATTATAAACAGAGCGGAGATTTTTCATTGAGTGACACCCCGGCGCGCAGGCAGCGATTACAAATGCTGTTAAGACTGCTATTATGCCCCGGGCGCTATTGTCACGTTTTTATTCCCATTTTATACGTAATTGAGATGAACCGACCCGCCCCTAATTCCGAATTGCGCTGTTTTCGTATTATTCTAATAGGATTTCACGTATTACGAAAAGATTCGTGAAGTCTTTTGTTTTGAAGTCAAATTTAAGCGCGGCTGATTCTGATAACGGGATTTCAGCGGTCAAAGATTCAACTTGGGGAGCTTAAGTTACAAAGTAAAATGTTCCTTAATGATTTTCATACTTTATAATCAACTTTAAAAGTCTCTAACTCTCTCAATGCTCTGATTAAATGTTTTAGACGCGGTAGATTTTCGTCTGTACGATGGCAGGAATTAAAGTAATCAAAAGTACTTTACACTTCGCTATGGCCAAAGGAATTTTGTAGTAGTAGTAGTATAAATATGTGGGCGTATGTCCATATAGTAACTATAATATGAGCGTTTGATGTGAGTAGGTACTTAAGTGTTTTTCTCTCGTAAGTGCGTACTTGTAGCGAGCATGATGCTTTTCTTATAGAGTGGGATGACATAGGGGAGCGAGAATGGACGCTTACTTCAAGTAGGCACTATAATCAATAGTGTTATAGTGCCATACAGAATATTGACTCGCTTAAAATGTGCTAATGTTGAATTAATTTTATTCGGGGCTCCAAATTAGAGGTTTTCGTTCGTGTAACCTAAACGCATGATTGAAATAAAATCTAATATTATGATAGTCCTGCCGAAATGTATCATTACTTGATTTTATTTGCCAAATAGTAATATTGTCTATTAAAGTCAAAGATTTCGGTAGGGCTATAGAGAGGATTTACTCGTTGTTTGTTTTTTATTTTCGATTTTCAAATAACATAAAACAATAATAGGTTCAAATGAAATTAAATCCATTAGCTGGTAGGTTTGACGTAGGTACCTTACTGTGTTTTCAAAAGACAACAATCATTAGATATACTTAATACTTACTTAGTGAGCTAATACTACTTACTTGACTTAATTAGCTATCCAAATGGGAAGTAGCGAGTTATTCCCAATACAAGTGGTTCTGACTACTTACCGGGAAGACTCGGTAATAACTCTGTTATTTTTGGAAATAAGTAAATGTTTTTTTTTACTTACTGTATGTTTAGCTAGCTGTTCAAATATTCCTAATGGTTACGATGTTAATGGTTGTAGTTGTCGTTGTAATTATTGTCGTAAACCTATAGATATTGTACCTAGTAATAATCAATCGGAACGTACTACATAAACGTGTTTACAGAACCCGGGTCAGCGCCGCGCAACGTGCAAGTCCGTCCACTAAGCTCCAGCACCATGGTCATACAATGGGACGAGCCGGAGACGCCCAATGGACAGGTTACGGTAAGTACTGAGATTAGAATTTTAGGGTACTTCATGTTACTTAGAAGCCCTAGCCCTAGGGGCACCTAGGGCAGCTCGACACCGGTTGGTGCGAGTAGCGATGGAGTCCATCCGAATTTTATTATCTTGCCAATAGCGACAATATAGGCAGGCCCCTCTTTCCCACTGGGCACTTTGGGCACGTGCCCAGGGCCCCGCGATCGAGAGGGCCCCCGTCTGCTCGAAAAAACTTGATAAGGGCCACCCTTGTCCAGGTGCCCAGGGCCCCTAGTAGGTTAAAGACGGCCCTGAATATAGGGTAGGTAATTCCCATAGACCTAGAATTTTGAAAATTCGTGAAGGAAACTCTTTTAGCACAGGCACAGTAAAGTGAAAAGTCCGATAATATTTAATTTAATATTCCAAAATAAATAAAATCGTAACGGTAGCAGGGAAGCGCTGGACACAGGCCGCTACCAATCGATCAACGTGGAAAGCATTAGGGGAGGCCTATGTTCAGCAGTGGACGTCCTATGGCTGAAATGATGATGATGATGATGAATAAAATATTTGCCGATGGTAAGCTAATCGCGAAACTATGTCGCTATTTGGAGTCAGTACATGTATTTGCATACTTGTACTTACTTTATTTATACGGAGCCCTAGATGCGTGAGTCAGACTCACACTTGACCGGTTTTTATGTTCTACTGCAGCACAATTACATTAGATGTAAAAACCAATAATTTGTTTACAGGGCTACAAGATTTACTACACAACAGACCCGTCGCAACCTCTACCGTCGTGGCAGTCGCAAATGGTAAGTATCATACTACGTCTTGGTTCCAGTAAGTTTTACTTAACTTCACCATAATTGAATTCAATCACCACGTGGTAATTCTAAACAAATCCCTGGCTCTATAAAGGTCGATATTGCATGTCACTAGCAAACAACTTTCACATCTAAAGCTATTAAATTAAAGTTCCTTTTACGTATACTACAATCCAGTATTTCCCACAGATGGACAACAGCCACTTGACCACCATAAGCGAGCTGACTCCCCACACAGTATACACGATTAGGGTCCAAGCGTTCACCTCCGTCGGTCCCGGACCCATATCTGCGCCGGTACAAGTCAAAACGCAGCAGGGTAAGTTTCTGACAAGTTTTATTTCAATTACATAAAAAATTACTCATAAAACTCATTTATTTTTGCAAATAAGCTTTTAAAAAGCACTTTTACACGTCCCCGTATTAGCCCTACCACTGCTTCGGGACTATAAATAGGAAAGTGCTGAGAAGAAGCAGCGCAAGAAACTCAGTCACTACTTATTGAGATAAAAATTAAAATTATAACACAAACTATTTAAAAAAAAAACTTTATGCTTATAAAAGCTCTGATTGGTGGTACCTATATCATGTAACGTGTAAAAAGGATGCCTATGTGTGTAGAATTCAAAACTATTTTATGTAAAGTTTTGTTTAGTGTCAAAAGTTGGGCGCGGAGAGTATTGTTAAATTCAAATATGATTTTCACGCGCTGCGAATACGGGAAAGTATGCAGAACTTATTACCTATGTAAATAAAATACCTATTGTTTAAAAAGAAACGAAAATTATAATATTCCTTTTTAGTATTCTCACTTACATTCTCATCAAAATATTAACAAGATTTTGAAGAAACAATGTTGTTACTTAATTTAATAAAACTTGTAAGGTAACTAACCGAGCTTATCGTCGACCGTAAGAAGTTAAAGAATAGCTTCAAGACAATAGTGAATTTTATTAGACGTTTAATAACCAAATAAAAGCCCTGCAGACAAAAGGTCTTATTAATAAATATTAGTTTTACATAAAATCAAACAAAATGAAAGTCCTTCTTAAACCCAAAACTGTCTGAAAAATTACTATAATATTGAAAAATAACAATTCTTAATTCCAAACATAACATTTTACAATCTTCGTGTGGAGAAGTGCATCTTCACAAGCACAAGAAACTCAAGACTCAACCATTATTTTATACTCCATTTTTTTAGCGAGTCCTTCTTAACTAAGTATGCTTTCGAACATCTCTTTTTAGTTCTTAACTAAGTCTTCTCCCAAACAGGCGTCCCCTCCCAACCCTCAAACCTAGTAGCAGTCGAAGCTGGTGAGACGTCAGTCACTCTCTCCTGGAGGAGACCAGTGCATGCGGGCGACAACATAGTATCCTACGAACTGTACTGGAACGACACGTATGCAAAGGAGAACCATAGGAAGTGAGTATACGGTGGTATTGTAAGGTTGTTATTTAAGATTTCAATTTTCTGTATTATATCTAATGTGTGTCACACAAAATATCTCGTATGTACATATCATTATAGTTCTTCTGAGGTAGGAAAAGTAAAGCCAACTAAACTAGAAATCTTCCAGAAACAAGATACTGGGAGATGCTTCTGTAGTGGTGACTTTTAAACTGAAGTCACAACCATAGTGTCTGTCTCTGAAGGCTTAATACGTGCCTTTTGAAGATCATATTGCAAGTATAATGATATTTGTAATACAGGTCATATAAAATTCAGGTTGAATTCAACCTGCAATGTCCTTACCCAAACTAGGAACAATCACAATTCAATTCCTGTATCTCACCTCGAAAACTAGGTTAACCGACGATCTGGTGAAGGTTGCGGGTAGCACCTAGATGCGGACAACGCAGGACTGGTCGTATTGGAAATCCTTGAGGAAAGCCTTTGTCTAGCATTAGTCGACTGAAACTTATAAAACAAACAAAGAATTCAACTCTCAAAACAGTAGACCAAGTAGGCGTAACTAAATTACAATTAATTACACATTAAATAACTCCATTCGTTCATCTATAGGCGGATACCAATCACGGAGACGTACACGCTAAACGGACTGTATCCCAACACGTTGTACTACATCTGGCTCGCGGCCCGTTCACAGCGAGGGGAAGGCGCCACCACCCCGCCTATAGCGGTGCGGACGAAGCAATACGGTATGATGGTCACAGTGAGCAAGGGCGGGGCCGAGCCGTCGCGTGCGCAGCTTTCAATTTCAGACCGTTTGGGAATACATTTAAGGGATATATTGGCTCGCGGTCATCGGAATGACGTCACGGGATATGCTCGTGGTCATCGTAACAGTATTAATTCTGGTGTCATATCGTGCCATATCATCACTCATTGGTTGTATCATGGGGGGTGCTTTAATGGGCGCGCATGTTCTGGAAACCTCATCGATCTACAGCTTATTGTAGATTGGAATGGAAAGGACTTCGGATTCTACAAGGAGACTTTAGGTTAGTCTTCTTTTATTGATGGAAACTAAAAATATTGTAGATACATTGTTTTGTTTTTACAAACGTGTATTGTTTTGTTTGTTGTTGGAAAGATGATATTGGAATTTAGATTGAATACGCGTATTATGTTTTTCCTGTAAATATATTTACAGAAATAACTGAATCATGAACTAAGCGTTAGTACGACAGTTCATTACGTATGTTGTTTCTGTATAAAATATTGTTTCGCTCCGAAAGCCAGCCAGTTAGGATATACTGGAATAATAGAGCGTTCACTGCTTCTCCATTATTTATATCACTAAAGTTTGTGTGCAGTCTTGTCCACGGACCAAAATAGCCCTTTCAAATATTCATTCCCTGTAGATTCTAGATTTTGCGCAACGTTTTCTGTCTAGTGCATTTTGCACGAGGTCTTTTATTAAATTTTAAGCTGGCATTAGCGACGGCTCGTCCCCAATCGATGTTTGAAGTAAATGTGTGAGAGTGTACCTTTATTGGTCTCCAGGTAATTCGTAATGTAATATTTCACATAAGAGCACCTGCCCGGCACGCTGCCAGTATAACAGCACAAAGCACCAAGTTTTATATATCACGATATGTGTTTGTAACGTAAATTGTCGAACCGGTAGAGTGCGCGCGAGGACCACGCGACCGACGAGGGACCGACCGCGCACTGTACCTTAGTAGTAGCTTTATGTTGTTTGTAGGTTTTATCCGGGGCTGACGCCTCAAATGTCCTTTTTATTTCCTTTTTACAAACGTTGGCGACACCGCGATTCCTATGCCTTTCATCATCATGACATAGTATCAGCAAATCGTCAAAATAGAACAATTATGGTGAAGAGGTTCGATCATCAGTGTCGCCAGCCAGCACATAATCATCACAATTTTCTTCCAACAGGAGAAAGTGTGAGGGATGAGACTTAGAGATGTATGGGCGAGCGGATCCTACATAACACAGACACTGCATGCTTTTTATTTGGCGACTCAAACATCGCCTTTATTATTTTCTGAGCACTTAATCGCATTCAGTGATTGCATCGGTGAGGGTAACGACGCGCGGCGTCATTTGAGTTGCAGGTCCGTTGCGGATCTGTTCGTATGTTTATTTTGAGGCTTGTTTAGTTCCTGGAGCGCCGCCGATGAATGTGACGGCCGTGGCGATTTCCCCGACGGCGATTCGGGTGTCGTGGCAGCCGCCGCCTGCGGAGCGGGCGAACGGGCGGATCGCGTATTACAAGCTGCTTTGCGTGGAGTCTGGAAGAGGGGATTCTGAGGCGAATGTGGTGAAACTGAACCAGACGTCGTTTGTGCTGGACGAGCTCCGGCGCTGGACGGAGTACCGCATTTGGGTGCTCGCGGGCACGAGCGTGGGCGACGGCCCGGCCTCGTACCCCGTCACCATCCGCACGCACGAAGATGGTACGTGTCACAACCCATTGAACGTTTAACCAACTGTTATCGGATAACGGAATTCAATTTTATGATCGCGAACAACCTTTGAATATGCGCGGATTTATCGCGGGCCTCGATTGCCTCGATTGTATCGCCCGTTTTATTGTTCTATGTATTTTAATTCAATTGTTTTCCTTTTTAACGTTAGTTTTAATTACTTGGTTGTCACGAAAACAGATCATAAAGTTGCTGATTCCTAACCAAAGAAATTATTGCAAAAATACTAATTTAAAGAATCAGATAGCTTCCAAATTAACGAATTTCTTTGGCAGTGCAATCTCAGAAGAGGTCCGTATCTTATAAATAAAAACCAATATATAAAAAAGCTTTCACAAATACTTCACTAATAAATCGTCACATTATTTTACGATAAATAATGGGGAAAATCTCATCTGACATTGCATCCTTTAAATTTAATCATAATAATAACTACTTAAAATATTAATACATAACAAAATTAAAAATACTCATTACTTTGCATTTGGGTCCTGGAATGGTAAATACAATGGTATAAAATTATTAAAATCATTCGTATTGTTTGCTTATGAAATACGCTCAGAGCTTTTAAAAATTTAACGACAAAATCGCGACGCACTCGTACGAATGATTTTATAATAACGATTGAGTTTCAGCCGGAATGGAAATGCTCGTAACTTTGGTGATTGGGACATTTACAATACGAGATTCGATTCCGACTGAGCCAATCTTGTTGACTGTCAATTTTCACTTGTGTACTTACATGGTGGAGGTTATTAAATTGTTATACTATGGCGAAACCGTATAAATCACGATATTTCAACACATAAGCGCTAATTACTACCACGATACTAATGTCATTTTTTCTTTTGTTCCCTTTTTGTGAGCATATAGCAGGATTCTAATCAAGGAGGTTAATTCTCGTAACAAAGTTTTACTATGCTTGCCGATAAATATCCATGTATACTATTGTCATGTCACCGATGGTCATTTATCTCACTGCCGCTCACGAGCGACATAGAGTTGATATTTCCACTCACTGTCACATGTAATGATTTCTTTGAAGACCGTCAACGGTCACCGCTAAAATGGCACTCACTGAAATGCAAATCTTATACTGCACCTGATATAGTGTCGACGGCACCTGTTGTATATTGATTTTGGCGCACAGTTGTTGAGTATTTAGCGATGGACACAATTTTGCATGCTTTCTTTACCGACACAGCACCGTTTTCGTTCAGTTAATTTCACTGGGCACCAGTTAGGTTCACATCCCGCTGTGCGCAGTCAACTGTTCTTGTTTGAATGTTATTATGAGCGGTTGATTTGCGTATAGCGGTGATTGCACTTTTAGGAAGCACTCCGCACAACTAGCGACGACACGAGGTGAGAGAGCGAGGGCGTCACGTAGCTATAGCCGTTCGGGCTGCTCACTCATGAGCCACCAGTCTTTAAGACCCTGTTGCAACGTGTGGCTCATGCGCGGGCGCTCACTCGGCTCGGCGGCTCTGCTCGACACGCACCACGGCCCGAGCGCCGCATTTGAATACCAATACCGTCCCCACACCCACACGCGCGCATGCTACTATACTACTCACAACTACTTCTCTACTCACTGTACTATCTGACTACTCTATTAGCGGGAAGGCTGTCGAAGCGAACGCCCGAGGATCCAACAAAATTTCAAACCTAACCCAATTGGTCCAACCCGGATCCGACGAACGGCATCCGCGACTTCGCCTGTTACCCCGACTGCTCAGCTCGGACTCTAGTCTACGCGCTACCTCTGTCTCTATCTCTATCTCTCTATCTATCTCACTTGCTCTATGCTACAACTTCTTGCCAGTAGCGATTTCTCTTCTCGCCTTTCTTCTTTCTTCTGTAACTCTATCAGACTTTCGTCGTGCATGCACACTAGATATTGTGACATATACAGAATACTGGTATGGCTAACGTTCGCTATTGCCGTTACCCACGGGCGGGACTCAAAGAACGCTGCGAGATAATTCCGGCACCGATCACTCCTGTTAAGTACATCGCCGGTTTCATACTGAACAGTTTCTTAGAAGACGACAGCGAAGGAACAATGACACTCTGACACTGTCACAAACATCACTGAAGACAACACAAGGTACGAGTTTCACACACATTGGACCGATGTTGGCGCACATTGACAAGACAAGACGCACACAAATGAACACAGAGCGCCGTCGCTATAATCAATACATGTGCGTGTGAGTGACTCAGCGCCGGGGACTAAGAAAATAATGCGCGGCGCCTCTCTCTGTTCACAGTCTCGAAACGTTTCATTTTAGAAAATGTTTCCCCGTATAATTCGAAAGCACGTAGAATGCTCGTGACAGCGAAATTCTCTCACATTACATCGTCCCATTCGAGAAATAAAGTTCCCATTTTGCCCGCGCATTCTGTGAACAGAAAAAGGCAATGCGCGAACGTAGACCGACGCCGGCGTCCCAAGCGGCTTAACCCGAATGCGCCTCCTAAAGAGCTCAAAATACACGAGGAAGTAAAATAAGAGTACCTACCCCCATTTGCCGACAAGCGTTCTACTCGTAATCTCTCACTTAGTAGTTCCGTTCGCCCTGCAATGTTCGCACAATTTGTCTTAAATGTATTTGAATGCGTTTTTCTCTTTTTTCTCTCGTCACTTTGTATGGGCCGCTGGTAACCCGTACAGCCGTAAGGAGTGAGTACAAATTACTATAGAGCTTGTTTTGATGTGCGTTTGTGCTTGTGCCTATGCTTATTGTAGTGACTCTTCCTAGTAATAACCTGACGATTGAAACAAACTGCAAGGTACTCTTGTGCGAGCATGTTCTCGTCGCGAGACTTGGTGTGTGTCCCATCCTGCAACTTGAGTGTGGATTGATCCCAAGTCTTCCAAAGCATGATCCCTTGCAGTGTGATTAAATCATAGCAATAGAAATGCTGCTTTCTAATAACTTAGCAATTAACGTAATAGAATACTTAACTACTTAATAAATGTTTATTCTTTGTAAACGCTTGACGATTTTAGTTCTATACGATGTGGATTGGAAGGTAATGGATTTTAATTGGTTATGGTGATGTGAAAGAGCGTAAATGATATTGTCTCTGTGTGTGTTGGTATTCAAATGCCCGATCGAGATGCTGAGAGGCGCGTAGCGGCGCCTGCGACCGAGGTACCCTATCAGCACTGCCGACGGCGATACCGACCGCACTAAATCCTTTTTTCAAGTTTTCATTCAAAATTCGCTTTAAAAAGCCTTTGACGCGGACGCTTAAACCCCAATAGGCCCTAAAGACGCTTTAGGTAGCATTTGGTTCTAGCACGCTCCCGTAGATGCTGATAGGGCATTTAGGTCGTGTGGAAAGCAGTTGCGGTGGAGATATCTCACATGATCTGTATGCTCACAGTGCCTGGCGAGCCCCAAGATGTGAAGGTCAACCCCATCAACTCCACGTCCATCCATGTGACGTGGAAACCCCCTCAGGAGAAAGAAAAGAACGGCATCATTAGAGGATACCATGTACACGTGCAAGAAGTGAGGGAAGAGGTGCGTATGGCAATGATAAATATTAGATTGATATTTGATATTTATTTATAGAAATTACTTTTCATACATAGTCAAGTAGGTTCAAAGATTAAGTATACTAAAATAATAAATAGAGCTTGAAAACCGAAACTTTATAAGTACTGTTTCATTATTTTCATTTATACGTTTTAAAAAACACGGACATCATACTTTTATTTGATGTCCAGATAATACTTAGCACATAAAAATGGCGTCCCTAGGTGCTATTTTGCAACAATACATTCAATCTTATGTGCTGTCGTATATAGTTACAAAATAAAACAATAACGCATCATTTCCCACTCAGGGCAAGGGCCTCCTAAACGACCCGATGCGATTCAACGTAATGGACGACACGACGCTCGAGCTCAACGTATCAGGCCTCCAGCCCGATACTCGATACAACGTGCAGGTGGCCGCGCTCACGAGAAAGGGGGATGGGGACCGAAGTGCGCCGGTGTCCGTGAAGACGCCTGGCGGGGTGCCAAACAGGCCCACCGTGACCCTCAAGTAAGTCCATTAGTAATTCAAATACACGAATTATACAACCACCATAAAGGAAGCAAGATTTTATTACTCAAACGAAACGTTTGTTCTAGGGTTTTGGAGCGCGACCCGATTGTATCTATCGAATTGGAATGGGCTAGGCCGACGCAAACCTACGGAGACTTGCTTGGATACAGACTTAGATACGGAATAAAAGATCAACCGTTAGCGGAAGAAAACTTCGCAATCAAAGTCAGTTCGCATAGGATAAACGATTTAGAAAGAGGTGTACAGTACGAGTTCAGAATCGCCGGCAGAAATCACATTGGTATCGGTCAGGAAACCATCAAGTACTGGCTCACGCCCGAGGGAGCGCCGAAAGGTCCTCCATCTAACGTCACTTACCACTTTCAAACTCCTGACGTCATCAGTATCACGTGGGAACCGCCAATCAGAGCAGATAGAAGTGGTCAAATCAAGAAATATGACGTTCAGTTCTTCAAGAGAGGTGATCAATCGTCTCTTGTAGAAAAGACTACGGAAGGTACTAAAGTTGTGTTCACTGGGTTAGAAGAAGATGCTCATTATGCATTTAAAGTGAGAGCCTATACTGATCAAGGAGCTGGGCCTTACAGTAAAGATATGACGGCTCATACTGAACGGGACATCGGTAGAGCGCCTATGTCAGTTAAAGCCGTCGCGACGTCGGAATCAGGAGTCGAGGTTTGGTGGGAGACGTTCCGTACCAGAAAGAAGATTATCGGCTATGTCATATTTTACACAATGACACCGGTAGAAGATCTTGACGAATGGCAACAGAAAACTGTTCACGTAACGCACTCAGCTGATCTAGAGAACTTGGAAAAGTTTGCTGAGTATGCTATTGCTGTGGCTGCCAAAACGGCTGATGGACTTGGAAGGCTATCTGAAAAGGTTACAGTTAAAGTGAAACCCGAAGAAGTGCCTTTACATTTGAGGGCTCAAGATGTGTCCACTCATTCTATGACGCTCTCATGGTCTCCTCCACTACGCTTAAACCCCGTTAGCTATAAGATTTCGTATAACGCCATCAAAGAATTCGTTGACTCACTTGGTATGACTCAAACGCAAGAAATCCCAAGGAAGGAAATCATTGTGAAGCATGATAGAACATCGTTTTCAATCAATGATCTCTCTCCATTCACGACATACAACGTCAACGTTAGTGCCATACCTAATGACGATTCGTACAGGCCGCCAACTAAAATCACTGTGACAACACAGATGGCAGCTCCCAAACCGATGGTAAAACCAGACTTTTACGGTGTGGTCGAAAATGAAATACTCGTAATTCTACCTCAAGCCTCCGAAGAATATGGGCCTATATCACATTATTATCTAGTTGTAGTTCCAGACGATAAGGCTTACAATCACATGATGCCGGATCAGTTCCTAACCGACGATTTAATTAAAAATAATGTTAGAACAGACGATGAAAACGCTCCGTATATTGCTGCCAAATTCTTACAAAGAAACATTTTATACACTTTCCACCTCGGTAACGATGAAACGTATGAAGGTTTCCTCAATAGAAAATTAAACCTAAGTAAGAGATATCGTGTATTCGTGCGTGCTGTGGTAGACACCCCTCAGAAACACCTCTACACGTCAAGTCCATTTTCGGAATACTTATCACTAGATATGCGAGAAGCTCCACCCGGCGAGGAACCAAGCAGACCTGATCCAAATCTATCGAATCTAGATCCAGAAATCACCATCAAACAAAACAAGAAGGAAGCTGGTATGGTTTGGGTAATTGGGCCTATCATCGCCGCGCTGATGCTATCTCTCTGTCTAGTACTCGTTTTCATAATGAGAAGAAAGAGACAGCCTTGCAAAACTCCCGACCAGGCTGCCGTAACTCGACCTCTCATGTCAGCTGATGTTGGCTTTGGAGCACCATCAGACCCTGTTGAAATGAGGAGACTTAATTTCCAAACTCCAGCCATGATTTCTCATCCCCCTATTTCCATATCGGAACTTGGAGAACATATCGAGAGATTAAAAGCCAACGATAATCACAAATTCTCTCAAGAGTATGAAAGTATCGAACCTGGACAACAGTTCACGTGGGATCATTCGAATATGGAAGTCAACAAACCCAAGAATCGATACGCTAATGTCATCGCCTACGACCACAGTCGTGTTATTCTCCAGCCTATCGATGGAATTCTTGGAAGTGACTACATCAATGCTAACTATTGTGATGGCTATCGTAAACATAATGCGTATGTCGCAACTCAGGGTCCTCTTCAGGAAACGTTCGCTGATTTCTGGCGTATGTGTTGGGAACTGCGAACAAACACAATCGTCATGATGACCAAATTGGAAGAAAGGACCAGAATCAAATGTGATCAATACTGGCCAAGCCGGGGTAGCGAGACCTACGGCATGATGACGGTAACCATCGCAGAAGTTCAGGAACTAGCCACTTACTGTATAAGGACGTTCCAAATTTCGAAGACGGGTACTGCAGAACGTCGGGAGATCAAACAGCTGCAGTTCACCGCTTGGCCTGATCATGGAGTTCCCGATCACCCTGCGCCATTCTTACAGTTCTTGCGACGCGTTCGAGCTTTGAACCCACCTGATGCTGGACCGTTAGTCGTCCACTGCTCTGCTGGTGTCGGCCGCACTGGATGCTTTATCGTCATCGATTCGATGCTCGAAAGAGCTCGACACGAACGCACTGTCGACATTTACGGCCACGTGACTTGTTTGCGAGCCCAACGCAACTACATGGTCCAAACCGAAGACCAATACATCTTCATCCACGACGCGTTACTCGAAGCTGTGGTCTGCGGGGATACTGAAGTCCCAGCACGCAACCTCCAATCGCACATTCAGAAGTTAATGCGTGTGGACCCTATGGAGAACATCACTGGAATGGAATTGGAGTTCAAGAAGCTCGCCAACATGAAAGCAGACTCTAGCCGATTCGTGTCCGCCAGTTTGCCTTGCAACAAGCACAAAAACCGCCTCGTGCACATCTTGCCATTCGAATCGAGTCGCGTTTGTCTGACGCCTCGCGACGGTTCTGACTACATCAACGCATCTTTTGTGGATGGTTATAGATACAGGGCGGCGTACATCGCCACTCAGGGTCCATTGCCCGACACAACTGATGATTTCTGGCGGATGCTATGGGAACACAATTCCACCATTATTGTGATGTTGACTAAGTTGAAGGAAATGGGAAGGGTAAGTGTATTTCTATTGAATCTGACAATGTTTTTTTATATTTACCAAGGCTAATATAAAATTGTTTTGCAGGAGAAATGCCACCAGTACTGGCCATCGGACCGTTCTGTGCGCTACCAATGCTTTGTGGTTGACCCCATCGCTGAATACAACATGCCCCAGTACATCTTGAGGGAATTCAAGGTAAGTTTACAAGAACCTATCACTTCTAGCGTTAAGAACGACAGATTTTTTTTGTTTTTGTATAAAATAGAGTCTATGTATAACTTATATCACAGAATAATAATAAGTACTACGTACAGAAGGTTTACTTCGCGAAGGTATTTAAACAAATGTATGCTCAATGTCATTAACAATATGGTGTAATTTAGCTTGTCTCAAGAGTCAAGCACCATTTTGTTGACAAACGTCAGTGATCGGTACTGCGCCGAAGCCATAGGGCTGACTTCGGTAAAATGATGTGTGACGTGAGGTGCCAAACTGCAGAAAATGGCGGAGGAAATACATGATTAAGCATGAATTATTATCATGAATAATATTAACCACTTATTTACCTCTCAGTGTCTTCAGGCAACTTAAAAAAGTACATTCTGTGTTTTTATTATTATTTAGGCAGTTAAATACTGCACAGTATTTAGTACACCATTTTCTTTATTTTTTTCCATCATACACAAGAATACGCGTGCGTGAGTCAATGCTCGCTCGTATGTGAATCCTTGTCGAATAGTAATCCTGTAGGGTGGCATCGTGCGTGTTTTGTTTTCGATGTAAACTCGCGGAGATGAACAGGCCTGGTAATATGTCCATTTCTTTGCAATCAGGTAACAGATGCGCGCGATGGGGCGTCCAGAACGGTCCGCCAGTTCCAATTCACGGACTGGCCGGAGCAAGGTGTGCCCAAGAACAGCGAGGGCTTCATCGACTTCCTGGGACAGGTCCACAAGACCAAGGAGCAGTTTGGACAGGACGGACCCATTACAGTGCATTGCAGGTAAGATATTGTTTGGGTTATTGTATTTTAGGTGTTCCCAAGACGCTACATGAAAACCTTCCACGGCAAAAAGGATCTAGAAGATTGTTTGTCTATTTTAATTTGTGGAAATGCTTGAAATTTTATTCTGAGTAAACTAAAATCACGAGTAATATGTCTCGCAATCGCCTGCTTACAGGAGACAATAATTAAAGCAAGGAGAGCTAAGGCGCTGAAATACGTTAAAGGTGTAAAGTTATTTATTATTTATTTATTTATTTATTTATTTATACTTCAGCACACAAAGTAACAAATGCACTGTGGCGGACTTAATGCCGGATGGCATTCTCTGCCAGTCAACCACGGGTCATGCAGAAAGAGTAAGGCGGTGCAAAAAATTTACATTTTTGATAATAAACCTACTTACATAAGATTACATAAAATAAATAACATAATACAAATAAATATAATAGACATACACATAAATACCTACATAAACATAATAATATTATAGATGTACACATCACTCATGTCTGAGATAGCGAGAAAATTGAGAAAAAAAGGTCATTCCTTGAAATGTTTGCGCAGAGCCTTTTTGAAAGTAAATTTGGAAGGTTTGCGTAATTTGGCCGGAAGGCCGTTCCAGAGCCGTACAGCGGAGACTAAGAAAGAGTTGGACATGAAGCCAGTGCTATGATGAGGGGTGGCAAGCTGAAGAGACTGACTAGAGCGAAGATTTCTATTGTGAGTGGAGTGGAGGTACTGAAATTTATCTTTTAAATAAGATGGAGAGTCAGGATTGAAAAGAATTGAATGAAGCATACAAAGTAAACGAAGATATCTACGCTGTCTGATGGGAAGCCAACCAAGCTGCGAGCGAAAAGGTGAGATGTGGTCAAACTTGCGGAGACCGAAGATAAATCTGATGCAGTTGTTCAAGAGGCGGTAAAGCTTGTTTAAAAGTTCCTGTGAGATGTCCGTATACATCACCATAGTCGAGGATAGGCAGGATCAGAGACTGAGCAAGTAAGGTCTTAGTGCTGGAAGGAAATTTTTAAAGCGGTAGAGTGCCCGCATTGAGCCGATCACCTTCCTACTGACTTCCCTGACATGCTGGGACCAACTCAGAGTGCTGTCAATGAAGAGTCCGAGATTTTTTACGTATGGAGAGAAGTTAACGACAACTCCGTCAAAGACAACACTAGGGACCGATCCCAGATCCAGTTTAGCCAGTTGCCTGGAGCTCCCCAGCACTATCGCCTGACACTTGCCAGGATTGACCCTCACACCGAACTTCCCGGACCAATCGGCGATATTGTGTAGATCAGCATTTAGCCGCGAAACCGCATCAGATATTTTTATTTTTTTTATTTTATTTTTTATTTATTTGGAATAACAACAGATATCTCAGAAGGGTCAGTCTGCACGTAGAGTTGGAGGTCGTCAGCGTAGAGATGAAAGGATGAAGAAAGGTGAGAAGTAAGAATGTTGATGAAGACGGAAAAAAGGATAGGTGAGAGTATGCCCCCTTGAGGTACGCCGGTAGCAAGGTCCTTCCACTCCGAGTATGCTCGACCGAATCGCACCGCCTGTCTCCGACCGCGTAGATAGGATGAGAACCATTCCGCGGCCGGTGAAGAGACTCCGAGGTGGAGTAGAATGGCAAGAAGGATGTCATGGTCGACCGTGTTGAAGGCGTTAGAGAAATCGATCAATACAAGAACGGTAACGCGTGACTCCTCCATGCCGGCTCTGACGTCATCAACAATTTTCAAGAGTGCAGTGGTAGTGCTGTGTCCCGGGCGGAAGCCAGACTGGAATTGGCTGAGGAGATGGTTTTTTAGAACAAATTTAGAGAATTGCTTGTGAGCAGCAGCTTCGAGGACTTTAGAGAGAAAGGGTAAAATGGAGATAGGACGAAATTGGTTTAATGCGGTAGGGTTGGAGAGTTTGGGTAAAGGGATGACATGGGCGAGTCGCCAAGTGGAAGGGAAACACCCACGATCAAATGAGGAGTTGATGATATGGGTGATAACAGGAAGTAAGTCGTCCAGGATAATGAGTATCATCGCTCTACTAACCTCATCCGGGCCAACAGCTGTTGATTTTATAGAGAGGATGAACTTTTTGGTCTCATCGACGGTGACAGGGGAGAATGAAAAGGAGCTTGGAGAAGAAATAGGAAGAGAGTTATTAGGGAAACCTACAAGCCTTCAAAGGTGCATTTTTACCCAATTAGTAGGTGAAGTTGTACTAATTGATGGATCACGCAGGAGAAACCTTTTCACCTGCGGTTCAATGGCTTTATTCTCTTTGTTTAAGAAAAGATTAGGAAAAGTTGGGCCATTGCACTTAGAAGAATATAATGAGTCGGATGTCTTCAAACCTTTTGTTCTATAGGAATTTCGGCCAATATTAAGTCAATGTATTCCTTGCAGCGCGGGCGTGGGCCGTACTGGAGTATTCATCACACTATCGACGGTTCTGGAGCGCATGCAGTACGAGGGAGTAGTTGACGTGTTCCAGACAGTGCGCACTCTTCGCACGCAGCGCCCGGCCATGGTACAGACAGAGGTAATTATATTTACACTGCTCCATTTTGATTTTGCTGACTCTTCCGAAGTAGACCTCGGACTATGGTGGCAGATGTAACCACATTTGTGCATATGTACGTTATTTTGACCTTACCTACTGTTTTAGAAGGGTTAAACCAAGAAAGCTGTCAAGTAGAGCTGGGACGTGTAAAAGTTATTTTTAAAGCCTATTTGCAGAAATAAATGAGTTTTATGAGTAGTCTCAGTAAATCCTTGGGTAAACCAGGGTAAAATGGAGCGACACAATGATCAACAATACATCCACTCCCTCGCATAAACTAGCACCATGTTCGAGGCCTTATTTTGCATTCACATAAAAAATCGCAAAATATGGCACAGTACAGTGCGGAACATCATTGCAGCGTAACGCATTCTGTTAATTGTGTACATTTCGTCCCTTTGTGTCTCCGAAACTTTATAATACCTATTATATCATTAACAATATTTCTTTTAAAATTAATGTACCTACCTGACTTTGTGTTAATAAGCAAAGTATTTTTTTTTATTTTTTTTTTATGCATAACATGGCAGTTATTTGACCACAATCGCACCTGTGTGCTTACCATGAGTTTACGTTAGGTGTGCTCGCTAGCGACTGAGTAAAAAATGACATTAATTGCATGACATATTGTGCAGCGCCCCTAGCGGCTATTTTCAAGAAACAAAATCTTCATAGATATTTTTGACGTACTCGCTAGCGAGCACACCTAACGTAAACTCATGGTAGGTACACTGATGTTAAGTGGGCCAATTAGCCCCAAAGTAAATGACATTATAGCCTGACCAGGAACATAAAAACCCTCGCCATGTTGCGGAAAACTAATGGTATAGTTCCAAAATACTGAACTGTCCTATGCATGACATTGACAGTGGGGCGCCACCGTCAATACCGGATCGCTAGTTCTGATTTTTGCCATGTTAGAAACCATATAGTCGAACGATGGTAGCGCCCCCCTGTCATTGAGTTTGGCGGGACAGTTCAGCGTGGGTCATCTATACTAATTTCTTTTAATGGCAACAGTAACTGAAAACTTCATTGACATGTCACCTTGCATGTCAGTCTATTGCTGTCAAAGTGTAAACAAACTTTATTTTAAATGTGCGCAATTGATTTTGTGAATTAAATTGCTAAAATCTTTTTATAGTCGTGAAAGAAAAGTGGTTCACAATGTGTTAAAGTATTTGTCGAAGAGAAATACTAAGGGTTCGGACAATATTTTCATTGAATAATGTTTCCGACAAAGGTTGTCAAATTGACTGGCATGTTTATCGTATAGTATAGTTCCAAAATACTGAACTGTCCTATGCATGACATTGACAGTGGGGCGCCACCGTCAATACCGGATCGCTAGTTCCGATTTTTGCCATGTTGGAAACCATATAGTTGAACGATGGTAGCGCCCCCCTGTCATTGAGTTTGGCGGGACAGTTCAGCGTGGGTCATCTATACAGTCCACTATGAAAATTAGCTGTGGTTTGTTTCAACTACCTATTTTAAAGATTTTTGTCACTTTCTAAGTGTTGAATTTTATGGAATTGGGAAAGAAGTACCGAGTTTGAAGGGTTCATGAGCAGACATTGCAGTTGAATATTCAAGGTCTGAATTTGATTATTGATGAATAATAAAATAAATCCTACTAGCTCGATTGATGATTTCATTTAATTTATTTAAACCAGGTTACCTATATAATCTTTATTCGTTAATTTATGAAAATATCAAATTAGGACGTAATCCTGAATCCTGATACATAAAGTTAGGCTATTAATTTAACATAGGTACGACTGACTCAGTGTTGCACTATCCAATGCAATTGACGCCTCTATGCCAGGGTTTTTATGTTCCTGGTCAGGCTATAAAATAACATTAGATGCGTTTATCATCTGATTTTATCTCAAAATAAATGACATTGAATTTTTGTTATTTTCTTAACCCTTTCGCGTCTATCTATCGCCTTACTTACACACAACCATTCCATAGGATCAGTACGAGTTTTGCTACCGAGCCGCCCTGGAGTACCTGGGCTCGTTCGACCACTACGCCAACTGACGCTGAGACCGGCTCGTGTAAGCGCCACGCCACTCCTGCGATCGACAGCGCGGCTCTTTAGGTATGCTGTGGTGGTGTGACTGGAGTTTTTTGAGGTATTTAAAAGCAATAAATTATAATAATCTGTTCCTAAAAGCTTAAAACAAATGACAAAAATGTTAAATACTTAAGATTACATTGATTTAAAAAAACAAATTCAAACAAGAAAGTGAAGCTTAAAAATAAAAGAAGATCGGTCAAGTTGGTCGGAAAAATATATTTTCATTTATTAAAAAAAAACTCTTCAAGACCCGCGAATCGAGGCACAATAGATAATATAATCAATTGTTACGATTAATGGGTTTAAAACAAAAAACAGGAGGGTATTTCACATATTTTGAAAACTCTTGGTCACAAAACCATAGCACCATTTTTAGGTTGGATATGAGTCCAGTATTATTATTGTGTTAAAATTAAGCATCATTGACGCCATCTCGAATAGAAAAACTAGTTTTAAGTTTATTTTTGTATACCATGTCATACGATGCAGAAGGAATGAGGCTATTATGAAAATATTTGTAAAAAAGAGCTGTGCTGCCGGTTGGTATTCGTAGATCGTGTACGTAAGACCAAACATTGAAATTCTAATGTTCATAGTATAGTACACCGCTATCACAGTAACTCAAGATCAGTCCCTTTTATGGTACTTAGAAATGTTATATCTACGTCACCTTTAGGGTGATTCTACAAGGGAATCGTTTTGAGTTACTGATCCCCAATGTTGATGTCCCGCGCTTGACCGTAGTGTGTTGACTGACGTACTCTGTTCTTCATATCGTATACCTACAAGGCTAAACATGTATGAGTGCCTAGGAACGCTACTTATGATGTAAATTTACGAATGTGACCACTAATAAAATCATGATTGTGAGTCGGAAGGGTAATAACTTTAATTAATTATTATCCTATACTTATGATAGACCTTACGCTGTTCGTGCTATTTTTGTCTCTAAATTGGAACAGTTAAGTCCATAAACAGTTAAAGTATACTTAGATGCATTTAAAATATTACGACAGAGTTTCGAACTATATGATATCAGTGTAATGTTACGCATTGATAGTATAATTTGCTAATAAAAAGTAATATTATAGGATGAAACAGTGCGCTTAGAGACTTAAATAAATACGCGGTATATTAACCAATTCTGGTCGTCACGTATATACAGACATATTATAAAATGTATAAATAGTTATTGCAGCTGTAATTAGAAGTTTATTTTTCATATCGGGTGTTAAAAATATGTTAAGTAGTGTAAATTGTGGTAACTCGTTTCATTATTGCAATATTATTAATAACTATTAGACGAATCGGCTGTGTCATGTGAAATTCTGTGTCAGTCCTGTGCGTAGTATATAACGTTATGTAAATAGCAATACAAGCCACGCAGTTTTTTTACCTTAACGTTACTTGCTATTGTTTCGCTTGCCCAATGCGTGGCATTTTTTGATGCCACAAACATTATTAGTACCCCTGAATCGGGGTTACCTTGTTAGTTTCACGTTAGAGTTACTGTTGTTTTCTAGAACACTGCTTGCTTTAGGATGATCGTGATTTGATGACATATCTATTTTTAGGTAGAAAAAATATTTACGGTCGGTGTGGTTATTACGAAGGGAGACGAGGTAGGTACGAGTTAGCGGTCATCTAAATAATACGGCGATTAAAAATGATTGAGAATCACCCAATGGATTTCAAATGCGGTATATGAACTTAATGCCTGATTTCTTATTTTCGCTTTTAATTGGCATTCTTACTGTTTATTTTCATTAATAAGGGCACTCTTGAAACATGGAAGTGACTATCGCGACTACTTATATCATATTAAGCTATCTTTAAGTGTAGTACGTTATTTAATCTTTTACAGTAATCCCCTTGCCTAGTACGTATAAGGTTTTTAGGTTTTTCACTCGTTTTATACAATATACCTACTACTTGTATCGATCTACCTACGTATAAGTTAAATTTGAGCTTGTATGTAATTTAGGTAATAAACAACAACGCGGTCTCCGAAAGTACATATTATGTAGAGACGCGCGACAATTTATAAAATAACACATAATTTCTTTAAATTGAACTTTAAGGACGTCTTGATACGGTCGTAAGTCGAGTCGGGTCTACCGTTCATAACTGCCAATTGTTTCACTTAGATCTATTGAAGTAAAGTAAAATATAAATAACAATACAATACGTCACGTATGTAGAATAATGAGGATAATTGTTAAATTGAGGTTATAGTGAAAATTTAATACTCGTTGATGAATCATGTATTTAGCGAGGTAATGAAGCATTTACAAAATTAGATGGAATGGGGAACTGCTTCTGTTTAATTTAGTTCAAAAGTATGTGTGCTTAATTTGTTGGAGCTTTATTTTGAAACCATTCCTTGTTGCTTTTACAACTACGTACGTTTAACAATTACGTTAATTAATACTAGTTCCTTTTTCTTCCATTTTGCCGCCACAAAGTAAGCTCTACTATATCCGTACGCACACCATCGATCTCTTGTACATTTCTCATGCATATAGGCTAAGGTGTTGATTTTATTCAGCTTGTTTCCATTTGTATATTCCGCTGTAACATGTTATTACTTTGATTGCTTGTTCATTATAGAGCTATTAAGCCATGCCATTTGACAAAGGTGCTGTATATTCCGAAATAGTACAAAACTTTCTTTATAAATCCAGTCATGACATCATTTGTGTACGTTTTGTTATTAACAATGTCATTCAATCGTTACGTTTTTACACGTAAAAGACTGATTTACTAATTTCTGTGTATTCGTTTTATTTTAATGGTTTTAATTCTTATTGATAATCCTGAATTGTAATTATACTAATTTGCGTATGTAATTCGTAGCCTGTATTTAGGTATGTATTGTAATTGCTTTAGAATTTTGAATTGTGAGGTTTATTCTCGTTTCGCGTTTTTTATTTGGGAATATTATGATAGTGTCCCAAACAGAATTAGTGAAATGATAGTAAACTGTATGGATTTGTTGCATTTACCAAGTACAAAGTTGGAATTCGATGTGTCTATATCCATTCGCTTGAAAATCGCCATTCCGCGTTTGCGTCGCAAAAGGCTAAAACACCGATGGGTTTGTTTTATAAAAACGTTTTTTATCTTTTTCACGACAACATAAACTACAGTCTGCACAAATAAAAAATAACCGAAGTGTTCAATTCGATAGGAATTATCGAAGTAAATATAGATTGTATAGGTACATTAATCCATTAATTTACCAGGTTAAGCGAGTTATTAAAGTAACATGAATACCTACATTAGTAAAGTTTATTTTCCCTGATGATACATTTCATTAGCGTGCACTTTCTATTATTGCAGACTGTAGTTTACCATTCATGCAAATACACGACGATATACTTAGTTAATAAATGGAAATTTAAATTGTAAATTATCAAAGATTAAAACAGATGTTAATAAAATTAAAGAAATGCGTTAAAAACCAATTAGCTTTAACCAATTAATTAGGCTTAAATTAACTAACTCACGGTGTGACATTAGCCTAAGTGGGCGTCGTGTACCCACGCCCTAGCTAAAACGTAATTATTTTAGTGCAATTATTAAGATGGCGGACGCTGACTTAAAATGGCGTCGCAATATGGCCGGCGGAAGTGTGAATGTAACCGTAGGAGTTCGTAGACGATTATTTTTTAAAATCCCGCGATGCGTCTCGGGACACAGTGGATTCGCAAATTATACATATGTATATGAAGAAATAAATTTATGTGAGACCATAAAGCTGGCGTATTATTTGTCTTTCTCCATTTTCAGAAAGTTCAAGTCGTTGTACACTAGACATCAAGCCAAACTAAGTAGATAAATAAATAGACTGACTACTTCTATCTATACATGGCAAGTTAAAAACTAAAAAACTATTCGTTTTATTATAATTTTAGTAATAAATAGTTTGTTTAACCCCACAACATAGAAAATGTGTCTTGAATGATCTAAGATCTCTAGACTCTACATTTACCGTTTTATATCGTTGGTTCCAGAATTTGATACAGATTATCTTCCTTTTAACCTAACCCTAAGAGCAAATTAACTACATATCCAAGGACATATTGTTAGAAGATTACATCATAATACCTATCAGTTTCAGTTAACGATCTCTCATCGGAATCAGAGCGTTGAGCATTGCTTCGTGCCAATTTGTTCGTAGGCAGGCAGGTCGGCGCTAAGTCTGGAATGCTCTATTGATATGCAGACATAACACCTCGAGCATTCCAGCTGGAGAGATGACGAGCTCAGCTGGATGTGTCGTGCTATACTGCACAATGTGTTACGTGAGTATAGGGTAGCTGGAAG
Organism: Ostrinia nubilalis; assembly: GCF_963855985.1. Taxonomy (NCBI): domain Eukaryota; kingdom Metazoa; phylum Arthropoda; class Insecta; order Lepidoptera; family Crambidae; genus Ostrinia; species Ostrinia nubilalis. The sequence goes on from NC_087100.1 coordinate 4,339,607, forward strand.
TGGCCTAAATATTTTGATATAAAAGGTAAGGTATTAAAGACTGGTGCCTGATAAGGTTTTTAAAAAGAAAAATTGATTAGGCAAACAACACAAGTGTCGTCTGGTACCATTGCTATAGCTATAACAAAATCATGCAAGAGTAGCTCTTTGAAGATAAACACAACCAAACTGTAAACTTACCAACCCTATTGGACTACGTGTTCAGAGTTAGAGAGACTGGCCTTCACTAAAATATGTAGGTACCTACATTATTGCTTAATGCTTAATTAAGATGAGACTGCTATCAATTAGTCAATCGAGGTAGAGGAGCATCTGTATGCCGCAAACAAGACCCGCGACCGTTTACATCGGGCTGTTTTTAACCTACTCAAGACATTTATAGATCAAGAGGCCTTTTCCTTTCTCAGTGGGGACACCTCGATCACGGAGCCCTGGGCACGTGCCCACTGGATAAGTGGGAAAGAAAGGGCCTGGTTTACTAAGAAGTCTACTGCCAAAGTACTAAATCAGAGCCTCTTCCATTCTCCGTACATCTACCCTCACATTCCGGCCACAATGGCTTCCAATCCCGGAGGACACGTTCCTGGATATTATAATTAACGTCCGTGCGTATTCATTCACACAATTTGCGGCCGCCATTATGTTTAGAACTATCTCGAGAGTGGATTATTGACAAATCAACATGTGATTATTACCGAGTCAGACGTTTGAATGAAATTAGAAATTATAGGGCTTTCATTATTTGATTTGCTATCTTTTGTATTTAGGTTGTGATTGATTAATATTATTTATCTAATACCCCAAAATAATGCGCTATTTCACAAACCCTATTTATTTCATTAAAAAGTTACTGGAATGACTGATAATGTACTCGTAGTACGAGTATAAAAGTGTCTACGGCAGACTGCTACGAAGGAAACTTTGTAGACGTCGTAGCAAAACTCGTAGTATAGATTGAACTTATGAAATTGCAAAAACCTTGCTCGTTAATCATACATAACTACTTAGTAGGTATTAGGTATATTATATTCATGTGTTTTTTTTTTCATGGGTTTTCCCGAAAAAATATTAAAATAAAGTTAAAAATTGATTTTAATAATCGGATGGTTGCTAAATTATACAAAAACAAATTAACCTTGTACCTTCAACTAATGTAGGTACGTAGATATTATAATTTACTTAGAGCAAATAACCATATTTCTTCCCCGTAATAATGCAATAATAATCCTCTCATATACTCCAGTATTTCGCAGAAAAAGTAATGTCTGCTAAGTGCTTAGAGATCTTGCTAACATAATTATTTTAGAAAGAAAGAAAGAAAAATATTTTTATTTGCAGACAGTCATTTTAGAGACAGGAGTTAATACACGCTCGCTTACTCTAAAAAATAACGAAGTCATTTGATCAATACTTAAATATTTTTGCGCTACGTTGTTAATTGTTCTAATTGGCTAAACTAGACAGAGCGTAAGGCTATTAGAAAATAAAATCTATTCATATTTATAAAAAAGAAAATCATTTTCCACTTCAACGGGCCTAAATGTGTTTCAGGCGGCTAAAATATGATTAATTACGTTCCGCATTTTACTGAATCGATGAGCTGTATGTTTAAATCATCGGCTTAGCTGAGTGGCGGCCATATTGGCTACCGCCCTTTCCCGCGCTATAATCCCGCCATAAATAACTGCCGGCCGCTTGTCTATGGTTTAAAAAGAAAACGGCGGTGAGTCCAATGAGTTTCGACGATATTTTGAAAAAATAAACAGCTTCGCCCTTTAATCATTTTGTCCTATGTAAGTAAGTGGATTAATGTCGTTAAGAGAATGAAAAATAGGCTGCGTGAGGATAGGTTGTCGCCATTTATAATAGGGGGTTATAAGATCCAAGCATTTTAGCCTTTTAAAAGATAGTTCAAAAACTTTTCCCAAAGCTGGCTTTTGGCCAAATGTGAACAGTATCGTTGTCACATAAATTCAGCAAAAAAGCTTAGACTAATGTAGAATTAAAATATTATACAGACTTTACAGAGCGCCTAGCTAGACAAGCGGGCACTTTTCTTGTGCTTTTTATGTGTAGCGTGTTACCAAAACTTTTCACAGAAATTTAATTTTGGGTAATAATAAAGACGAAACTTAATTTTGTGGCTCTTGATTATTTTCGACATAAATTTCGCTTGCACTAATTAGGGATTGATGGTGAAAACGGGCATAAGACTACCGATGTAGATAATACTTTCCTTCCCTAACTGGTTACTTGTAGTGATTTGCATTAACCTCATAATGAACATTAAGTTTTGTTTAAAGTCGCCACATGTCAGTTAGCCAAGCAGCTGTTGTTAGTTAGATTACCTAAGTTACTTAATACTTTACTTTTTTGGGATTCATTAAGTTTTCTAATACTCATAGGCAACAATAACCGACTGAAAAAGTTCCGAACGCTTCGAAACTCATTGTCAAGGCTGCACAATAGCGCAACACATAAATAACTGACTCCCCGTGGCACACCGATCCTTATTAAGTGGCGAACTTCATTTGGAGCAGCACTGATTAATGGGCCTGCCATAATAAACAATATTATCTCCTGGATGGCACCGCTTTAAGTTAGTTAATGCGCAGGTACACCCCTTATGAAAGTACAGAAAAATTACAGTAGAAAATGGGTGAACTTTGCGCGGAAATAGTTTCTAGGGGAAAATGATTACGTAGTTTAAAATTGGCTTAGATTTAACGAAAGGTTTATTAATTACCTAATAGGTATTCATAGAAAAACGATATCATTAAAGTCACTTATTTCTGCTTAAAAATGTTTTCCAGATGTTCGGCTAACTAATTAATAAAATTGTTCGTATTTAATAATAATAATTAATAAATGATTTCAATAATAATAAAAAAATATCTTAGTATTGGATATCGACTGACGTCAGATCCGGCAACTCGCTGCGTCGATTCACTCACTCATTCAAGTTCTATTACTCACTCGGTAGTTCACTTTATTGCAATTCGGACACCGTAGTCCGTACACTCCGTACAGTCAGTCGCTCTCCAACCTCTGCTGTGAACAGACGTCTCGAGTAAAGTTTGTGAAGTGTTTTAAAGTGCTAAGTGGAGGAAGAAATACTGCTCCAGCAAACCAAGGTTAGTTATTTTTATGTACCTACATTAATATAAAATAAGGAATATTAATTTTGATATTAAGGAAAATCAATGTACAACAGGATGCAATAAATGAATAAAAATAAAGAATTGTTTTCAAAGAAATATATTGAATTATTGATCGATTTGGTAATGGTTTTGTGTTTATTTATGTTAATAAATATGTAATATTTACGCCGTATTTAGTCGTTTTACTCGTAACATTATTCCTACACTCCATTAACAGGAAAATCAATTTTAGTTTTTGAAATCGAAAAATGCAGCAGTAAGTATTTTCCTGAAAGAGTGCCGCATTTCATAGATATAAATATTTGTTTTTAAGGTAACTAAGATTAATTTTTATTTTTATAATATAAAATACGATAAGTACATACCTAATGAAATTCTTGTTTTCGTGTACAATTAGTCAAAAAATCTTCACCTGTTAAACTTTAGGACGTAGAGCCTGTCCGTAATGAACAAAAATAGTCACTTTATTTCATAACTTTTAAAAGTCAAGGAAATAAATCACTGTCTGAAAGTCATGTTATTGTCTCTAAGTGAAACGACGGACAATACCCTTAAAGACCCTTCACCAAAAGTAAGAAATATAAGTGCTTCAGGCGCTTCCACAACTTAAGGAGAAGACGTGTACCTATTCTTATATTCGAGTGTTAGTAATTTACATTTACCGTACCGTAGCGTACCGGAAAACGCAGCGTGGGACGTCCACCCACAATGTGGACCGACGACCTGATAAAGGTAGCAGGAAGGCGCTGGATGCAGGCCGCTACCAACCGTGCGATGTGGAAGTCATTGGGGGAGGCCTATGTTCAGCAGTGGACGTCCTATGGCTGAAATGATGATGATGAATTTACATTTACTCTACTATATTGACGTAAACAACACTTTTTTCTGTTGATAAGATCTTAACTCATCAACAATATCTTTAAAAAGTAAGGCGATTTTAATGTAATGTTAACATATTATTTTCTCTATTAAAAGTAAGTAAATGAATGTTTTGGGAAGTCAAAGTATGAAAATCGGTTAGTAGTTAAGTTTTTTTTAAGAGCAGCAGCATTTTGAATGTATCTTAGAATATTTAATTTTATACATAGCTCGTTTGCTTTACTAAAGTACTCTAATATGATTTTTTTTAATCAATACAACTGAGTAAGTAGTCGTTGTAATTAAATTAAAAGAAACCACGCCTTAACAAAACATTTGTATCTTACATTTTATAAAATGGGAGCAAGCAGACTATAATATCCATTACTTTAGCCCGAATTAAGTCTTATTTTCCGTGACATCATTTGCCTTTCTTATTTAAGCGTACCTCTTTAATTATGTGGGATGGAGAATTGCATATTTCTCTTCTGGATGGTGGAGCAATTTGCTGTTTTATTTAGGATATTTATATTAGCTAAGTACGTCAACGAAACTGTGACGAATGGAGTCTTAATGAATAAACAGAACTCTACATAAGAAGCAGTAACTATGTAGTAGCATAAAGATGTAACATAGTGATTTTTTTTATAGTTCGATCTTCATAGCTTTTTTGTGTAGTGAAAAATTGATACCAGCCCAGCAGTGATTACTTTTTCATAATCTTCGGGTTCCATTCCTAGCTAGGGTAGAGTTTCACAAATTCTGAGAACTTTCAACATTTTTATATCCCTTTTAGCTTTTAGAATTTCACACTATTGAAAAATTCTTCCTATACATCATCTCTGCTATGTATCAACTCGATTGCCAACCACTAACAAGAAATACCTATTCCGAGAAACGTTCCAATGTGATCTTTTCCCTACTTTCACACCCTAGATTTACCCTGGATCGGACGTGCGTGACCTGCTAGCAAATATGTACCAAAGTGCCTTCCGACCAGAGAAATGTAGATTTAACTAAATTGCCTTTGCCCTTAAGTATTTAAATACGAATAAGTACAGTAGGGCCACCAGGTGAACCGATGACCTCATAAAGGTAGCAGGAACTTACCAACCGGGCGATGTGGAAGTCATTGGGGGAAGCCTATGTCCAGCAGTGGACGTCCTGTGGCTGAAATGATGATGATGATAGCTCTAATAAACTGTACAATACAGGATAGGAACTACGACTATTAAGAATTTAAGATGTTATCTTAAAAACTGAACACAACGTATAAACAGCGAGGCCGATAGGTATATTAGGTATCAATGTCAACTACCTAGCTGACACCATTAACAATACTTAATTTTCCATTCCAATTCGTTTGTGTTGTTCGATTGTTAGTATAATGACGTCTTAATCCTATTTACTACATAAAATCTAGGTATCTATCTCTCTAGTTATGGTAGTTGCGTTATGAAAGCTCATAAGAAGTTTCAGTTTAATTATTTTTCAGGAATTTCAATATTGACCCAATAAACAGTTGTTGTATTTGAGTAAACAGTACAAATCTTCTCGTTTGCTTACTTTATAAGAAAGTGTATACAACTGCAAGACGGCTCTCCATAACATCGTAAGGCAAACGCCATATCGCAGTATTTGTTTATGGAACTGGAGTCGCGCCAAATGCGTACGGCATCGGCAAGTTAGTATCGCCTCCAGCTTCTCTAAGTACTGTCGATACGGCAACTGTTTACTGCTGCGGGACCCGAGATGTGATGACAAGGTAGGTATACTAAATATCTTACAGATGATAACAGTTATAAGCAATAACGTCATCAAGGCAAACGGCATAGGCATAGCTCTACGTTTATTAACTGCGGTAGAGCTGTACGGAAGAAAGTTTTTTTGTTACGTCAAAGGTCCAAAAACTTCAGTGTGCTTGTCTGAAGCACATCTATTTCATTTTCCGTATCAGTTGTGTTACGTCATAAGTATGTATCTGCTTTACTATACTCACAGTTATGCCTGTTAAAATAATTGTGCTGGCTAAAAAATTACATAGATATTTGACTGAAATAACAAGCTGGACTTCTCCGCAATAAATAAAAAGATTACGATTACTCAGCGTCAAAGATATAACATCTCGTCGCGTTTTCTTCAAACAAAATACATTGCAGCCCCCGCTTCCTTCAAATTAGACCCTGATTATTCCGCCGCCTCTTTACCAATAAGCTGGGCGAGTAAAGGCCCCTTTAGACAACGACTTTGCATCGCAAATGAAACGGATCACTAACAAATACATTATGTAACTTGAAATATCTCTGAAAATATGTACCTTTCTTACAAACTGTGAATTAACTAAGTTTTTTCTAGACTTTATTATACTTACTACTTTTTCCAAAGAAATTAAATTATCCAATATTATATTTAATAAAATAAACAAAGCCTACAAATGCCCTCGTCCATCTTCTAATAACAGGAAAACCACCAAATGTTTATACATATTATTATCATAATTAGGTATTTCCCATGAAGGCTGTTCATTCCTATTTGATTCCTGTGCGAAGCCAAATGATATTTCTTTATTGATAAAGAAACGTATCAAACATCGAACATTGTCAAGCCATTTACCTATTAAATCATTGTAAATGTCCTCAATTGGTAACAAGTATGTATTTTTCCATCTGAGAATCGAACCCAGACCTCGGAACAAGAAAGTCGAACAAAACGCGTGTGAATGCTCCTTAAGACCCCGTAGCGAGTACAAAATTAATTTAGGCATCTCGATACCGTATGTAAATGAAATTGAACTCTGTATTGGACCTGGGACGTGTTGTTTGAGGGAGAGTGGAAATCCAGTTAGGGGAGGCTGCGCTTGGCTCCTTGCGCTTTATAGGATCAAGCTGAGAGTGTTGCTATTATGCGGCCGATTTTACGGAAGCACTTTTTGTTATTCTGAGAGTTTTTTTCTTTAATGTATTTAGCGTGGAAGAATAAACTGATCATTGGTAGAAACTGTGCAAATTAGTTGTATAAATTTTGTAGGGAGAATACATTATAAATGCTTCAAGTACTATTGCCGGTCATGTCATCTCGTTCTATCGCAAAGAATCACCATTTGATGAGAGCGAAAGCGAAAACGGAAATGAATAGTTAACACTGTGGCCGATAGTACGTACGTACGAGTAGTTAGTAGGTACTGTCGCGGATATTCATTTCGAATATGTAATTAAATCATATTTTCTACACTGAGTAGGTACCTACATAAACCTTGGTTCCATATCTTGGAGCTACCACAACAAAATTTAAAGTAGCCTCTCAAACTCATCGGAAAAAAGCAACAATAAATCATGCCCCGAAAAGTTACACCGACTTATTTCTTAATTTCGCCCCAATACCGCCTAGAGGCATATAATTGATAAATGGATGTTAAAAACAAGTTCGAGTTCGCCATTGTTGCCAAGTGATGTACGACTAAGGATTTCACTTATGCAACTTCGCGGTAAGTGGGAATTATAAATTGTTCCGACAACAATACCATAGAACTAGGTCATAAGGGTTCGTTTTAAAACGGTTGCTGGTTGCATCTTTACATAAAAGTACCTACAAAACAGGTTACTGAAAATTACATATTTTGGTGTAGAGTCCAGACTGTCGCCCATATTCACAAACATTACTATGAGGACTTACAGTGCGCGTGGACGCACAGGGTGACTCACGAACCAATCATAGAGTACTATTCAACGCTATGAGTTCTATTTTCTGCTTTACTTAAGAAAGCATCGTCTGTGAATACGGGCGTGTGTTGTAACACATTGTAAAGCATAGGTACCTAATTGTTTAGCAAGTTTTATAAGTTTCATGTTAGATACATAATTTGGACACGACAAACGACAAAACTATTAAACTTCATTGAGTCATTCATAAAACGTCGTAAATGATATTTTTCTGAAACATTTCAGTTTTTTTAAGTTGTAAATATTTTAAAAAGGACAATGTTCGTTCTCCATACATTGTTCGCCTAAAAATCAACAATTTTGACATATTACTACCCGAAAGCGAAATAATACGATTCTGTGTGTAAGAACAATGATTCCTGATGGACACTTGCCATAAAATTAATGATTAAGAATATTAAATCACAGCGATTTTATAATATGTCGTTTATGACAACATGGCGTCTAATGTATTAAGTGAATGTATGAACACCGATTCGCGAAAAATGTTTTGTATTGTCGTCACGCCGAGTCGCAGCCAAATAGTATAAAATAATAGAACAAGTTTTAGAAATACAACTCGGCATTCCACTTTTATAATATGCCCACATATTGCACGTAAATAAACAACATGAATCGTAGGTTGTTTCCACCCTTGTCATCTGACACATGAAATAAACTCCTATTGTATTATAGATATCGAAGCCGAATCGTATATAATAATAGAATGGGTTTTGGAGATCACTCGGGGTTCCACTTTTATAAAATACCTACATATTGCATAAAAATAACACGAATCATGAGTTTTCTTTTCACCATTTACATCTGACACGAGATAACAAACTCCTATCTCCATGACTACCGTCGTAGTCTATGCCAAAGACTACAATATTTTAAGCAAGAAGTTTCAAACCTTAGCGGCTACGGTAACCCCTGGGCCACATACATCGTGATAACATTCGGTCGACACTGGAACGAAGTCTTGCGATTATGCAAAAAAGCATCGTATTCTAGTGCGGCTATATCACGTTCAACCGGGGTTTTAATTCGACTAAAGTCCTGACTTCACACTTCGTGTTCGCTAAAGCGGCTTCAGATCTAGAGCCCACATAGTTTTCTTTCCAATAATATCCGCAAGTAGCGCTGCATGATCTTTACAACAAAAACGGCAATAGTTATTAAGGTGCCAAAATTATATGATTACTTTGGCACGGTATTATACACGTTCGAAGATTTGTCATTTTCATTCATTTCATCATCATCATCATCATTTCAGCCACAGGACGTCCACTACTGAACATAGGCCTCCCCCAATGACTTCCACATCGCACGGTTGGTAGCGGCCTGCATCCAGCGCCTTCCCGCTACCTTTATCAGGTCGTCGGTCCACCTTGTGGTGGGTTGACATTGCAGAATATGACTTTTGATAGGTTCATCATAGAATTCGGCGGGGATATCCTCACGGAGGAAGTTCGTAAAAGGGCGGAACAAGATCTTATAATAATGCAAGGCCGAAGCTGTAACGCGCGTGCTCCTACGTGTAATCCGGCGAGTATGCAATAAATAGTAATGTCTGGTAAATAGTGGTAATACGTATCGTTCGTTCGTTCGTTTCAGCCGAAAAGACGTCCACTGCTGGACAAAGGCCTCCCCCAAGGATTTCCACGAAGACCGATCCTGCACCGCTCGCATACAGGCACCTCCCGCGACCTTCACCAGATCGTCGGTCCACCTAGTGGGAGGCCTGCCCACGCTACGTCTTTCGGCTCGTGGTCGCCACTCAAGAACTTTCCTGCCCCAGCGGCCATCAGCTCTACGAGCTATGTGCCCCGCCCCGTCTATGTCTATATGCGCTACGATTACAGGGTATCATTTTGCATAGTCGCAAGACTTCACTCCGCTGCTGTCAAATCAATGTCGCATAATGTTATCGCAATGTGTGTGGCCCTTGGCCAAATCACAGAAGCCTATGCGAAGAAAGAGCACTTGAATGACAATGAAAATCAGGGTTACCATTTTATAAGATCTCCTCACTATTGAGGGTAACAAAGTAACATTAATAATCTAGCCATTAATTACATTTATTACCTAAACGAGAAAGTAAAGCAACATGCGGTTTTATTTTAATTTGTAAAATATTTGTAACAGTTTGTTCCAAGTTTAGTGTTACAACAGTATTGCTGTTTCAGCTGTCACTGTGAAGCTTTGGGAAAATAAATAAATACAAAAAATATTAACATAAATATTTATTTAAGTTTTTATGTTCATTATCATAATATGCCAATTTAAGTTACACTGTGTGACAGTCTTTGACACTAAACAAACTCTTCAGCTTAATAATACCTACCTACAGGGCGTTTTTATAGTTACTCTTGCTGATGAAACAAGAAGGGTTGATTCTACTACTGAAATACAACTACTTTTCTTACAGGACCAATATCAAATTCTCAAAAAAATTCACATCCTCGTGATGGTGATAATTTCTATGGAGAGGTTTTTTTTTATACTCGGTCTCTTGGGATAAGTTATTCCATTTGAGCAGTAGAATTAATCCTTTTTATTTGATCACATATAAAAATAACACAAGTGTGTGTGTTTAGGAAAACTTCTTCTTTGGTATGGTATCACTACGGAGTTATAATGTCGGCAACTCTGTATCACTGACTTGTAACTTTCAAACAGTATGAATAATAAGGGCACCACATTGGTTTTCTTTCTGAAAAAAGGCTTTCACTTTTAGTACTAACCCTTTAACACTATTTCATTGAAATAAAAATACAATAAACGCACAGAAGACTGAAATTGAGTCAACTGACGTGACATTTATAATTTGTTGACATTATGACAGTCTTGTCAAAACAAGACTAGGGATTGAAAAAGTTTTAATTGAAAAAGTAAAATGACAATTTATTAAAACGATTCACAAGGATATAATCGATTAAAAATATTTATAAAATGTTCTGATACTTGCCTGTAGCGATTATCCAATCCTGGTTTCTACTGAAAAACTACTTCGTGGCAAGATTTTAATAAAATAATAAAATCTTTATCTTCTCTTTCACAATCTATAAAAGTTCATTTGGTCTATTATTAATGTGCTATGAATGAGGGTTTTCGCGATTGAAAAATCCGCGAGATGGCAATACGTAGACGCGAGGTCCAAATGCTGCATGATTGGTGGATATCTGTCAATGTCATGTCAAAAATAACCAATCATGCAGCATTTGGACCTCACGTCTACGTATTGCCATCTGGCGGATTTTTCAATCGCGAAAACCCTCATTGGCATAGAATATGAGAGACTGGCAACTATACTAGGTTGATATATGTTTCTCACACTTCAACTGGCATTGGATTCAACATCGGATTCTGACACTTTTACAGTTATGATACCATGAATATCAGTTTATGGTCCTAATTATTTTTATTTTATTTACGACCTTCGACCAGTTGGACACTTTAGATAGCTTCTTGTAATAGTGTCAATATCTTTTTAGCTTTTAACGCAAATCTAGTCTTCAAAGCAGTTTAATCGATTTATTTTATTTTCAAAATCGATATTTTATTGTCTATGATGGCCGCAGGAACATCACTATACATGGACTCCCAGCAATAAAGTACGGTAATGCCTCGTACAGATTTTATCGGCAAAAATTATGGAACTTGATAGGTTTTAGACCATGCCACGCACCAAAACGTCCGGAAGTTGTAATAGTATTATAGAATAAACGTTAAAAGACTTATTTATTTAATTTTTCAATGCTTAAGTGTCCATTAGAACGAAAGGGTGCTTAATGTATTAAAAAAAATAGAAAATAATTATGATGGGTTAATGTTTTTTGGCGGTTTTTTAGGCGGTTTCTGACAATGTCCTTTAACTCATCATCATTATAATTTCAGTCAAAAGTACATCCGCTACTGAAGTCTTCTCCGAATTTTTACATACATGATATTATATACAAATATCCGATCTACAGAGTTATACATAGGTACGCCACTTTGGGCACCGCTGGCATAGAGCGAGTTTTATATGCAGACCGCCAAAACAGAAGAGATACGGCGGCGATGTTTTTACACCGGATTTTTTTATTGTTTCGCGGAAAATTGGGAATTGTGTGACGGCTACAGAAAATTGCGTCGGCCTGAAACAACATGGCCGTGTATTTTGAAAGGATGCCCCGGATTTAAAAATAATCTGGTGCGTTAATATGGTGTTTTCGTTGGCCGTTATCATAACGGGCCTGTGTAATGAACATTACTCGATATTTTTGCTCATGCACATAAACTTACACATGCGAGGCGAAATTAAAATCTGCTAACTCAACCTGAAATTTGATATTAACATAATTTTCGTTTTACCCGCCTTTACTGAGATTGTTTCAGATAGAGTGTGCAGACGTTGGTAGAGAATGCTTTGCAGTCGAGTTTACACAAATGTTCAAATGTTGTGTTAACCATTGCTAGCATTAAGTAATGAATATTTGAGAATTGACTATTGTTGTATGAAACTAACAAAATTGCGAAAACTATACATTAAGTAAATTGACTGAACTCGTCTACTACGCCAGTGCTCTGGTTCTATTCAAGCCCAAGACGAAAAGTAAGAAAAATGTTCTCCAGTTTACTATTCGATAATCCTACTTAATATTTGTGTGCCTGGATATAGTAGGTACCTATGCTGGCACCTGGCAGAAACCATCACCTTTTATGGCTACCCTTAAATATATGCCATTAAAATAAAACAGCGGCCGGTTTAATCCCGCCCAATGTCCGTAAACAAAGAAGCACTTAACACCTACCGATTTTAAAACCGGCATCGAAATTGAGTCGTTTCTAATTCCATCGCCACCAATATCGAGTTCCATCGAAATTCGTTATGCGCAGAAATTTTAATTACGCGCTAAGTGGGAAATATTCAAATTAAGCCGACTAAACAATAGCAACATTCGCTTGGAAACTGGTGAAAGAGTAGTTTAGAAGCAGTTTAATCCTCCAAGCTCCGCGAATCTAGACACAATCTATATATATAAAAGAAAGTCGTGTTAGTTACTCCACTTATAACTCAAGAACGGCTGAACCGATTTAGCTGAAAATTGTCAGGGAGGTAGTTTAGAGCCAGGAGAAGGACATAGGATACTTTTTATCCCGTTCGAAATTAAAAAAAAAATCTGCTTATTTATTGTCATTAAGGCGGAACAAAGTTCGCCGGGTCAGCTAGTAATAGATATAGGTAATCAATTGTTACGCGGTACTTAGCCGGCTTCCGCTTGGGGGCTGAGAGGTTAATCGTAGGTGTGTCAGTATGCACATAATCATTACCTCTGCATACTTTAATTATCTTGATCATGCCGGGGTATTCTTTATATCCAGTCATGAATTATTCGGTAGATATAAGATTTGCAGCGATAAAATAGCAAAAGTTTGAACAGTTGCCATTCAATGTACCTACATATGAACCGAAGAGCGCTCTAAAAACCAACCTAAAACTCACGTCAAAATTTGTCTTACGCAAGTTACGCATGTTACTTTTTTTGTCTTAAATGAAGCCACAAGTCTGCTTCGCATAGTTCCCTGTAACTTCAGGAAATCTCATGTTTAAGTGGACTACTACGAGAACCCTGTTAAAACATTCCATGTGTAACGCTTCTATGATTTTTCTTATACCCTTTCGCCCCGAACCAATTTCATTGGAAGGCAAGGCAAGGATTATTTTCACGCCGATAAAATATGGTAGGTGCAATCGAAGACAATTAAAGGCTACATAAACTTCAATTAAAATTAAAACGACCGGCCGCCGATATTGCTTTAGGTATTTCGGTGTATGGAATGAATGGAATTAAATCGATGACCACAAAATAAATAAAATAGAAGAAAGAAGAAAAGGAATATCGATTTTTTCCAAAATCAGAATAGGTCCTACTAGTAGTTATACCTGTGTTCAATGAATTTTTAAACTAATACTTATGGCAACCACGCAGCAGTCAGGCTCTCATGCTATAGGCAGTTTTAGGGTAGAACTGGTAGAACCCAGAATAAAACGAGAATTTTCTGCGGGAGCCACGACGTATTTCGTCCTACAATGTTTATGGTCAAAATTCACGATCTAGTTTGCTTTATATGTCCAACAGTGAACTAACGTGGGCTTATTATGATAATGACATGACTCTGAAAACCTTCTTTCATTTAAATGTTGATACTATCTTTACACAGAAGTACGCAAACCTCACGAATACCTGAATACCTTGACATAACAGCAGTTGCAAGCGTTTCCTCCATAAATTAAAAGGCAATTCCAGAGGGAAAGAAATCTCATTAGAATGGGAATATAATTAAGTGTTGTTATCAAAGCAATCTTTTGTTTTACACTTCGGGCGGCTCAGTGCCCGTGTATTAAATATGCGTACAGTCCGACACAAACTCTACTACAAACGGCTCTGTAGTTTAGAGCGTGGCCAGAGTTTGTAAATATTTTCCGGAGGTTCTGGGTTCAATTCACAGATGAGACAGCATTTAAAATTAATTTACAGGATGGTTCTGGCCTAATAATCAAGTGATATAACCCTGCAGGCTTTTAAAAATAAAAAAATGTTATTACGATTGAGTGTGTAATAAACTCTGGTAATACCATAATATGAACTTTTAATGATGATGGATGAGTAACTGATGAGTTTTAACTCGCTAATTAAATTAATAAAACATATTTATCGAATTCATATAAAAATTGACTATTATTTATTATAGTTAAAATTTAAAAAAAAATTCGAGTTGGGAGTTTTTATTCATAAAATCAAAATTCTGTGTTTTCAGAAGTCGTGTCGCGGAATTATGGGTTAATGGTGTCAACTAGCCATTCATAAAAGCCATAAAAGTTTCTGCCCTCGACTGTACCCACACTTCCCGCGAATAATATACGACCCTCGTTAAAAAGGCATTATAATGCGACGTTTTCGCTATCAGATGAATTTTGAATAGCCCACTGTACACAATCACGCGTTATTAGCATTCGGTTGCGGAGCGAAGTCTGCGCCAATGGCAACTGGAAAATTTTATAACAAATAGCTTTTAAGGCTCTTTTGAATAAGACTTTTTGGGCTGGACTTTAATCGTCTTGCCTCCGTGAATTTCGATCTGTCGTAGAAAGACTATTGCGCGCTATCCTATATCTAGGGTAGAAAGAAAACCTAGCCATACCTATATGTATATGTCGTAGTCGGATTGTATAATCCGCCATTTTACATTACCACTAGGCATTTTACATTACAGCTCTGTTTTGTAATACGGCGGTTCAACGTTTAGGCGGATTGAATACGGCTGAATGAAAATCCGCCGGAATGTATTCGGCGCCAAACGTTCTTCAATATGGCTAGCCGCAATGTAAAACAGCGTGTCATTACCCGCCGCTTTGACAGTTTTTAGTTCCCATTTTCAATACCGTGGCGCTGCCTGACATAACAACAACAATGGCGTCGGATGCAGAAAATGTGTTGCTAAATTACGAAGTTATTTCTGAATCTAATAAAGAAAACGTTATAAATATGTGTGTCGACAGTGAGTTTATGAACAATTTTAACTTGCAATTGAAGAATTACAGTAAAAAAACCGTGGACAAGGGACCGAGTTTTGGAGGTTATAGCCCACATCAAAACCGCTAAAGTGGCTATGGATTCTGGTGTTCGGCGGAATCCTACTCAATAATATTATTGGTGCAAAAAGTATGATATTATGACAGTGGCCGGTGAAGATTTTGAGATATCTTTTAATTTAAAATGTTTGTACCTTGTGATTACTCATTATGTTTAAAAATGACTAAAGCCAAATATTTTATTATATTATTAACTTTCAAGAAAAGTTTATTTGTTTTGAGATGGCTGTCCCCTGTGATTTATAAATATACAAAAAAAATACTGAAGCCAAATATATAATTTAGTATTACTTACAGTAACGAAGATAATAATTCTTACTTAATTACTAAAGGTATATCGTGAGAAGAAATCTGCCTTATTAAAATGTATGTTCATTAAACATTGATTTATTTTGTAAGTATGGTCACCCTACAATCTAAATAGTAGTACGATGCGGCTAAACGTGGGCCGCCGTATTGAAGAACGTATCGCAATGACAATCCGCCTAAACGTTGAACCGCCGTATTACAAAACAGAGCTGTAATGTAAAATGCCTAGTGGTAATGTAAAACGGCGGATTATACAATTCGACTGCGACATATATACCACTTTCGAATTTATAATAACAGTTTTGTTTGGACGGAATACGTCCGAATAACATTTATACTTAAACTTGGCTGGACACGCTTTATACTGCGTGTTTAGACACCGCTGTTTATGAACCTTGTGATTTGTGTAAACTTATCTTTGATTGCAAAGTAGCTCTACTCTTTTTCTCTCTTCTCTTCTTTTGCATCGATTTAAATCAATACATTTCCAGTTTCTATTGGCGCAGCAGATATATTTGAATTTTGCTTACTGTGTACTCTTGATTTTTAGGGATACAAATAAACTCGGTAATGAACTTGAAACTTTGGGCGTCTAGTAGAGACTAGCTAAAGAGCTGGACTATAATGCTATTTCACTTAAAAATCAAATGATACTAAGAGCGGTTTCGCAAAATTCTGATCCGAATCCGGTACTTATGACCAGAATATTTTAAAATAAAACAATACAAGTAGTTAAGTTAAGATAATCATTTATTCTTACAGTAAAAACTTTAACATAACATAAAGTACTCAATATCATAATCACATTTTACAACAGATCAACACAACTGAATATGTAAATGCAATTTCAAATGCATGTTAGAAATTATGTCAACAAATAACAAAAGATACCATAATTTTTCATTTATCACCTTTTCATCACCGCCCTGAAAACAAAATAAAAAATATGTTATACAAATTAACATAATTAAAAGTACTAGGAATAATTCTACAGCTCAAATAGAACTACTTTCCGACAGGATCGATCTTGCAAATCCAGAATCCAAATTCCCAAAAAAACATACGACTTATTGGCGATTACTGATGACAATTTGTATGAAACTTTTTTTTCATAAGATTTGAACTTGCTTCTCTTGGGGGAAGTTATTACATTTGAACAGTAGAAATATAATCAATCTTTAGTAAGATCATCCACAAATGTCTCCTGTTTAAACAGATTTGATTTTCTTGTTTTTTTACAACCACTCCCACCATTTTAAGCTGTGACCAGCCCTGTGGTTTCAAATCCAACAATGAATATAGAAATATCTATTATTATAGAAGTGACAACTTTTTTTTAAAGGTTAGAAAATTCTTTTGATTCAAAAGTTTTGAATAATCTTACTTCTTTTGAAACCCGAATTTGCTCAGCAAAGTGGGCTGGTTGGACGGCAGCGAGTTGGTCCTCTTCACAGCGGGAGCCCTGCTGGTTTTCTTTATACCGTTGACAGTTGATGGCCTTCTCTCCGCGAGGACTTTCTGCGATTGGCTCGGCCAGGACAGCTTGGGTTTGGGAGGGGATTCCCCGTATGATACCTAAAAGAATAAAAAAGTACTGTTTTAACAATCAAGTTGTGATACCATTGAGATATCAATTGGTAAAATCAGATTTTTAATAGCTTTCAAATCATTAAATTATTTTTTGCAAACTAGGGACGTCATGTTATGTTCCCTTTACAAAGGGGAGTCGATTTATTCTTCTTATTAGTCACTTACGTTACGCCCGTATTCACAAACGATGCTTGCTTAAGTGAAGCAGCAAATCGAACGCACAGCGTTGAATAGAGCTTTGTGATTGCTAATGTTTGTGAATACGGGCGTTAGTCATTATAAAATATTTTGTCGTTTCGCTCTTGGCAGAACGATCGTCATCACGTTGAAGCGTTTACGTGGATTGTAGAAGCGAATACATCTTTCCACACGAAGGATATTTCCAATAGCATTAAATTATTTAACTACAAAAATGTGTAATCTAATATAGGGTAAACCGACAGTCATTGGACGCTGCCAGTCATTGCACAAAACAACCCTTGAATTTTCTTAAAATGAATATTCCTTCAAATACAATGAATATTCCTTCAGAAAAACGCCCTTTTATCTCCATCAGTCGGAATCTCTCAGTTGTTGAAATAGAAATGCTATTTTTAATTCAGTAAATAACTGCCCAATAACTTTCTTAAGTGTCCAATGACTGGCAATTTACCCTACTGTCAACTACTTTAAACTATACACTCACCTGCGAGTCAACCGGAGTCACCAATTCTTCTAGCGGATACGTATTGTCTATCACAGAGTCTTCTGTCAACCGCTCCATCACTGCTTGCACCATCTCTGCTTTCAATTTAAACGGATTCCTGCTTATAGGGCTCGGCTCAAGTATAGGACTCCTCTTCCTTTTAACTGGAGAATTCTGCGGAGAATTCTCTTTCTGAGAACTATCTAATTGTGAATCTGGTATTTCCATACATTGAGTATCTATCAACAGAGTCCGGCTGAATTCCGGAGATCTTAATTTAAATGGATTCCTGCATGGTTTCTCAGGAGATTCCTCTATCACAATACTGGTTCGCGACAAGTCTTTTTGGTCCTTCGAGGGAGATTCTTCAGTAGTTGAGGTAGAATTAAAGAACTTACTTTCTACAACATTATCACCTAACACGGTCCGAGGAAATCTGCTCAGTTTTTTCAATACTGAGTAACTGTTTAGACTCTTTTGGTATGATCTGTCCTTATTTTCTAGTATAGGAGATTTGCGAGTCTGTGGTGGCAAGTCTTGGGTAGAGTCTTCAATTATAGCGATGTCGTGGTCGCTTTGAGTGTGCTGCGTGAATGTTTCACTATCTAGGGTATCACAGTCCATTTTTAGCTTCTTAGAAGCCGGTTCTTTGCAGTACATACTGCTTAGTGATTCTATTGTTAGGCTGAAAAAGAAATTAACAGATTAATTTATAAGTTTTGGGCGTAATTTAGGTGTGAAAACGAAACGAAATTATTCAATTCTTCACAAATGCAAAACCGAAAAAGAAAATCTTTAGGAATCATTGAATAATGTGTTTTTTTAATTGGCATCATATCGACTTTTTTTCAACTTCCATAGTAATTTACTAAACTAAGCAGAACTTGTAACATAAAATAGATGATTATTGTAGTATTGATTGTAGTTGTCACGTTTTGAAAAATCACCTCAATTTCAATGTCCCCAGTGGGATTCGAACCCACGATCTAAACACCAATCACCAACCACTCCACCTCACCTTTCGTCCTGCGTTTCAGCCACATACTTGCTGACCAAGCTGACCACTTTCTTCCTAGGTCTCGTGAGCGGGGCCGCTATGATCGCTTCCACTGGCTTCGTCTTCTTCGCCCAAGGACTGGAGTCGGCCAAGTGTGCAGCGAAGTCAGGCTTCCAGATGCTAGGGTGAGTTGAAACGCCTTTTTCTTTCCAGCTGTCTGTCTTGATGTTACCATCCTGAAATATTTATAAAATAATAATGTTTTTATTTATATTATTTTACAACCCGAAAGAGCTCCATTGGCTACCTGTCCCTGCACGGCGCAATGTTAGAATCCTTACCACCCTTTTCACCATCTTAAATGACCCTAACTCTCCTTCCTACTTGAAAACACAGTTTAAACTTCTGAGTTCGACGCACGCACGTCAACTTCGTTCGTCCAACACGCTCCTTCTCTCCACTCCTTCCCACCGCACTGGTTTCCTCTCTAATTCATTTCTCCTTAATTCCATTCGCCTCTGGAACGCTCTTCCCGAGAACATCAGGCAGGCTCCTAGTAAGTTTGTTTTCAAACACTCTGTGCGCAAACATTTTCTTGAACGCATCAAGTCGTCTTAATCTCCCTTATTCTCTCCTTTTCTCCCTTATCCTCTCCTATCCTCCCTTACCTCTCGTCATCCATTTTATATAAATTATATGTATGTATTTATGTATATATATTATAATATTTTATGTATTATATTGTGTACATTTTTGTAGCTTTTTAGCACCGCCTACTCAATATCTCTGTTTTGCTCAAGGTCAGCTGGTAGAGAATGACTTATGGCATTAAGCTCGCCTTTTTGTACTGAACATTGTTGTGTGTGCAATAAAGTCTTTAAATAAATAAATAAAATAAAATAAACTGCGCACCTGCCTGGAATGCCATTTTTCTCCCCGTCCGTATCAGAGCGTCGATGTGACGTCAGGGCTGCCAGGTGCACAGTTAACTCAATCGGGTTGTGTATAAATCATTTTTAATAAGTTATCTGACCTCATTGTGACCCAAGCTTCTAACTGTAGAGTTGCCCTAACTCTAACTACTGACCGTAACTAAAAAATCTTACATACAACTATACTTTAATCAAAATATGAGACACGACGGTTTCGCTATCACCACATGGGCGTAAGGTGAATTTAGTTACCGTTCATAACGTTTCTGTTATACAATAGTTCATAGTAACGAGACACGGGTTCAATTCCCACCTGAGCCAATAGATTTATTAAAGCTACTAAAATTAGTAATTATTGTTTTTACCAAAACACTGGTATCTGGGTGCCAGTCGTCCATCTTCTTCAGGGTGAAAGGGTCGAGGTTTCCCAGCGCCAACTGAAACGCGGTGTGAGGGTCTAAGAGTTCACCTGCGTTCACGCAGAGCGCTGTTTCAATATCTGAAAGATGTTAATGAACTTCTTAATCAATCTGCATAAGTGTTATCTATCACATAATTTTTGTGTGTTAAACCAAATTTCATTTTAAAAAAAAAATATTTAATGCTCATTTAAACTGCAAATGGTGGAAAAGGGAGCAAATAATATTTAAAGAAGTACGAACTTGAATAAAAAAAATATAATTCATGCGTTTTTATTACATAAAAAATACTGCCTTAGTAATAAATTTGTTCATCACAGCATTCGGTAAAGAATTTCGTGCTTTGGGTGGCACGATTAGCCGTAAGTCCGTGAGCTAGTCAAGCGCTATAAAGTTGGCAAATGTAGTAGACACATAAGAGAGAAGAAGAATATAACACGAAAGATGAATAAAAATCCCTCTCATAACTGTACCTTCGTCATCCGGTTCAGTAAGCCGCACCATCTTTCTCTCTAAAGGGTCGTACACGTACTGGTGTTTGAACGTCGCCTCTGCCTTCAGGAAGTTCTCCCGGTACTCGTCAGTCACCGTCAGCGACGATTTGTTGAAGAAACTCGGCAGTTTTCTAAGCGCCTGGAAGTAAAAAAAGAAAATCAAATATATTAAATTTCAAGTTCTTCTGGTAAAGAATGTAATAGAAATTATTGTAAGACAATTTTCAACTAGGTAGAGCACTTACGCTCGTTTTCATCATCAATCCCTAATTTTGATCCCTTTAAAAACAAAACTGTATGAATAGTGTCGCGCGTTTGCATCGATACAGTCGCGCTGCTGTAGCGTTAGTAGCGTGTTGGCAACACTTCTGTAGTGCGTTGCAAATGCGACGAAGGAATATTGCTCGATGGGGCACTTCATTAGAGGAGCGAAGAGAGGAAGTCATGCGGAGCGGAATTGAAAACTGTCTGTCCATAGAAACGAAGCGGAGCAAGAGAGTATTAGGAGCGGAGTTGCGGACTGCTTTTCCGTTCGCGGGGCTAGACCGCGAGCACACGACGACTATTTATTTGATTTCCCTGCTCGACTTCTCCGCTTCGCTATTCCGCTCCGCTTTCCGCTTACGTATGCATTTTTAAAACTAGTTCCCTGACCACTGAAGAGGAGCGGAGATTTCATGCAATTCTATTGGTGAATTTTTAAATGACAAACAAAAATTACATTAGCAAAATTGGAGTCCTGTGTAGCTGTAACAAACTGCCTGGCTTTGGCCAGCCCAATGCCTGGTAACGAGGCGAGGTAGTCGCAGCCCGACATGATGCACATCTGACGGAACTTGTCGAAAGAATAGTGCTCGATGGGACACTTCATGACGAGTGGCAGCTTCGTTGTGTCCACGAGAGTACCACTGCCGTCTAAGTCCATTTTGAATAGCACCTTGAATGGGAAAAAATTACATTTGAAAAAAATGAAAAAACATTTATTCAGTATCTTTTAAGTTAACATAATTGTTGCAAGTGGCTGGGGTCTCCTTTTAAGTATAATACCTGTGTTAGGAGGGACATTTGGTTTCAAAACTTCTATGAACAATGATCAGTCAAGTAAGTTTCAAACCTGTTTGGTTAAATTTTGTGTTCATTACTGGGATAAATGTGAAGCTTTCTGTGTGGAAAATAGTGGAATATTAGTAAAAAATGATCTAAATCCTACATGTAAGTGTGGTATTGGGAAGATTAGGATGATACTGGCTTGTGAGTAGAGTTGAAGTGGTCACCAAGCTCAAACACAAATATTTTAGCAATGGCTCGGAAGTCTTAGAGGAATTTATTATTTCACATTATGTATGTATGATCAGGATGTGACAATGTGATGTAGGTGTAACTAAATCAGCATAATTATGATGCAAAATGGTAACTGACATGTATTTATAATAATCATAGTAGACAATAGTTTTTAATATTTTGAGTACTTCAAAAACAAACCTTTGTACACCCAAACAGTATCAAGTCAGAGTCCTCAGTGATGACTAGATGGGCGATATTCTTGATATTAAGGTAGCCCAACTGAGCGTCAGCCTCATAGGGGGCTACTATGCAGTCCACATTTCTCTTACGGCATTCCTGGATGAGCGCTAGAGCCATTGCGTGGGTTATATCCACACTGCGCCGCATGTAAGACCTGGCTTCGTCTATCTGAAATTTTTAAAAGTAAATATCAATCATACAAAGAACTTGTTATAAATTATAGCCTAATATGTTAATCTGGGTTATAAACAATAATACTGTAAAGTTTCATCAAAATCCGTTCAGTAGTTTTTGCGTGAAAGAGTAACAAACATCCAGATATCCAAACTTTCACATTTATAATATTAGTAGGATTTTAATATTTTATTACTCAATTTTAGAGTTTTATTAGGTCAAAACTACAAAGGTTTCTTATTCTATGAGCTAGTTTTACTTACATTTTTAGCTGTAAATGTATTACTAACTAGGCTTAGGGTCAGACTTAAGGGAAAGACAGATAAGGACTTTAAAAAGACAGCATACCTTTCCAAGGCTAAGTAATTCAGCAGCTCTTTTCTTAGATATGTCTCGAGACCTAAAAATAAATAGTTTTTTATTAATACTCTCTTTTAAAAATTGTTAGTTGTTGTTACGAGGATTAAGATTTTTCATACTTACTCTCTTCTTTTAGATTCAGTCATTGCTTTAGCGGGCAAGTGGCGTCCATCAAACACTAATATAGGTTTGATGTTCTTGGATAAGAGCATTGTCACATATTTCAAGCAATATCTTATATGACTGTAACAACAAAACATATTACAGTAAACTTAATTCTAAGTTTATATTTAAAATAACAGTTTAAAATAGTCTGGAGAGCTTTCTTAAACCAATGATTTGACACATACTTATCTAAAAGTAACAGAACATAACCTATTTGATAGTTTCATAAAAATGTTATAATTTCATCGTGAAACTTACATATCAGTAGTTTCTCCCCGAACTAGTTTATCGGCACAGGCAAAAGCTCCCTTGTGGAGCCAGCAATATGAGTCTATAGCTACGGTGCTCCCACTAAATTCACTAACATTGGCCCGCCTTGATGCCTTTTCCAGGAACGGTATCAGACCCGTAATACCCATATTTCCGACTTGCCAAACACTCCTCCTATCTAAATAAACTCAATCACACTTACGAACTCACTGTTAAGACATGATTTCATATAAATTATTCGATTATTTAGAACTACAGCTGTGAAAAAATATTCTATCACGAGCTGTCAAAACAAAGAAATGTCAATAAATTCGCGCGCTTGGTGTGCTATAACATTTACAGAGATAGTTCATTCAATAGCCGTCTCGATAAAAATGTAACAAATTGAAAATATTCATGTAAGTTACAGAATTCAGTAAAACAAAATGATTCTTTCTTTAATTCATATTTATAATATTAAATAAAAACAACATGTTGTAAAAAATTGACCCACAAAACTAGTTTACGAAGTCAGTAGCAAAATTGAGGGTAGTTGCATGTTATCTTTTAAAATTCGGGCTGCGTGTTGGTACTGGTGGTATTTGACCTCTTGATTTTATTTCAATTAATAAAATTTCAAGACTGGTCACTGTCCACGCCAAAAAGTACCATTTATGATCGAAATCACGTAAAATGAGAATACATCCACGTATCCTGTCGACGGCAGCGGCTATAGCGGTAACTTGCGTTGTGTCTGCTGCGGCTTACTTCTTCAAAAGCCGCCGCAGCAGTGAATTAAACGAAGTGATGATATTTTGCAAGTTGCAATTCAACGCGTACAACTACTTCGACAAACTGATAAGCTATGTGGAAGCTGCTAAGCGGAGCGTCAACGTATGTATGCCGGGTATTCACAATCCAGCTATTCAAGGACGGTTGGTTAGCCTAATCAAAAAGAAGAATATCAAAGCCCGTATTTTGATTGACCCGTCTGGATACAACGAATCCACAGAGTTCTTCATGAAAGAACTTGCAGAAGCCGGTAAGTCTTTTAACTTTGAAATAACGAATTACTCTATACTTAGTAGACCAATATTTTTATGATTCCGTTAATTACAAAAGTTCAACTTAACGCCTTATCAAGATAGTAAATTATGTTTCTTTTTTCATCATTTACTAAGTTTAATCACTTGAGTTAATTTTATTGATCAATAAGGCGTCAAATCTTTTAGATAAGTATAAATGAAGATCATTGTTTTACAGGCGCCGAAATCAAGTGCATAGTAAATGAGCCAATAAGGAGAATGCATCATAAGTTCTGCTTGATCGATGATAACGTACTCATGGCGGGCACTCTCAACTGGGGTGACGACCGCTCCTCGGATCACTGGAATTACGTGTATGTCACCAGTAAACTAGAGCTCGTGGAACCAGTGAAGAACGGGTTTTATCAAATGTGGAACGACTTCTCAATGGATGCAGCTCATGTAGCTTCTGTAGAAGCTTCAGAAGACAACCTCGAAGACAGTGGTACCACTGCAGAAGTCGAATACAAAAGCCCAAATGTCAGCATATCCGAAAATAAACAGAAAAATCCAACACCAGAGTTGGTCTTAGTTTAGTTTTAAATTATTTATTCAGTATTTAATGAAATCACAAATGTTTCTAATTTCAAAACATGCCCAGTTACATTATTTATTAACAATATTTTATGGCAGAGACTTATTTATTTAAAAGGAATAATTATAGACTAAATTAATTTTATAATTTAATTCAATTGTAATAATAAGAGAATAATAATTATAATGGTGAGCTTCACCTTTAATTTTATCTAGTTCTAAATTTCAGATTTTCACAATGAAACTGCTTTTTGAAGAAAAGTGTTTCTTCATTCTTTTTTTTCTACAATCATACTATTCTCAGTAATCTATCTTGTATACACTTGTTTTCATGATAAATCACTCTTACTTATCAACTGTTTTATGATTTTATTTATATTATGTTAATTTGCATTTAAAAATTAATAAAATAATTTCTAGCACAAAACTTTTTGGAATTTTCTACTATCCTGATCGCCCCATTTCAGATGTGACAAAAAAATGGCTAAAACTGATTAAGTATCATAACGACACAGCTATAAATAAAAAAGATTGATAATTTTAATATTATGTAACTTTAATAACTATTAAAAAGGTTATAAATTAAAATTAATAAGATTTGTATTCCAGTCTTAGCTTAATTAAATATTATTTTATTCTCTAACAGCCTTGTACTTGGCAATCTCGTTAGGGAAAGTCTTCGATAGTTCTTGTAGCAGATGACTCTTGAATCGTTTGTACGAGTCTATTTTCCCTTTGACCTCCTCATTTTTGGCGAGGGCTTTGTCAATGCAGTCTTTTGTGTATAGCTGAGGGTTTCGACCTTGATCGATGTAGCTGAAATAAAAGAATGATGTTACATTAGTTTTTAACTAATAAATACATTATTATTATGTAGAGTAAATAGGTGAATATTAATCTTGCATTGTGATTTAGCGACTTTTTCTATTTAGTTATAGTAGATGATAATATAATAGGTAGAGAATATTCCTAAAGTCATAGAAGTACTAGAAAAAACAATAAATACTTACTCAAATACTTCTGTGGGAACATGAATGTCATGAACTTGTGACTTCAACTTGTCCACTTCTTGCAAGCCTGTTACCAGCGATTGACTGAAATAAATTTAACAAAAAATTATTAAGAATACCAAATCTCAGCATAGTTGAAGGTATGTAATATGTATAGTAGAAATTGAATTTATTCTTACATTTTTTGATTCAAAACACTTTGGCCCTGAGGTTGGAAATCGCTTACAATAATGCGAATCTGTCGCACATTCTCTATAAACATTTCAAGCTGGGTTTCCAGATTTTCTAACGGTGAAGACATTGTGGGTTTTCTAAATTGATAATTTTTTGTTTACAAATTCACAACACAGTAATCCAACAAAAACGCAAATATTTTCCGAATGAATGACAAAATGAAATTTGAACGAATGATAAATTGTGAATCAATCAACTCGTTCGTTCGTTGGTTGACGTCACAGATATGGATTAGAGCACAGCCCCCCTAGACAAAACGCACTTTTTGATCGAATCGAAAATCGAATCCATCAAAACTCCATACAAAAAAGGAGCTTTTCGACCACTTTTCGACTGGTTTGCGATTATAATTTGCACTTTGTCTAGACCCACAGATATGGATTAGAGGTTGACGTAAAATGAATGAACGAATAAAAGCACCTTTTTAAGGCAATGAAATCAATAAATATAGGTAAAAAACTATAAAAAAACGGATAAACGGATAGCAAACGATGTCAGTAAAAAAACGCAAAAGCGTTTAAAGTGCGTGCGATTTGAACTGAACAGAGTTTTTAAAAAAATTTAATTAAAATCAATTACAGTATGCGCCAAACGGAAAACTCCTCGGACACTTCGGACAGGTTGTCAAATGTCATTGTCAAAATCAGATGTTCTTGAATGCATCGCAGTTCACCGAAAAGTGAAAGAATTGAAAATAAATAACTTATTCGTGGATTTTCTGTCTAAACATGGGCAGTAAAATTTGCTAAATGTCAAGCCTGATGTATACGTGATGATATAATTCATATTACATTCCTCAAAACTGAAGAAATACTAACCAACACAATCAGTTGGAGTGCGTTCATTTTCGATGATTCCTTTGGAGATTTTTATGTAAGTTTATTGATTTTCTGAATAAATTTATCTGAATATTGAAGTCAGTCAAGTAACTGAAAATGGTTTACGCCATAAACAACGAAGCAGTTAAAGTATCGGTTATACAATCGGCCGTGGCGGGCGGCGCGTCAGGCGCAATCACGAGGGCCATAGCACAACCTCTAGATGTTCTTAAGATAAGGTTTCAACTGCAGCTGGAACCTATAAAGCACGGATCAAATTCGAAGTACAACTCGGTCGTTCAAGCTGTGTCATCTATCGTCAAAGAAGAAGGTCTGTACGCGCTATGGAGTGGTCACGTTCCCGCCCAGTTTCTATCAATATCGTTTGGCGTCGTCCAGTTCGCGATATTCGAAAAACTCAGCCAAGTATGTCAAAGATCTGATCCCCAGTTTTTTATGAACAATAGACACTGGATAAACTTTACAAATGGTGGTGTAGCTGCTACAATTGCAACAGTTGCATCCTTTCCCTTTGATACTGTTCGGACCCGACTGATAGCAGAACAGAAGACTAAAAGAGCTTACAAGGGATTTGTAGATGCCTTCTCCACAATGGTGAAGACTGAAGGTGTTGGTGCATTATACAAAGGACTTGTGCCTACCTTGGGACAGATAGCCCCCCATGCAGGAATCCAGTTTGCTGTGTACAAACTCTTAACAGACAATATTCTGAATCACATTGAATTTTTCCAAAGACGAGTGAGTGTTAGTTCTGCAGTGGAATCTTCTCTTATAGCTAATTTGATATCTGGATCTGTAGCAGGTTTTGTTGCTAAGACACTAATTTATCCCTTTGATTTAGTAAAGAAACGGATGCAAATTCAAGGTTTCCAGGAACACAGGAAGGGTTTTGGCAGGCAAATGTATTGTAGAGGCTTCTTGGATTGTATAAAGTTAACCATACTAGAAGAAGGGTTTCTGGCTTTATACAAAGGGTATTTACCAAGTACATATAAAGCTGTTTTAGTATCAGCCCTGCATTTTGCTGTTTATGATGAGGTGAAACATTTTCTAATGAGAATACAAAGATGATTTAGATAATTGTTTAAATGCTATTGTTATTATAATGATTAGAATTGTTATATCTTTTCATCAATGTGATGTGTAGAAGATGATTAATTAATATGTAGTAGAATACATCTTTGGCTTATTAAATTATACTGATTAGACCTCATTTCGAAATCTCTTAGTGCTTTTTTGTATGTTCTATTTATTTTTTCATTTAAATTATCCACATTGCCAAGAGTGGTTCCACAGGCAGGCTTCTCAAATAAGACTAGAATGTAAGATTAATTTGGTATTTTTTATTTACGTTTGTTTAATTATTTATTTAAATGTTTGTTTCTAGTCATATTGTAGAATATCCCCATATTGTGATAAACTTTGCTATATTTATACATTATGAGCTTATATGAAAAGAATACAAATAGAAATGAACCAATTTTACTTTTATTTATTTTACAATATACTAATCCAATAAGACCAGTAAAACTATACAAATACAATCTTATAATAAATTGATTACAAAAATTTGACTATAGCTAACCATATGATATCACATAACCCATATTTCTCATCAAAGTGTCCTTTATAGCAGGCTGCAGTTCTTTCTTCATGTATGTTGTTAATAGAGTTCTTATGCCTTTTGTGAAGATGTCTTCCATTTCCCGTGAAATATCTTCTACTTCGTCCAAATCATCTTCAGGTCTGAACAGTTTACTTCTCTCATAGTTAACTCTGTTACTGCGCGGCTCGTAGATAATATCCCAGTTGTTGTCAGCCGATCTGCTGTCTAACCCGTCTGCGCGGGGCGGATCCAAGTGGGAATGGAATGAAAACTCGTCCGATCTCCTTTTGCGTCTCAGAGGCAGGTTATCTTTATTCCTAATTGAATTCCTGTTTATGTACTTCTCGCAGCCGTACGCGTAAACGCTAATGAAGCCGGGCTCAACGAATTCGGAATCAGTTTTGACGTTGAATTTCCCTGGTTGCTGATTGAGAGGTCTTGTGTGGAATCCGATGCCCGCTTTCCTCAGTCTTAAAATCATGTTGCAACCGTTTCCTCGTGGACGTACATAAGGGTCTTCATTGTAAGGCCCGTCGTATGGTCTTGGATCGTAGTTTCTTCTGAGCCTTCCGTTTGGCTGTCCTCTGTCTAACTCGTTGGCGTCGTACAAATCCACGTTTCCACTGATAGTGATATCGTGGAACAGAAGCATTGTATCGAGGGATACGTTTCTCGGGTCGAAGTAACATTTCTCTACGCGGACCCAATTGCTGTTCTGCGGAAGTCGCACGCGCATACGCGTGACATACATGTCTACCGGCGCACTTCTCATCTGATGGTACAAGCTGTATCCGTTGAGGTCGATGCTCTGGCTCTGAAAAGACATAATTGCTAGTCTATTTGTTCGGGTAAATCTAAGAGACGATGACAGCATCTCATATAATTATCTAATTACATATGAAAGATAGATTGTCGGTCGTCACATTAAAAAAGTAGGTACCCTTTTTTCAGTCTTTGGATTTGTATCATTGCATTCAGTTAAGAACCTCTGTAACTCCATTCATCCAGGGCATCCTCCTAGCTTACCTATTCATCATCATTGTTCTAGCTACGACATTCTACAGCTTTTAACTTTGTGGAACCTCTTTCCTATGCCTTCTGGTGATATAATGGGTGATAAAATCAAAAAGTTATTTTGGTATTAGCACTCGTACTACTGAGGCCGTCTGCCTCTTACTAAAGATGGGCAAAAAACCCGTCTTACTAAAATAAAAGAGTTCTTTATTGGTTAAATTAATAGGTCCTTACCAAAGGAGTGTCCAAGCTTTTGGGTTGATTCCTCTTCCGCCTCTTCAGCTGGTCGAGGGCTGATTCTAACCGGGCCGAGCATCGTTCCCCAGCTATGGGCACCGTGGTCAGTGGTGGTAGACCGCCCGCAGCAGGTCTGTTGTCAAACCTCTTCACTTCGAATAGGGGAAGGAAGCGTGACTCTGTAATAGAGAAAATTAAGAGGATTTTAATATTAATTCACGATGACGCTACTTTGCCACACTGAAATCGTAGTTTTCCCCAGTGTCTGTAGAAAAGCTCTGGAGTAAGAACGTTGGCAGCTCATTTTATAAAATTATGTTTAATGAAGTTACAAGCCTAGGTTATTTATTCTGCTTAGAATTCTCTACACTAATATTTAAATATTTTGTTTGGATTAAAGAAATGTGAGCAACTACACTTTCAAATTCATTCAATATTTTACCAATTAGAATATATTTTTAGGTAGGATAGAGATAGAATTCATTCATAAACACTTGCGTAATATCGTAAATTAAATCGACGAAAAAACGGCAGAGCGATATTATGAAATTCTTCTGAAGTGAAACTTCTACATATAAATCGATTACGCCAATTACGCCTTCTACGCCAACCCGACTATGGATTAAATCTAGACCTCCCTATTTCAATTATTTAACCGCGTTCCATTACGCTATTGAGCTCACTTAGGTACCAACTATCCGGTTCTTTATGAAACCCTTTGGTGTTTGAGATAGAAAAGCATTATTTTGTTTTGTTAATTTCAACTCTCTGACTCTGGAAGACTCCAGAGAGCTAAACAATCAGATAGCATTGTTCTTGCCCGTTAAATTGAATAAAAACAATAACGTTGTAAAGATCTAGTAAAGAGATTTGTCAGGAAAGTTGTTATTCATAATGTTCACTATTATATGTCGATGTTGCATTTGTTTTCACTTCTTTTGTCCGTGTGCAGTACCGTGGAATAGTCGTGGGTTAATAGCCCCGTCTAATATTCAATTTTGTATTGCTTTAATTGCTATACTTATTTTGTGAGGTAGATATCTATTGTCTTGGAAATCATTTCAAAATAAGACTTCCTATATCCAACGTGCAATATCGCAACTCCAAAAAAGTCAAAGAAAAAATGAACGGTTCCATAGAAATTGCCACTGGTTGAAAGAATAAAAACGCAATACATCTACCTTGATCATCATAATATCCATAATATCTCAAACGCAAGTCCATTATTGGACATGGAATTATTACAGACTGTAATAATATGCACGAGATTCCATTTCATAACGAGATATGAGAAATATCTCGTTATTCTCAGACCCTCCGGGACCTTTCCCGGATTCCCTCCGTACTTTGCATCGCTCTGTCTCAAAGACTGATGGAAATACCCGAAAATAGTCATCGCACGAATGCTTTTTTGAGCCCATAATATGTGCATAAGACACGTACAAAGCTTTCGTTTAAATTACGGTATAGATTAATTAATAGTTTATAGAACTATCTATAGATCTATCTTTATGATCCATTTAAAAATACCTACTTAGTAATCTCATAGCTAGCTAGCTAAATACTGATGCATTTTTGGCTATACATTCCGAAGGGAAAGCGTGTGAAAAAACGCTTAAAAGTCTTTTAAAGTAAACCGTGTAAATTTCTCTGGTACACTTTTCCTTTCTTTTATTATGTTGTTTGTATGCATTATTATGTTTGAATAAGTTACGAAAGTTTCTCATCGAAGTTTCTACGTAATAAAAAAGTGAATTACGTAGGTACACATCTATTTGGCGTGTTATGGTATTGTCGGTTAACTAGCATACTAAAATTTTGTAAAAAGCCTTTAAAATGTCTTATAGTAAGCTCATAGCTAAATAACGAGAAATTTTTTGTTTGTATTACTCGGACCACTTGGTTAGATAAAATGAGATAAAAGTTTTTCACTGCGTTTTGCCATAGAAATTATTTTTGCATTAGAAAAACCTCCCTTAGAAGCTCAAAGCATAGTTTAATACATACAATTATAAAATCTCTATTAATTCCCTATTTTCCCAGAGTTACTCCAAAGTATCTTGTTTATAGTTTCCTATTCAGAAAATTTAGGTTTGCACATCACCCACCTTTTCCTGCGTCTGCATCAGGCAACTCGTTATCACTAGCCGAAGCCGTTTTTGCAAACAATATGAACATCCACCAGAATTTCACCATTTCTATCACAACAAATAAACATCTAAGTTAGCAGTATAAAGTTAACTCCTCTGTGCGTTTGCTTAAAAAAATAAAGTGTCAAAAATTGGCGCGCGAACGGTACGCCTTGCTATCACCGCGAGCCCGAGTCTTGGAATAAGTGCAGAAGGCTGTAAGAACTAAGAAGTGCAGTCTCTGGAAAATGGTCCCCGCTCGAATCGATCTAAGATTGTGCGCATTGTCATAGTGTAGGTAGACGTTCACGGTTGGTGGCAGGTGCGGAGATTGGCGGGCGTTGCTGATGCTGCGGGCAGATTGGTTATCAGAGCGAAAACGAAGATGTCACTCACAGTTGGCCTGCATTAGGGAACAATGAAGTCTTCATTTAGTAGATAGGTTCTATTACAAAATGTTCAAGTAGCCGATGTGCTAGATTTAGTTACTTCTATCGGTCGTTCATGTGGAATTAAACATACAAACTTTTTTGCGTTCTCCTCCCTGATGCATACCTTTTTCTTGGCACCGCTGCACGATTACACCTAGGTGCACCAAAAAGGCACAGTCTATTCATACAATTGACTGAATATGATCAATTTTTGTTAATAGCGTTAGGAATGTAGAGCTACATCCTGTATTTGTGCTCTAGACGACCATTTAATTTATTTCTTTCGAAACTCATTTGCTAGTCAGCCAGTATTAAATCATTTAATTCCATGGAAGCCAATTAAACAAAAGCCTAGCATAGAAATTCCTTTGAGTCGTTTGTTATCATGCCTCGCAAGACAAAAATGAGGTTTTAATTAATTAGGTACTCGAGATAAGAGCGTGTGGCATCCACCGAAAAAATGTCATGGGGTCACTAAACTTACCGCTAACTCGACAATTTAATGCGCTTCAACCTAATTTCTTTTAATAATCCCGTCGTCACAGTCTACTTACATTGTAGCCGACATGATGTCGTTTTAGATAAAAAATGTCATAGCAGTTTGATTCACGCAGACAGTTTTCTTGCAATATGGAAAAGAGGAAAGCGTGAAAATTGGTTTTCTAAGCGTGCTGTAGCCCTTTTGGCTATTTCTGTCTCTCCTCCCTCATCCTCATACCAAAATCAATCATTTAAATCTACACACTCAGGTAACACTTCTAAATCATTTGAAAAACAACATAATTAAGGCATAATTATGGTTCATTAGAAGTTTTTGTAGTGGACTGATCTTGTTATTTTTAATTTCGATCTGTTTGACAAAAAGTTAGGAAAAGGAACTAGGAAATATTTTTATCGCTACAATTTTAAAAGGGCTTAGGTAGAAGCGTAAATACATTTGCGCTTATCAAACTATGGTGTAAGTAGGTGTGACGTCAATTGCAGCCTAGTCACAATATGCATGTAGGTACCATGGTCGATGATGACTGCATTTTGCCATTCTTTGTCAAATATTATGATGCAACAGTTGGTTTAAAGTTTCTTAACACCATGTGTTTTGCCAACAGGTGGTTTCGTTCCGCCTATTGTCTGCCGCCCATTTGTCCCAATGCTGGTCCCCAAACAGGGTCACCATTGTTTCAAATTACATTTTCATTAAGAAATACCTGTGAAATAACTCAAATAGCAACGTCTTGCCAAACGTAATCTAATAAAACATGGCCCTGGTTTCTTAAATTAACGTCAAATATCTCGCTTTGTTATTCAAATAAGTGTACAAGGTTTGTTTGGTAATTAGGTACCTATGTGTAACTACATTAAATTAGGTATAACTTAAACATTTAACTTGAGTGTTAAAGAGAGCAGTTTATGTGTTTCATTTCCCACATACCTAGGTACTCCAGAAGAAAGACACTTTTTGATTATTGTAAACTAATCTCAGTAATTTGTACAAAATGTAGTAGCAAAAGTATTGAGGTTTAATATTGTTAATCCAGGCGCGAATCCAGCCCTAAAAAAGTTTTTTGACTCACACATACTTAGGTAGACTATAATTATGTATGTATCTCCATCTCAAAAAACCGTGAACCGTCACAAGTCTAATAAGATTTTAAGCATGATCATCATAGCCAAGTAAAACCGCTCCTGCGTTTACCTTAAATCTTTTTTACTATCTGGGGGACTTCCCCTAACCATAAACCACGTACATCCAGGCAGGAATAAGCGTTCGTTTGTGTAATCTTGTGCAAGCGATGTCCGCCGGCCGTGGAGCAAGCCGCCATTGTGGTCGAACAATGGGGAAAGCAAATCCAGGCTGATGCGGTGAGCGAGTGCGGCCATAGAAACCGCTGTGGTCACAGTATGGTAATATTTTGTTAACTCTACAGGAGGCGAATGTTATTATTTCTTTTATTTTTACGATAATATAGAAAAACAGCCAAACTGTGGAATGGACTGTCGTCTGCGGTATTTCCGGACCGATACGACCTGCAAGCTTTCAAGAAGAGAGCGTATCTTCACGCAGCTGGCAACGCACCTGTAACGCCCCTGGGACTACGGGTGTCTATGTGGTAATCACCTAAGGTAGCCTTTCGGACTAAGCGTCACACAGACGCAGCGTCTTTAGCTTTGGTCTTATGCCACCAACGCCGCGTCTCTAACTCGCTTCGAAAGGCTACCTTTAAGACCAAAGCTAAAGACGCTGCGTCTGTGATGCTTAGTTCGAAAGGCTACCTTTACCATCAAGTGATCCGTCTGCTCGTTTGCCTCCTGTCACAAAAAAAACTACTCTTTTAGTGCTTACCAATGTTAGTAATGTGGTGCATGCGTGACATGATGGAGGTCTTAAGGAATGGAACTACGTCTCTCTCTAGATACACTAAGGGCTGATTACTTAAATACTTTGTCTGGAATTTAGACAGATACACAGGCATCTAACCTGCAGTCAGTTACCTACCCACAGGCGTAATTGGTAACAGAAGTAAAATGTAGAGCAAATCACATCCATGTCGCTAGAATTCACATTTCCTTGCCCAACATAGCCCGGTTCTATTATTTAGGTCCACGCTATTGTCGTTAGATTTGAAAAATCCGCATCCGTGTATGTAAACACGATATTATTGTAAGCCATAATGATAGGGAAGTGATGGAACTATCCAAATTATGTGCACCCATGCAGCGTCCAGCTTGTTGGAGCGACAAACGGGAGCAGTTGTAGGAAAATAGCTGGAGATCAGTCCCCTAGACAAAATGCAAAATGTGTCAGTTTTTATGTCGAAAGATGGTCGAAAAGCCTTTTTTGTATAGGGTTTCAACGGGTTCGATTATCGATTCAATCAAAAAGCGCCACTTTTCTAGACCCACCACAGAAGGCTTCATTCAACTGGGATGTTGAATAATTCATGTATACGGATGAAAGTCATTTCTGCATAGCCAGATCACCGAAAATCCATTCCATCTAAGTAGGTATATGGGATATTTACCGATAGCGATAGATTCTTACTTATGTACCAATTGTACCATCATTAATACGTAAGTATTTATTTTGAAACTTTTTTGTGAAAAATATAAAATTAAAATAATTAAGGAATTAAACAATCATTAGATACTTACCTATCATCTAATAAAACTTAACATTATTTAGCAGGAACAAGTACCTACGAAACAATTTTCCTTGTTCTTTTTTTTGTGAAAATTCATCATTACAAATTCGTATTAAAACTCGTAGACAACTTTTAAAACCTAAGAAATCTCGTAGTATGTAAGTATTATTCGTTGATGTCTTTTTAATACGGCGCGTGCAACCTGCGAAAAGACTTCAACGCCATGCTCTCGAGTCGGTGGTGTTAGCTTTTCCGATGCTTTAATATTTTTAAAAATTCAACTGAATTATTAATGAATAGTTAAATTAATGAATTAGTAATTCAATGATAAAAGGATTATAAATCAGATTTTTGTTAAAATTAAACCGACCCATTAACGCTGTCCTTTTAGAGGTGAAAGTTAAAAGTATCTACGTAATCTTTAAAATGAGTAGGTATAAAATTTTGTTTTAAAATAATTAAATAGATCATCATTAACAATAACGTAATATTATAAATATTAGTAAACTTTAATATAAACTAATTCAAGGAAATAAACTTGCGCACTAAAATGCGCGTTGTTTTATAAACCTTATTGACAATAGATGGCGCACGCAAGCTTAATTTATTGATCGGGTATTTTATCCATTCGAGTCCCAGTAAAAGAATTCGCAAGTGCGTTAGAAAAATAACAAGTACATTGCAAAGTTAAAAAAGCTAACTCAATTCGTAGTTTGATGATAAAATAAGCTGAAGTTTTTCTTGTCATTGTAATCATCATTATTCTACGATTCCTGCGTTTCCTTCCTGTTGACTCGTTCGTTCGTTCACTCGGTCGTTCATTCACTCATAAAATGTTTCGAGTTCGTGTGTGAGGCTTCTTGCGTAGCGCATAATTTCGTATTTTTCAATTGTTTTCATTACTACACAAAGGAGATCGCGTGCTGATTATAATGAGTGGCCAAGTGAAGTGTTGTTTACATTGTTTATGAGTGTTCGAAGCGGTCTGTATATCGGACAAGGCAGCGAAGATGTTCTCACACCGCTCGCACACAAAGGCTGCGTCCTTCACATATTAGCTATTACATCTAGCCAGACCGCCGTCGTTGTTTGAACAACTCGTTATCTACACGGCGCTGATAGTGCGAGGTGATTATACAAATGCTAACGATGCATCGCATGTAAGTACGTAGGCTCTACGAGCCATAAGAACTTACTAACATCAAGGTGGCGGTGCTTATAACTTGGAAACTCCAGCTTACTAATAGTCAAGAATATGGCTAATATAAAGAGTAGACATTCACCAAAAAGTCCTAAAAAAGGACACAGTGCAACCCAAACTGCAACACCAACAAGTAATGCAATTGATACAATTACAGTCATGAAAAATAACTTGAAACTGATGACATCTGACGCTAGAAAAAAAAGTGTGGAAGTTAAACCAAGGCTTAGAATACCTAACTACTTCAATTTTAAGGCGAAGGCCCTAAGGAAAGATATTAATTTAGTATCAGACAGAGGACGGATTAAAAAGAAATACAAGGAAAAATTAAAGCTCGTTAATGACATCTTAAAAAGTGAACTTCTTATTAGTGGCAGCGACACAGAAAAGAGTACAATATCAACCCTATCAACAACAAGCAAATTGCCCAAGAAAAAACATGTCCACAACAATAATGATATCGGAATAAGTGACCACAATCAAAGTAAAAACATATCAAATGCCAATCAAAAATTTGAAAGTAATAAAAATGATAAACAAGTAAAACTTAAACCTAGAAAGGAGCAAAAGTTAAATCCTAAATTCCAATCTCAGACGAGTTCTACGGAGCAGGTTCCATTAATAAATGTTTCCGTTTCTTTGAAAAATATAAACCTTGATAACCTGGTAAAATCTAAGCCTAGAAAGGAACAAAAAATAAATGGTAAATCCCAAACTCAGCCAGATTCCATAGAACAAGTTCCGGCAGAAAAAGTTTCATCATCTTTAGAAACCAATAAGAATAATAAAGTAGCAAAATCTAAGCCCAGAAAGGAGCAAAAGGCTAATCCTAAAAATCAAGCAAGTTCTATTGAAGATGTTCCAACATTTAAAAAACCCAAAAAAATATATAAAGCAGTAAAATCAAACTCTAAAAAGGAGAAAAAAAATATTCCTGAACTTCAAACTCAGCCAAGTTCTATACGAGATCCATCAGAAGATATTCCAGGATCTCTATATGAGTGTGACCACTGCAGTAAAACTTTTGCAAAGAAAAAGCTAATTGAGAGACATATGTATGGTCATCTGAATTTAAAACCGTTCAAATGTAGTTTTTGTAAGAAGAAATTCCGATATGATATAAATATGCAAGTTCACGTTATGAGACTACATGGTACCCAGGACTGTGACTCACTGGATGAGTACAGATGCGATATCTGTGAAGAGGTATTCATGTTCCAAGAAACTTTGAACAGCCACCTAAAAAATCATGTAAGAAAAGCAAACTTTTTCAAGTGCATCGTCTGTGAGAAAAAGTTTGCTGAAAATTATCTATTGACTGAACATGAGAAGACACATTTACAAAATGGACGGTATCAATGTCCAATGTGTGACATGAACTATGGCATACGCAACCACTTTGAAGCTCATCTTAAAGGCCATTCAAAAATAAAAGACTATATTTGTCAGTACTGTGGCAAGGAGTTCTTACGACTTAATTCCATGCAGAGGCATGTGCATGTGTGCCATAGTGGCCATAGATTTCAATGTCCTATATGTAAGAAAAAGCTGAAGGGTCATCTTACTGAGCATATGAGAACCCATGACAAGAAGAGGCCTCATGAATGTGATGTGTGTGGTCAGCGCTTCACACAGTCCACTCAACTGAATGTCCACATGCGATCACATACCGGTGCCAGGCCATATCCATGCAGGATTTGTAACAGGAATTTCTCCCATTCCAATGCTCTGATGCTTCACATCAGGCGTCACACTGGTGAAAAGCCATTCCCTTGTGCTATGTGCCCACTAATGTTTTCTCAGTTACCACACATGAAAGCCCACATGAAAAACATACATGGCAAAGAAAATGCATACAAATGTGAAAAATGCACACAGTTTTTCAAACTGAAAAACGATTTGGAGCGGCACATAAAAACCTGTGCAGTTGGTGAGAAAAAATCTAAGCGTAAAAGAACCCAGGACGATCAGGAAGATGAGGAAATTGAAGTTGAGTCTGTCATGACTCTATCTCGAATGAGATATCTGCTGGCTCTTCTGCTTACCATCATAGCCACCAAAGACAAACTGAAATATTTAGGTGCGTAAAACTTTTTTTTATTTCTAAAAAGTTTTTACACTTTCATACACTGAGTGCACTGTTTTTTTTAAGTGTGGAAAACATGCTTCCTGTGTGTGCCAGTAACAGGATTCCATTTTGGAAAGGCCTACATGCTCATGTTTTCATATACCTAGAATGATGTTTGATAATAATATTGTTGAGTTTTAAATTAAAATTTAACTTAACAGAGTTGTTGTGTTCACATACATTAGACATCAACGTGCTCCCATACAAAAGCCACTATCATATTATTATTCATTGGTCACTGTAACAAGGTTAAACAATAACTAATTGTGCACCGTCATTTCGATGCGAGTGCGGTCGCTCATTATTATACAATGTGTAAGACATCGCGGCGCAACTCATCACCATGTTATTGTCAATGTATTATTATGTTTATTATTTGCATAATAGTATTTTTTGACATTGAACAACTCCATCTGATTTTTACAAGGGCAGTTTACTATTCAAATTGGTTACAGTTTTGAATTGATTATTTTTTCAAAGAGCTCTAGCAGGAGAACATTAAAATGGTGTTTCTTCTTGCTTAAAATTCTTGAGTTATTATTTTATACTAGCTGACCCGGCGAACTTCGTACCGCCTTAGCGTAGAGATTTTCTTAATATTTTTTTCCGTAAGAACCATCCTTGGACTTCCACAAACATTTAAAAAAAAGAATTATCGAAATCGGTTCAGCCGTTCACACGTGATGCCGTGACAACGCGAAACGGGTTTCATTTTTATATATATAGATTTAATAAAAGAGTCTTAACTTAAAGTGTATTTATCTTTAAGCTTTTAACAGGGCTACTTTCGAGTGTCTGTGTGCTTTTGTGCCGTGTGAACTTTCGGCGTTCCCTAGCAAAGCTTTTATCATCGTGGTTTTTATTTTAGCGAGGTATATTACAGAGGCGCCAGCAGACCGAGCGAGCAGAGGGTAAAGTTTCGTCGAGTGAGTTCACAGCCATTTTGTTCTTAATTTCTGGTGTTGGAAGGTGTCGGTGGACCTCTAAACTCGGGGATGGGAATATGGTCTCTAATTCTTAAGATACGGTTCAAATTCTGCTTCGGAGTTGGTGGCGGCTTGCAAAATGTTCTTTTCTGTATTTCACTATTTTAGGTCTCCAGTTTTTAAACTTCAGACGTTCTATAAAATGTGCTTAACTCATTAAGCATAAACCTTTTGTAAATACACATAATAAATTGAAGTAATTAATCTATTCCATTTATGTAAATTGACCGCACAACAAGCGTAACAGGTGCATTGCAAAAGTCGGTCTTATTACTCGCAAAATAAGAGCGATCTCAAGGTCAACCTGTTACGATTGGTGTGGTATTTTCCTTATTTTATTCTAGATTTCGTATTCAGCGATAAAATCTGCTACATAAAACTTGTAAATAGCTTCAGCTTGACAGTACCTAGGTATTTTGTAAGATATTGGCAGTCAGGGCGGTTATAACGTGGAATGCGCAATGGATTCATAATTTTAAAACGAATGGCCGTATTTTCCCATTATCTGTCTGTATCATTAGCATCATAATACATGATAGATCCTCGTCCTGCGCTCAGCATCTAAGTTACCTACTACTTTTTCACAGCAATTTTTATCTGTGAGTCAAAGTGCTTACTGTTCGAGTTTATGTTGCTTTAAAATATATCTTTAATTTAAGCTAAGTAAGGAATAAATATTTAAGGAATAAACTTCAAACGCGACGATATTTATCTCGTTAGATTAGACTCTATAGTTCTTCTCTCGGTTCCCACACGCATAGAGCTATTCGTTCGATAGTCACAAAATATCGCAGTAGGGCCAACCACACAACAAAAATCACAGCAAAAAAACTAACACCGTTTTCTCGCACAGGTTTCAACAAACGCCTCATAGATGACCTGCTGATAGAATCTCTTGAGGCTATGGGCATAGATCCATGCATGGACGAATCTCTCACGGAATTCAAAAGGCTGAAGATCAATATTGAGATGTTTATTGAAGGGACAGTGCCCGATGAAGAGCTGGAGAAGTTGAAAAATGAGAACCGAACCACAGAAGAGCTGTTAGAACTACTGACCGACGAGAAGAAAAAACAAGCATGAAGAATTTATTAATAGGTAAAGTTTTTAAAGCTGGTCATATGACATTTTAGTAACTTTGATTTTAATTACAGTGTAGGTACTGATACTTCTTTGGTCAGCAGAAATGTTACGAATTTACGATATTAGGTATTCATTATTTTAGGAATGAAGAAAGACACTGTGTTTACTATTCAATTATAGTAACTTTGATTTTAATTGCAGTGTACTGTATTCTTTGGTCAGCAGCAATGTTACGACATGAGTATTCATATTTTAGGGCTGAAGCAGTGTATTCGAAGGTATTATTCGCCTGCATTCCTGTATTGTCGCAAAGCTTCTTTTATCAGCGACGAGTTTAGTTGCAAAATTTTTATACTAACGCAGTTGCTAGAATTCGCCGATACTAGAAATGTTATGCTTTGGCCCTTAATTGATTTTAAAACAATGACAACTGGTTGATTTATTGAATATTTAATTTAAAATTACTGGTATTCGTTTGTTTGTACTCTCATTCATTGCACGACAGAGTGAGGCTGACCTATTGTGAGCATTCAAATGAGTTCATATAACTTTAAACACTATCACTATCACCTTTGGATTGTCAGAAGGATGTTATTTGAAAGCAATGATGCTACGGTATCGCGTACCTGTAAATATTTTTTTACATAAAAAATACAAGACAGAACAATTAATTGAAGTACTAAAATGTCAGCAATAGTATTGTATCCACATATTTTATTACATCTATTTTTATATTGAATACATACATAATAATTTATTTTTATTGTAAAACGTCCTATCTTCACTGAGGTCTACTATAATCATCCATAAAGTAGATATTTTAGTATAACACTTACAAGTAAGTAAATGGAGTTTACAATTTAATAGATTTAGAACATACATATACAAATTAGTAGATTTTGTAGTATTTATATTTATTAACTTATTAAGCATGATTTTTAGAGTATTGTCTACCATAATAACATTAATTTTATTTATTATTCACTAACTTTCCTGAATGACTACATCACTAGAAATAACTGCAAATCAGTAGTTGTATGTACTTGTGTAGACTGTGTAAGTCCATGTGTATAAATAAGTCGGTACTTTAAACTTTAATTACAAATTGTATCAGCTCTGCAAAGCGGAACGTGTAGATTCGCCGCTAGAGGCGCTGCCGCGCTATTTGCAATTTCTCTACTAAAATCGATACATAAGATAATATAATTTAACAATTATGACAAGGAGGGATCTCTTAAGGGCATAGGGGTTAGAAAAGTTATAATTTGGATATATCTAAGACCTGAATTCAACAAATATTGTGTCCACCATTGGCGAAAAGAATTGATACGTGTAGATCGCTTATTTAACACAATCTAAGATTTTGTGTATTGTCTAGTTGTTAAACTAAGTAACTCTTTGTGCGCTGTTAATATTATACAAATGTAAAAGTACGAATATAATTTTATCATTTCAATGCGGTTTTGTAATTTACTACCTAATATTGATGTGTCATTACTGTGTGTATGTATGTTGTAGTAGAAAGTACCTAAGTATTCCATAAAAGCTATAGTTTTGTGAATTTTCTACTTAGGAATAATATGTATGTAATATTTTTCTTATAATATTATCTTATGACTTGCCATTGAAAACCAAGTGATTGTCCCCAAAGATTCATTCAAATTGCATTTGTATTATTTTTATCTATTTTTAATGTTGGCATTTCTGCTGTGCTAGAATGACTGTGCCATTAAATTGTTACCTACCATGAGGATGTATAATTTAAAATTTGTTAATTATTGTATTATTTTAATTTGATACCTAAATTTTATTTCATATTATAATAATTATTATGTTAAGTGTGATTACTTAATACATTTTAATTTATTGTGTTTGTCAAATTATTATTAAACCAGTGCCATTTTTATTGTAATAGCCATTTCTATGGTACTTGTGGCATTAAATAAATAATGATAATTACTTTGCCAATGCATGTTTTAGATTAATATACAAAAGCTAAACTGTAGGGTTCATTGTAGAAGTATTCCTATGGAAGTGTGTGTGCCGTGTAATAGTTATAATAATAAGTAAAGATGAACATATTTTGGCAGCCTTGAGACATTTCAAATAAGTATATTAATTTTAAATTACCAAAGAAATTTCCCGCCTGAAATGCGTTCTGTAAAACAAAAATATTTATTAGAGTACAAAATTAAAATATTTAAAGAAATTGTCTCCTCTACCACTGTATTGTACCAAAGAATGTGCAAAAA
Source organism: Ostrinia nubilalis (assembly GCF_963855985.1). Classification (NCBI taxonomy): domain Eukaryota; kingdom Metazoa; phylum Arthropoda; class Insecta; order Lepidoptera; family Crambidae; genus Ostrinia; species Ostrinia nubilalis. The sequence goes on from NC_087100.1 coordinate 4,382,773, forward strand.
CTAAATATAAAGATTTAAACTATCTTTTGTTTCTTTTATGTTTTTAAAATAAACTTTGAGGCAGAGATAGCGCCAATAGAGACGTAATTTTTATATCAAACCAGATTTCCGCCCGCGGCTTCGCCCGCGTGAAAAAAGGGCTGTTTTTACGGTTTTCCCGGAAATTATTCGAACTTTTCTCGCCGTAAAATCCTTGGACTTCAACGAACATTAAAAAAAAAGCATTGGTAAAATTGGTCCAGCGTTGTTGAGTACCTATACGCTTACCAACAATACCAACACATTTTGCGATTCATTTTATATGGATAAAACCATAACGAGCTGTGTTAGTGACCTATTTTTGATTTCAAATGTCTAGAAATAAAAGCAAAATTGGCAGTCTATTATAAAGAGCATTTATTGGCACTCTACAGTAGCGCCATCCTCGTTAGTGCAGCAGATGCGACTTTAGGAGTCCTAACGCTTCAGCGCTCACCTGTTGGCGCCACTGTCCTAAGCACTCACTAGTGCATAGCACGTAGTACTTATTATTATTCTGTGATAGCACTAGCTAGCGGCGAGTAACAAGAGGACCTTACACAAAAGTTATTAAGATAAACTCTGCACTGTAGCCTACATGCTCTGCATGCACTGGCATCAGTAGTCAACAGTACCACCAACAAGTACCTACGATATCTCTCAATGAGTACGTCATCATACTAAGCTACCCTTTGGCAAGAAGGAGAGTATTATATTCTTTGGCAAGAAGCTTAAGAAAGTCACTGATTTTATTCTCATTTCGCAAGCAAGATGCCAAAGATGTTTTAGAAATAATCTGCGCTGGTACTGGCCATTTCAGTTTGGTCCATTGCTTATTCCTGAATCCTGTCTATGCGCAGTCTATCTTCTCTATTACTAACGTCAACGTCACTAAAATTTGACAGCTGTTGACTGAGTGAGTTTGACGTTTGGTAATTTACAAAAAAATGTAATGTGGCTGAGTTCTTTTAGATTTTGTACGAGAAATTGGAAATAAAATAAAGCGTAAATAGATAATTTACATCATGGGCACGACGGGACAGTCGATTACTTTAGCGAACAGTATCATAGGGGTAGGCATTTTGGCTATGCCATTTTGCTTTCAACAAGTAAGTAACTTTTTATTATAAAGTTTATCTTAGATTTAAAAAACTATAAAACACAACAGGAAAAGATTTAATTTTATACTATTATTAGAAAAACATAAACGTTTAAATCATTATAGTAATGTTATAATGGTCACAATTTTACATTGATTCGAGTTGTTCATAATCAACAAGTTTTAAGAAACTTTTTTTGTATTATTTCAGTAAAACCTATCATGTGATCTACATTATAACTTACCAATGCCATACCTAAAAGGCGTAGGAAACATTCTAAATTCAAACATTCATAAAATGTCATTATTTATTTTGTTGTTTTCTTTCAGTGCGGAGTGGTGTTGGCTACTTTAATCCTAGTGTTTATGGGCCTAGTCTCAAGACTATGCTGCTATTTCTTGCTAAAGTCTGCACTGATCACTAGACGGAGAAACTTTGAATTTTTAGGTAAGGAATATTTTTATTTCTATAATAGTACTTACATTATGTGCATCTGGTATCATTATTAAAGACTGAGTTATGTAGAACTACAAATTTATTATATACACAATTTATGTAAAGATAGTGGACGTCTTTCGGCTGAAACGAACGAACAAACGAATGTATAGATAAATTAATTTTGTTGACTGTAATAGCAGCTGATGTTAATGCCTTTCCTCCCCTTTAAAATTAAGTGTTGATACAATATAATTTTTATTTAAGTCCATTAACATTTGTTTTTTTTTTCTTTTCAGCATTCCATGTATTTGGTTCAGCAGGAAAATTGGCAGTAGAGGTGGGCATCATAGGTTTCCTGATGGGCACGTGCATAGCTTACTTTGTGGTCGTGGGGGACCTCGGACCGCAGATTGTCTCTAAAATGTTTAATATCAACCAAAGTGATATACTAAGGTTAGTATGCCCTGTTATAAGAAGTTATAGTGGCCATTTTTGTTATCTTTAGCTGGTTTGTCATTTCTTTGTACCTTTATATGACAGCTTTCTCTAGTTTCACTGTTCAAAGAAAAGACTGATTGACTGAAGACTCAAATCAATATAACCCTCAAGCAGTTAAGTGTAGTAACCACATTATTTTGAACTTTATTGCCTTGTGTTAAGGTCCAAGAACAAGGATTTTTTTTAACTTGCGTATCCGATTGGTGATAAATCTGTCAATGAAAAAATACCTTCAAATAATTCTATACTAATAGCACATTCCTTTAGCTAAAGTGTTATAGACACATTTTTAAAAACTTATTACGGCATCCTTTTTTCAGAACATGTATAATGGTGATTGTGTCACTGGTGTGTGTGCTGCCACTGGGCCTGTTGAGAAACGTGGACAGTCTGAGCAATGTCAGCGCGGCCACCATTTGCTTCTACTTCTGCTTGGTTATGAAGGTGAGACACAGTATTGGTATCTAGAATTATTTAGAGTGTAAAGGAATTCAATCTAGCACTAGAAATAATTTTTACTGCGAATGTTTAACACATTAGCTGCCACCCCAGTCAGATGTAGGTAATGTAGCTAGGGGTCCGATCACCGGTGACCAGGGTGGCAGCTAACATGTTAAAAATATTTTTAACTTCATGTTATCATTTCGATCTGTTTGATAGAAGAATCACGGGCGGAACTGATATAATCATAATCAGTTAATTTACAATCGATAATAATCGATTATGGCTTGACCAAGGAAAACATGATTTCATTTCTAAAGATAAAGATTTGTACTAGGTTAGGTGTTTACCGCGATTTTCACCGCGATCGTCGGTTCACTGAAAATATCTATACTAATATTGTAAAACTGAAGAGTTAGAATGCGTTAATCTCAGGAACTACTACTGGTCCGATTAAAGAAAAATGTTGCAAAAACTTTAAATAAAAGTCGCAGTTACAGCTACAAATATTAATAAACTTTAAAAAAAATGGTGATGTCATTTATGTTCTAACTTGGCAACAGGTGATAGCAGAAGCGGCGTCGCAAATGTTCACAACGTCTTGGGAGACGCGCGTAGAGATGTGGCGGCCGGCGGGCGTGCTGCAGTGCGTGCCCATATTCTCCATGGCGCTGTTCTGTCAGACGTGAGCACCTATTCCACTGACCTGTATTAATACCTTCCATCACCGGGGAACCAGACGCAGGCTAGCGTACCATCCCTACATTGTCGACATTCCACCAGCTCGCACTAAGCGTTTCGACGACTCGTTTATAATGCGAACAATTAGGGACTGGAATTCGCTACCTGCTGCTGTACTCTCCTTTCCTGAACACTATTATCCGGCCGGGCGTTTTCAAGGCGAGAGTGAATAGGCACTTACAGGGCAGATATGTACCATCCTAGACTGCATGCATCTCACTTAACACCAGGTGCGATTGCGGTCAAATACCTGCCTTGTCTAGCATAAAAAAAATCCACACTGGACTGGCTACTGTCAATATTTTTGTGCCTATTTGAGTTTCGCCATTTTGGCGCTGTAAGGCTGTAGACAGATACGATTGTGGAACTAAAATTAGTGATGTCTTAGGTCGCTTACTCCATACAATGTACGTCAAAATTAGTTCTCGGGACAATCGTAGTGACGCTTCAAATTGCCACACAAAATTAGCTGTCATTTATTTATATGGAGACAGCCTGTTCAGTGTGTACAGGTCAGTTAACTATTCTTACAATAAATATGATACAAATATATTTTTTGCATTGTTGGACTCCCGTTTCTAAAATTAAGAAACACTAGTTCGGGCGCCGCCAAACGCAACCTCTAGAACGAAAAACATTCGTTTTCAAATCGTTCACGTATTCAACCTTCTCACTACATGATACCCAGCCTTTATTTTCAAAGATAACGTGTCGATCTCGATTGTCAAAATTTGTTTCGTGCTACCATTTTTCATACAAGTTCACTTTATGTCACGTTTACTATTCGGTCTCGATACGGAAACATAAGTCGCAAGGTTCGTGCTATTGCAAACAATTTGAAGACGAAAGATTTTCGTGCGTGCTAGAAGTACTGGAGTTGCACAATTTTATGCACTCAAATATTGTGTTGGCGGGACTGAAACCCGCGACTTGTGGCGATGTAATTAGAAATTGTTAGACATTATAGTGTAGTACATAAAACCCAATAATTTCAGAATATCAATATTATGATTCAACCACACCAACGCGTGTAGATCGCCATCGCTTTGGTGTGGTTGAAGCTTTTAAACAAAGGACAATGACCAAAAATGTATGGAGTGTGGTCCAAATGTCCACCACTAACGAGACCTATGTAGTAAAATAGTCTACTAAATACTGATTCATTATAACCAAACCGCAATCACAAATATGCTATCAGTAAAAAGTTATGACTGAATGAAAAGTCTGTTTTTTACCTTTTCATCCGAAAAATGTTCTTGATATCATTCTATCCATTGCACATTTTGGACTAATCTACGCATGTTATAGATGAATTTTATTAAATATTATACTAACTGTGCCTACGACTTTGTACACATGAAAATAGTTTGAATAATAGTTCCCGGTTCAGTTAATTTTTACAACATTTTTCTTTATTGCTCAGCCCCTATTGGTTGTAGGGTGATGTTATTTATCCTTAAACCATCCTTGATAAATGGGCTATCCATAACAAAAAGGACGGACCAGGAGTTCCTGAGATTAGAGCGTAAACTACTACAATTTTTAAAACAGTCATAACTTTTTACTGACAGCTCTTTTTTTTTCGTCCCATATTGAAAGTTAATCTCTATTTAATGGACTATAAGCCAATAATAATATAGGTCTCATTGGTGGTGGACATTTGGACCACTTTTGGTCATTGTCCTTTCAATATAATACATGATTATTCCAGACAATTATTCGAAATCTTCGAATCGCTGCCTTCGCTATCGCTCGAAAAGATGAACGTCGTCACGAAGAACGCAATCAATATTTGCACGTGCGTTTACTTCACTCTGGGTCTCTTTGGGTATATCGCATTCTCGGCTCAAGATATTTCAGGTAAGATTAAACTCTATTGTACTATTAATAAGGATGAAAATCGTATCTAATGTTTATAACAAAAAGATGTTTACTGTACTATTCTTGGATCAAGATATTTCAAGTAACATTAGACTCTATTGTTAAGTACTGTAATGATGAAAATCGTATCAAAAGTTTATACTTCAAAATAAATTATGAATCATAACAAGCAACTGTGTACACAATTTTGAAACAATATAAATAGATTTGTTTATTTAAGGGAAACTTATTGTATCTATTCAATAGAATGAGGGCTATCGTTTTTATACTTAACAGTTGGCACCCCTGGCGATTGACAGGACCTTACTCTACAGTGGCGCCATCTTGATGAGTGCAAATGCGATAGTCCTCCTACCACTTTAGCGCTCACCAGTTGGCGCCACTGTCTTCGCTACTAGCAAGTGACAGGACCTTACTCTACAGTGGGGCCATCTTGATGAGTGCAAATGCGATAGTCCTCCTACCACTTTAGCGCTCACCAGTTGGCGCCACTGTCTTCGCTACCAGCAAGTGACAGGACCTTACTCTACAGTGGGGCCATCTTGATGAGTGCAAATGCGATAGTCCTCCTACCACTTTAGCGCTCACCAGTTGGCGCCACTGTCTTCGCTACTAGCAAGTGACAGGACCTTACTCTACAGTGGGGCCATCTTGATGAGTGCAAATGCGATAGTCCTCCTACCACTTTAGCGCTCACCAGTTGGCGCCACTGTCTTCGCTACTAGCAAGTGACAGGACCTTACTCTACAGTGGGGCCCTCTTGATGAGTGCAAATGCGATAGTCCTCCTACCACTTTAGCGCTCACCAGTTGGCGCCACTGTCTTCGCTACTAGCAAGTGACAGGACCTTACTCTACAATGGGGCCATCTTGATGAGTGCAAATGCGATAGTCCTCCTACCACTTTAGCGCTCACCAGTTGGCGCCACTGTCTTCGCTACTAGCAAGTGACAGGACCTTACTCTACAGTGGCGCTAAAACTGGTGAGCGCTAAAACGATAGCCCTCATTACTATGTTTTGATAATTACAAGCTTTATATTGACTTCACTTGTTAGTATGTGTGGGACAAATCTTGCAACTGAATTTAAGACCACTTCTCCTCAACCGATTGAGCTGAAATTTAGTATACTTATGTAAGTACGATGACAATGCAATGTTATGGTACCATTGAGCTGGTCTGATGATGGAGTCAGGAGGTAGCCATAGAAACACCTAAACGAAACGGCGGAATCGCATCGAGTTTGGGTTCGTTGGATTTGTCTTTTCGAGCAGTTTAGTGCTAGATGATGTCCAGGGTCCTGATGATGAATTAGGGACGTGGTCATAGGAACTCCTAAACGAATCGGCAGAAACTCATCGAGTTTGGGTTCGTTGGAATTGTCTTTTCGAGCAGTTTAGTGCTAGATGATGTTCAGGGTCCTGATGATGGAGTCAGGAGGTGGCCATAGGAACTCCTAAACGAAACGGCGGAATCGCATCGAGTTTGGGTTCGTTGTATTTGTCTTTTCGAGCAGTTTAGTGCTAGATGATCTCCAGGGTCCTTATGATGGATTAGGGAGGTGGCCATAAGAACTCCTAAACGAAACGGCAGAAACTCATCGAGTTTGGGTTTGTTGGATTTGTCTTTTCGAGAAATTTAGTGCTAGATGATGTCCAGGGTCCTGATGATCCATTAGGGAGGTGGCCATAGGAACTCCTAAAAGAAACGGCAGAACCTCATCGAGTTTGGGTTCGTTGGATTTGTCGTTTCGAGCAGTTTAGTGCTAGATGATCTCCAGGGTCCTTATGATGGATTAGGGAGGTGGCCATAGGAAATTCTAAACAAAAAGGCAGAAACTCATCGAGTTTGGGTTCGTTGGATTTGTCTTTTCAAGCAGTTTAGTGCTAGATGATTTTTTTTAAGGGGCGCGCGCTGGTAACTTGAAGAGCTTTTCCAGCTTCACCGGGCAGAGTGGCGAGTACAAAATGTACTCTAGCCGTTTGGCGATTCGTTCGCGATCGGGCCGTATCGAGCGCATAAGACGCCCGATCAGTGGCGAACTTAACTATAGGGTTGCCCACCGCGGTGTTGGACCAAAGAAGTCCAGCCTACGGTGAGCTCACTCTATTGGGCCCGATCGAGGGGGACTACGACGCGGCCTGAGGGCGCCACGGTAGGCTCGGACCTCGGATCAGGCCGTGTCCGGGGGTCGGATTGGGGAGAACGGGCCCGGTACATGTCTGTACCGTTCGAAATTAAATGCAGGGCCTCGTACTCGCCGGCGAGTACGGTGTAACGAGCTACTGTGTTGTGGAGTAGTTGGCGTGCTTAAGGCAGTGATGTCTGTGTTCAGAAATTCGGTAATAGGATCGTCCGGGTCGTCTATGACATGTCTAGGTCGTCGGTATTGGGCAGCGACATATTTCTGGGGTGTGTACGTGGCGGCGCTAACGATAAGAGGGTTCTTGTGGTTGATCGCTTTATCAAAGTAGCGGCAAGAGGCTTCTTTCATAAAGTGATCAATATTATTGATGGGATCTCGAAATCTCTATGGAGATTCGTGTTACGCACGAACCACGGGGCATCCGCGGCTCGGCGCCGTAAGAATTTGTTTTGGAGGGTCTAGAATTTCTTAAGGACTGTGCAGGAAGTGTGTGCAAACACTGGACTGGCGTAAGTCAACACTGGACGGATGCAGGTTTTGTAAATTGTCAACTTATTTCTAAGTGACAATTTACTTTTCCTTCCAACTAGGTGATAGAGTCGGTGAGTGTAGTGGTTCGCACGGCTCAAGACGCGTCTGAGGTGCGGAGCGAACGATAATCTCTGGTCGACGGTGACACCTAAGTACTTGGCCTCACTCTTCCAAGGAATAGTTTGGTCAAATAAGGTGAGATGGGTGGGGACATTAGGACGAGTGCGAACCGGAGGACGTTTCGCATACAAAGCCCTAGAAAAGTACACTGCTGCACTTTTTTCGGGATTTACCTCGATACGCCACTTCCTGAACCATTCGCCTAATTGTGTGACTGCGCGTTGGAGCGCCAAGATGACGTAATTCCGATTACGTCCGGACTTGTAGAGTGTGGTGTCGTCTGCAAAGAGGGCTAAATCCGTATTCGGATATTTGGAGATGTCATTGACGTACAATGAAAAAAGAATGGGTGCTAGATGATGTCCAGGGTCCTGGTGATGGAGTCAGGAGGTGGCCATAGGAACTCCTAAACGAAACGGCGGAATCTTATCGAGTTTGGGTTCGTTGGATTTGACTTCTCGAGCACTTTGGTGCTAAATAATGACCCAGAGATTGAAATACAACTAAAAAGTGTAAAATAAAATTATAATTAAAAAAAAAGTTTTTTAAAAACAAGCTTTATCCTGAAATGCAGTTGTACTAAAACGAAAAAAAATAATTGTATGCTTGGTTCAAAGAATTTCGAAAGCTTGTAGCGCAAACAGAAAAAAAGAGGAATAAATTCCATGCGCGATACAAGCTTTTGAAATTCTTTGAACCAAGCATACAATTATTTTTTTTCGTTTTAGTACAACTGCATTTCAGGATAAAGCTTGTTTTTAAAAAACTTTTTTTTTAATTATAATTTTTTATTTTTGTGCAAACAAAAAATTTAATCGCATTATTAATTTTTTTTAGCGATTTCGCCTTGGAATCACGTCTATTGGCCATTTTACATGACGAAACTTTTGAACAAGTGTTGCCCATTTAAAGCCTAATATATTTTTCCTTACAGGTAACATCCTGATGAGTTTGAGTCCCACCATGGCGAGTGACGTCATCAAGCTGGGTTTTGTAATGTCGGTGGCCTTCAGCTTTCCGCTCATAATCTTCCCTTGCCGGGCTAGTTTATACTCGCTACTTTATAAGAAGGTAAAGTTTTTTCAAATTATTTTTTTCTGTAGTTTTATTGACTTTTAGAAGTTACTTTCATTGTTTATAGACTGCATTATACAAAGATATAGGCTTCGTAAGAGACAGTTTCTCCAGTCTCGTTTCTTCTTCATACAATGAAACGAAACAGTACATTGTACAACTTGTGAAGTTGCAATATTTCACTGGTCAACATTGTCCTTAGTTTATTTTCGCTATACCGAAAAGATACGTATCTTTCTTTTTAAAACAGTGCATGTGTAAAAGTACTTTAACCAATCAAACCCTAAGCGGTCGCTGATGACCACAATAGATAATAATCAATTGTTATCATTATAGTAGATAAAGTTACGAAGTTACCAACTCACGAAGGCGAGTGAGCTTTACTTGAGTGTGTACGTGTACATGCACATAACGATATAATGTAAGGTCTATCAACACTTGAAAAACGAACAGTAGCGAGCCACCACACATATAAAGATCACTTGCCTTCGGGAATGAGGGCTATCGTTTTAGTGCTCACCAGTTAGCGCCACTGTAGAGTAAGGTCCTGTCACTTGCTAGTAGCGAAGACAGTGGCACCAACTGGTGAGCGCTAAAGTGGTAGGAGGACTGTCGCATTTGCACTCATCAAGATGGCGTCACTGTAATGTAAGGTCCTAGCTGTCAATCGCCAGGGGTGACAACTTATATTTTTAAGTATAAAAACGATAGCTCTCATTGCAAAAAAGTTTCCAATAAAATTCCAGGTGCACTCATCTCACCACGACCACATCATCAACCACTCGATCCCTGTGCGTTCGTTCCGCTGCATCACCGTGGGCATAGTGGGCGCATCGCTGTGCGTGGGACTGGCGCTGCCCAACATTGAGCTGGTGCTGGGACTGGTGGGCGCGACTATAGGCGTGTTAGTGTGCGTGGTGTTCCCAGCGGCTGCTTTTGTAAGGGCCACGCATAAGGATACAAATGAACGGCTGTTGGCTAAGGTAAGTAATTACCTACATAGTAGCAGATATTACCTTTTATAAGGCTCTGGTGAATATATTGCCACCAAAATTAGAACCTCATTCATTTAGTAAAAAACCAACCATTTTAACATTTTGTGTCTTATAAAGGGTTCACAGCTCATGTGAAAGTTCCCTTTAATTTATAATACATTTTTGTCCGTTGTGTATTTTTGTGACATAGATATCTCTGTCTCCCATGGAGTGAAGGAAGTCAATATAGACTGCTAATCAAATAGTACCAAAATGTATTTCTCCTATTTTCTTTTGATTAAATTTCTTGCAGATTTCAGGACTCCTCAACTTTAATTGGGCAGGTTTCATTAGAGGTCAAAGTGTAGATTTGAAATCAATCAGTTAGTCTTTTGAGTTCGCGACCTAATGACGTCATTGGGGTCTATGACATTTATTGCCATACTGCATCTATTTCTAGTTTTGACAACTCATAAAAATATTTAGAGTGACTAAACTCCGGTCGCCGAGCAGATAGAATTTCGTCCAATGACCCCAAGCTACCCATCCTTATCGCTAGCGTGTAATCTCGCGCTTGCACTCTCACTGCGGCCGCCCATCGAACAGTCGCGATAGTGATAAGAATGGATATCTTGGGGTCATTGGACGAAATTCTATCTGCTTGGCGATCGGACATTAGCTAGGGTGTTCGCCACATATCCTTTGTGACATACAATTTGTATTTTCTCCAGGGCATCATAATTCTTGGCCTGATCATCATGGTACTAGGCACGTGCGCCAACCTGCAGGCGGCCGAGAGCCAGATCGACAAGTACGACGACAAATACATCACCAAGGAGCGCATCGACAAGATGGTGGAAGACTTTTTCCAGAAGCAGGAGAAACCCGACGGTGAGAAATTTCGAGAACTTTCTTTGGCACCATCATTGGGGGAGGCCTATGTTCAGCAGTGGATGATGAAAATGAACAAAAAACTTCCACTTTTCTTTCCCTTTTACTAGTGTAAGAGTCATCATCAGATGGTAAATACCAGTCTTTCCTTTCTTTTGTCCATAACCTTTGTAGCAAGATGGTGGAGGAGCAGGACCTGCTTCTGGAAGAAACCTGACGGTGAGACATTATTTTGTCTATAGGAATCTCCACTGTTAAAGCACGGTTGTCGACCCTCCCCCAGAATTCAAATGGAAGAGTTGATTTGGCTGAGTTTCATCAACTTACTTTAACCGTAACTATGACAATAACCGGTGTTTTTGTATGGAGTTTGACAGACTTTTGACGTTTGTTAAAGTTAGATGGTGCTACCCAGCCTTACACTCTCCATTAGCCAGATGGGTTGAAACGGTTTTCGCATATTTTTCCCTTTGTCGCCTTTTACGACACTGAAAGAGTAGCATTAGTCCCAAAATTTCCTCAGTCACTTTCCCACAAAATTAGGATGGCATTTTCATTCACATCTATATTTTCATATTTATTTTTAACCATACTGTTGGATACACATAATACATTAATTTGAAAATATTTTTATTCCAGGTGTTATAATAAAACCAGAATTCAAAAACGGTCCAGATGAAACAAACAAGATCAACGATGATATTTTAAAAGAATCCGTTGTGTTACCTCCAAATCCAGTGCCTCCAGAATCGCAATCAAATGAAAAGAAAGAAGAAACCAAACCCAAACCTATAGTAAAAGATGTTGCACCAGAAATATTGCAAGAAACCGTCGACAAAGTATCGGAGACGCATCCTAAAAATCTAAATAAAGGACATGACGCTAAACATGTTAATGGAGTCAAAGACAACCAAGAACAAAAACAAGTTGAAAAACCAAAAGAAAACAATCAAAAACCACAGTCACTCGAAGATAAAATGAATATATAAGGTGTTATTTTTTATACTGATCATACTTTACCAACGCATCTAATAAAATCATACAAATACAACCCAAGTGTTTTTAAAAAAAAATTCAGGCTAGTTTTCGAGTAAAACGACAAAGAATGTTTCGAAAAAAATAAAAAATAAATCATCCTTTGAGCGCGCAGAGTATTCGTTTACGCACTATCGTAGTAGCCGGCCGAGGGCAACGACCGCTGCCACGTGCCGCGCCGCGTGAGTCGGCCATATTGATATGCCAGCCAGTCGCTCCGCGCCCACAGCCCGCGCCGAGTCGCCGATCGGCATGCGGGAGCGCCAGTCAGCGCCAATCGTCCCAGTCAGTCCAATGTTGTGCCCAAACGTATTGCAGTGTGTGTGTGTGCGAGTTATTACAATGCCGCGCTTGATAAATAACAAAACGCAGGTGAAATTATGTTTCGGGCACACTAACTGGCCGACGAGAAACATTAACGAGTCGAAAACCTTCACACCTTGCTTGTTTGGAGCCGCGCAGCGCTTCAGGGAGCGCAGCCGTATCCTGACTTGACGAGATCCCGTGCGCTTCGAGGACGAAGTTCTGGATTTCAATTTCAATCACCGGCACAGTGCTGGCGGTACCCAGATGCGAGCGCCGCAGACGGCGGCTTTTGCGTAAAAATACGGAATGCCTTATCAAGGAGTTGTTGCCAGAGGGCCACGACCGGGACCGAGTTCTATCGATGGTTATTGCGAAGTCTACCTAGGTACATACCTACAGTGTGATTTGGACAGATGAGTGCTTGTTTACGCGAAAGGGACTTTTTCCGTAAAAAAGTTAGTGCGCGAATTGTGAATACAACATCCGACGTGGTGTCTAGTGAACAGCAAGCAAGTGTGCAGCCCGGAAGCATTATTTCAATTCGATCGTGGCTAGATTAGACAGTGCAAGACAGTGTTTACGTGAACATTCAACAAAGGCTTGACATTCAAAATGTATTGTGATTAGTGTAATAATAACCTAGGAACTTTAAATAACAACATTCAAAATAGGTAAATGTGTGAATAAGTAAAATCAATGAATCTAAAGTGTGATGGCAAATCATAATTTAGGAATTAAAACCAGGAAAATTGATCAGTGAGTTTTATTTACAACACATAATCATATTCAATATTAGGGTGCATTTCCACTGACGCGAAGCGAAGCACTGATAGGTATGTACCTACCTATCAATTTTTTATTACGTCTCTAAATAAATTGCGTAGGCATTACGAAACCGTAGATATTGAATTCCAATTTCTATCCTTTTCTAAATTTCTAGTTTAACGCGGATGATTCGCCTCGGTTCGTTGGAAAAGTCCCCCGCTATTACACTAATGAAAATACCTACACTTATTTACCTACCTATGTGGCTAGATTTTATTTCTCCCAGCGCGTAGTACCTATTAACATGACGTAACATCGTACATACTCACGAGTGATAATTTTTGGTAACGTAGGTTTAGTGTAATCTAACCTTTATGTGTGTGAACGTTGAATGAACGCGCGCGCCCATTGTTCGTACTCGTATGAATGAAATGAGTAAAGAAAGAGAGAGAGGCAGTGAGTGAAGACAGGATGGTTGTAAAAATAATATTTTTTTTTTGTTAGGAAAAGTAAAAACAAAAACTAGCCTGAATTTTTTTTTAAAAACACTTGGGTTGTATTTGTATGATTTTATTAGATGCGTTGGTAAAGTATGATCAGTATAAAAAATAACACCTTATAAAACAGCAACAACTCATAGAAACAATAAAACAACATGGCGAGGAACAAAAAGAGCTTCTCAAAGAACAGAAAGAAATTCTATCTGAACTGCAGAAAACTAAACAAGAGTTAGAGAAAAATAAGAATGACGCGGCCGATGCGGATGCAAAGAAAATTGCCGTCGAAAGTATTAAGAAAATAGCTAATATGGCGATACAAAGTCTAGCGGGTGTATCTGATAAACCTGGGGAAATTGGAGACGAGAAAAAATCTGAACAACTAGAAAAACTAGCAGACGAAGCAGTACAAGAAATAGCTCAAAAGGCTGTCGAAACCATCGAAGCTATAAAAGAAATTAAAGAAAAGCCAGACGCACCGAAACCTTTGCCTAATGTACCACTTGTGCCTGTCCCACCTAACAATAACTTACCTCTAAATAATGGACAAAACGTTAACCCAAACCAGGTTCAACAAAATGTCGTATCAAATGGTCAAGTGAATCCCCAAAATGTACCACAACCCAATGCTCAACTACCAAATATTGGTCAACCAATAGCAAATGTAGCAAAAGACGTAAATGTACCCCAACCACCTGCAAATGTTGTGCAACCAGTGAAAACTGCCCAGCTTCCGGCAAATAATGTCCAACCTTCGGCCAATATTGGTCAACCTATAGCGCAAGCTTTAAGTAATAATGCTCCTGTAGCTAATTTACCACCAATCCCCGCAAATGTTGGTCAGCCTCCCGCAAATAATAAACTACCCGATGCAAATGTACAAGCAAATATAGCACAAGCAGTCGTAAATAACCAACCAGCTGCCAATCAAATTGCTCAAAACATTCCTAATAATAATAACCTGCCAGTGAAAAATAATCAGAATGAGTTGCCAGTACAAAATAAACAAAAATCTGCTGAAACTGCCAAACAGCATTTACACGCTCTTGATGAACCGCAGTCTTATAAACAAGGCGAAGACGTACAGAAAAAGAATAACGACCAAGCCCTTAACAATATCGTTGCTAAAAATGTCCCACTACCCTTAGCTATAAATGGAAACACACAACAAAAAATAAACGAAAATGTAAACGCAGTACAAAATAGTGATAATGCTAATGTTAAAATCGACGGCATTCAAAATGCAAACCAAAAAACTGGAGATAAATCTGCAGTTAGACAAAAAAGAGAAGTCGTCGATTGCACAGAAAAGTCTGCTTTAAAACCTGAAGACAAAGAAATTTGCAAAACGTTAATAGACAATAAGCCAGATTTAAATAAGGATGTGAAAGATATCCTTTCGTCTCAAGTAGATTTAACCGACATTGGGCTACCAAAGAATTTACCTTTCCATCCAAACATTATACATCACATTAGCAGATCTCTAAAATTGTATAAAGAACCAAGTAAAAACGAGAGATGAATGCTAGAAGAGGGTTAATGTTAATTTTTTTTGACGCCATGAGGTCGTGTGTTAAATTTGCATTTATTTATTTATTTAGTATGTATGACATTGTTATTACTGCGCGGATACTGAAGCATCGAGTGTTCCATTCAAGCAGTTCAGTGCTACTATTGCTATGAGCGTTTTCACTGGAATACAAGAGAAGATAAAAGATAAAAAGGAACATCGTTAAGAGTCAACAACCATCACATTTTTCTATGGATAATGACAAGCGCCAGTTCTTTTGCGTCTTAAGGCAATGGATGCACTATTATTATTATTTATTTATTTCTTGGATGCGTGAAAAGTACAATTGGGCTGGAAAATATGCCATTTTTTACGGTTCAGAAACATGAGATTTATTCTCAACTGTACGACATTTCACGATTCCTATCGGTCTTACATGATGGTTCATTTTTCATACCAATTTACTAACCTAATCTAATGTAAAGAAAAAGTGCCCCCATATTTTTGGCCCTGATTGTACTTATGTATGAAGCCCGATTCCATATGAATGTATTTTATTTATGGATACTAAGTAACTGCCCACGATTTTTTTTCAAATATACTTTTGATTTTCATTTACTGTAGTTCCCATTTACAAGTAATATGCCTTACTTCAGACTTTACTAATATGTAACTAAACTATGTCTGTGAATCTCTTCATATCTAAGTTAATCATGACGTAGATTTTTTATTTATTGGACATCGGGCTTTGCATGAATGTTATTTGTGATCTCAAGTTATATTTAAGTGTGTTTAAAAAACGCGTTTTGTCAGCGCAAATGCCTTACCACTTGTTCGAGTATTTATTAACAAATCACGCATAAACGTGCATGGTTGCGTTTGCGATTATTGCATTGACTGAATATTGTACTAAATTAAAGTATTTTAATAATCATTTTGCATTTTGATTATTGAATAAAATTGTAAGGATTGTAACAATAATTTATGATCAATAAAAACAGAAATAAGTATAACACATTTTATTTTAGTATAAATGCAAAACTGAAACCCTTTAACATTAACTACGTAGTATACAAAGAGGAATAATTTATTCTATTTACTTCTTCTTATCCTTACTTTCATCTAGTGCAGAGGTTTTCTTTGATCTGAAACAAAATAAAATACAAGTTCAATTTCTATGACGACGACGAATTGAATTGTAATAAGTCTCGTGCCATTATCCTATCCTTCTCTTCTAATAATATAAATATAAATAGTTTTTGAGAAGTCAGACGTCAGCGAGACTTCAGATATGCTTCCGATTTTTCAATGTCACCCCTCCTGTGCCGCTCCTATACCTTTGGCACTGAGTTAAGCACTAGCTAGACCTATAACTAACGCCCGTATTCACCATCATTACTATGAGGTCTCACAGTGCGCGTGGACAATCAGGGTCACACACGAACCAATCGCAGAGCACTATGCGTTCGATTTTCTGCTTCACTTAAGCAAGCATCGTTTGTGAATACTGGCGTTAGTTGCAACCGGCATAATCGATGAACATAATTATACGATAACTAGCGGCCGCCCGCGACTTCGTACGCGTGGATCTCGTTTAATTACTAATTACTAATGATGTTGATAGATGGCATTGGATGGATTTTTTGTCCAGCGCTGTAGATTTTAACCAATGACGATAGATGGCACTTTTTAACCATGTCTTATTTATTTATTGAAATTAAGTTTGTCACATATCGTCATAAATTATGGCCTATATGTTAATCTGGGTTATAAACAATAATACTGTAAAGTTTCATCGAAATCCGTCCAGTAGTTTTTGCGTGAAAGAGTAACAAACATCCAGACATCCACACAAACTTTCGCATTTATAATCTGGGGGCACGGCAGTGCCCCCACCAAGTCGAGCAAAAAAGCGGCACGGCCGTACCATCCTTTTCTCGAAGCAATTCAGGCCATTTTCGACTGCCTGTAACTTCGTTGTGGATAAAACTAGAAGGCTGAATTTTCATTAGCTATGCAGGCATTGTAAAGACACGGTATATTTAAAATTTCATTCAATTTGAACCAGTAGTTTAAGAATTATAACGGGTCAAAGTTACTTAATTTTGTCACTCACTGACTGACTCACCGATCATCAAAATTCTAAGGCACTTCTAGCAGACCTAGAAGTTTCAAATTTGGAATATAAGTAGTGTTTGGTGTATGAATCAAGGAAAAACTAAAATATTTGGGGGCACGGTAGTGCAACCGCCAAGTCGAGTAAAATTTTTCAATTTCGGTCCAGTTTTCTAGATACATAACTGCTGTCTACAAAATACAAAAAGAAATGAGATTTGGGGGCACGGTAGTGCAACCGCCAAGTCGAGTAAAATTTTTCAATTTCGGTCCAGTTTTCTAGATACATAACTGCTGTCTACAAAATACAAAAAGAAATGAGATCCCATCAAAAACAATACTTGTCAAAAAAACCAAGTCTCGCAACTCAGTTGTTCTACGGTAAAAAGTTGTAGAACAACTGAGTTGCGAGACTTGGTTTTTTTGACAAGTATTGTTTTTGATGGGATATTATAGTAGGAAAGTACCTCTTGCTGGTATCCAATTTAGTTTGGCTGGCATTAGACTGCGTGGAAGCAGCGCGGCGCGAGCGACGCGCGGGCGTTGCGACCGACTCCGACTCGGAAACGGCCGGCGAGTCTTGCGGGCTTTCTGCTTCTTTCTGCACAGATATGGAGGGATTAATGGATTTGTCGATGGGGAGTGGCAAGTTATTTGACAGTCAACAAAAAAAGTGAAGGAGTGACATAAGAATAGTTGAGATCTACAGTTAGTCAGTTTTGATGGTATGTTGAGATTACATTATAAAGCCCGGATACACAGTTCCCGGATAGGGAACAAATGCATCATGTTGCGGAACATGCAACGATTTTGAAACGTCAAGTGGCAAAATCGAAAACTAACAACCCAGTATTGACAGTAGATAGCAGCGCCCTCCTGTCAATGTCACAGCTGGGACGGTTCAGTGTAGGTCATCTATTAACTGATTTTAGGATAAACCATGTTTTGCAATAAGACTACTGTTTGATATTAGTATTAATTTTAGTTCTAGAACTTGGTAATACCTGATTTGATACCGTTCTTAAACATTTTTTGTAATAAGACTGGTAGAATTTAAGTTGCACGGGACATTATTTTGTCCCCTCGTGTATCCGGGGTGTTATTTTCTAGAGACATGAGTCGCAGTCGATTGCAAAAGAGGTCCTAATAAATGGGTTAAAAAATAAAAACCATTTCCCAACTTACCCTGGTGTCCGTAGACGTGCGGCGGCCCTTGATAGGCGTGTGAAGCGCCTCGCACGCCTTGTTGAAGGACGCGCGGCGGCTGGCGCGGCGCAAAGGACTGCCCGCGGGAGATCCTGCTTCAGAACCCTCGCCTGGAAAACAATGATACTGTCTGTTATGAATGAATATAAAAAAAAAACAATGACTAAATTTGGGTATGTGTCAAGCAAGATTTGCACAAGTATTTTGGAAAGTTTTACTTTTTGCAAAAAAAGCTGCCCGCGGGTACTGTTATGCAAGTACAAATGTATTTACATGTGCCAAGATGTGCACATGTTTGGCAAGGTGTACTAGTGCAACTACGACTTTCCATACACGTTTCACAAATAATTTTATAACAGTTTTTGTTTTGTTAGCTCACAAAATGGACACTAACTAAATATTTGCAAATAATTTGAGATTCATCAAAATTGTTACTGTTTGCTTCCTTTCATATACGTCCTAAACGATTTTAGGCGTACCAACATAATTTCAGGGCATCTTCAAAAACATAATGACACGCGTCGTATGACAATGCATTCAGTTATGGAAATGAATATTAGGATAGTAATATTTACTTACCGATATCAACGGAAATACTCCTCGTTTTCTTGACAGCTCTCGGTGTGGTTTTCGACTCTGAACCTGCGCGCGCCAATCGAGCTAAAAATATGTTTTTTATTACTATCTTGAATATTTTTTTATGTAAAGAACCCAACCTTAACTAAGTGCGGAATCAATTTTACTTTTTCATACTTCAACAATGTTTTGTCTACTGATGAAAGTGACGTAGCATTTGTAACGCTGCCGTATGTAACGCTGTATATTATTACTATAGCTCTAATAAATTTTTTTTATGTATAAATGCGCAACTATAATTTGCAAAAATGGAAAGCTAGATGCTAGCTGCAAATGCAGTCTAGAGTCTAGGGCATAGTAAATATTTCAATTTGATAGTTGACAGCACCAATAATTACAAGTAACGAAAATAACTGAGTTCCTTCTGACACTTCTTACCACCGACTTTTTATCGGCCGATTGTTAATCAATATGATGTATGGAAGTGCGCACATAATACCGATTTGGTATCGGCCGATTCTTTATACAAATTAGAATCGGGCCCAACTATCGGCCAATTTAAAGTTAGTGGTCTGCGCCTAGGCTTAAGCTATATTCGGGAAGTGTATAAGTGCACTGAGAGGACTTTTTTAAGATTTGAGCACTTCGTTAACTAGATTTTTTTTTACATTGAAGTCAGTAATTAGTAATGACTTAATGAGGGTTTTCGCGAATGAAAGATCCGCTAGATGGCGGGTCAATGTCATGTCAAAAATAACCAACCATGCAGCATTTGGACCTCGCGTCTACGTATTGCCATCTGGCGGATTTTTCATTCGCGAAAACCCTCATTAGTCGATTTGTCGAAACAGTGACAACGTCATAATATTACTTTGCCCCGTTTTGACAGCTCAAAAAGAGACATTGGGGGCGTTTGAGAAAATAGCGCAAGTAAGAAACATGGCATCTTTTTAGCAGAAAGTGCTGTCACTGTCAAAGAATGTATGGGAAAACGTGACTTATGAAGTTTAACAAATGTGTCCTCGCCGAAAATATGCTAAAATTTCGGCGGTTGCCATGATAGCAATCGCCATTTTGCTAACAATTTCTAACAAGCGCTATTTTCTGCTAAACGCTGCAAATGATGATCAGTGCTGTCAACTAACTTACTGCAAAAGAGAACCGTGCAAAGCGTACTCACATCTCCTTTGTTGCTTGCTTGCGTCCGAAGCGATTGAATCCGGCGATCCGACGTTGGGGTATTCCTCGAAGTCTGGAGAGCCTAGTAGTTAGTGGGCAAAGTGCAGGGTTAAGCAACGCTAGTCATTATTGTATGCGGCTAAAGTTCAGAATAGTTTAGCAAGGCATACTATTATGAGCTCTCGTGAAGTGATTAGGCTTGCTAAGAATGAAGGCTAGATTTTTGGCCCGTATTGTGGAATGACAATCAAACTTCTTTCGACATTCAATATTAGATTCAAGCGTATGATTGTTCTTTAGTTTGCAGCGCCCAACAGGGTCCTTAATGATCTCCAAATATAATTATGTAACACCTAAATGTACTATTAAGAAAGCAATAAACATATTGAGTATTGAGTATTCTATCTAAATGTTAAAACTTCACCAATCACATCCTTGAATTTATTCTTGAATTTGAACTAAGTTTTGACGGCCATTCATAAGAATAAGAACCTTTATTGATTTAAAACGTGAACTACGTGCACTATTTAGATTCGTTGTATATTACAATTTATTTACATTTTAGCTCGGGATTAGTTTATTACTTGATTCATACATTAGTCATTGAAATATTCATTCACTCCTGTTATAAGAGGGGAGAAAACATTATCTTGAAGAAATGGTAGTAATTAGTTATTGCATTGTATTTATAATGCTAATATCTAGAGATTCTAGAGCATGATTTTTTATTTGAAAAATATGGGATTTTTGCCTCAGATGGGATTTGTGGAAACTGCAGCAAATGTTTATCACCTGGCGACTGTTAACCCATTGATTGTCGATGATTGGTTTCAACCAAACTTGGTAGTAGTTCGTTCCACAAGTCCCACTTGAATTTCATCAAACAAAAAATCATATAAATGCAGTTATAAATTATTATACACATGCAAAAAACGAAATGAGATTTTTTTAATCTCATATCTACCAAAGTTATCGCTAACCTTCAAAGTCCTGTTTAGCCAGTAGAGCGATTCTATCCATGGATTGTACGTCAAAAGAATGCGTAGAGTCTGCGTCATCGTCGTCGCGGTCCGACGCGCTGTGTCGCGATGCGGCGCTGGTGCGGCGGCGGGAACGAGGCGACGCGGCCGGTTCTAGCCACGATTCTAGCACTGTTTTCTGGTGGCGGGTCAGCCTGGAATGTATTGAAAGAAGACTCGTCAACTATTCTTCAGTTATTCCACAGCATTGGTTCCCACTTCTTCGAACTCCTCCTATGTTTTTCTGATTAATTTCGTTGCGAGTCCAATGACAGTTTAACTTTCCCCCGGGACAAACTTGACCTTCATTGGTTGGGTTCAAGCTGTAAATCTTTGCTACACAGGAGTTGCAGTGGTGGGAACGAGAGGTGGGAATAGTCCCGTAGCATTGGTTCCCAAACTTATTTGAGACGCACCCCCTTTCAACCATACAAAAAATTCCGCGCCCCCCTCCTCCAGTCAAGATTATTTATTGCTCGTATCGAGCAGTCTGGAATGCATTTTCAGCGGTCGCAGGTTTTTTATACTAAGTACACAGATGGCCCGCGCTCCCCTTTAAAAGTCTTTGCATGTCCCCTGGGGAACCCAATGCACAGTGTGTTATGGGACTGTATAATCGGACATTCTCATTGATTTGATGAAACGTATAGAGCTCAGTTATACAAACATGATAGTAAAACTCCCGTTTGAAAATTCCACGTAGTTTTCGCGGTATAAAAATTCAAAGTTACCTATTTTTTTACTTCAAAATTATGCAAAAATATTCTCACTCGTTAACTAATAACATTTAATTCAGAATTGTTATAATACTTCATAGAACTCTTAAAACTACACGTAATAAGCGTATTAAGTGCTTCGTGAACGCATTCAGTTAATTAGGAAAAATGATTTTAGTGATTTTTGTTTTTATTTTTTTTCTCAATTATATCTTAATATATGCAAACATTTTTAATTGCAAGATATAGTCTGATATTTAATCTAATTGTATTAATAAAATCAGCTTTAAACTCCGTGATATATTTGAGAAAAAACATAAAACGTCTTAATAAAATTTTTACGCGTCTAGAGTCGACAATTTTGGAAGGAATAATTCATGTCTAAAAAGTTTCAAATCCCGCCTGTTATGTGCATAGTGTTGAAGGTTCTAAAAAGTCACATTCACATTGTTTTTAACCGACTTCAAAAAAAGGAGGAGGTTCTCAAGTCGAGTCTTTTTTCTTTTTTAACACTAAAATTAAAATTCATAAAATTCATTTATTTTTGCAAATAGGCTTTAAAAAAGCGCTTTTACACGTCCCAATATTAACCCTACCACTGCTTCGGGACAATAAATGGGCCAGTGCTGAGAAGAAGCAGCGCAAGAAACTCAGTCACTATTGTCAGCCTCCTTTTCAAGGTTTTACAGTCTTTAAAATATACAAATTATAGTCATAAGTATTAATGCGAGCTAGGTAGTTAAACATTCCAAACATTTTTATCCTTTATATAATCATCAACTTTATAGTAGCCCTTTTTCATTAAGGTGCTTTTGATATGTGCTTTAAATTTATGAATGGGCAATTCTACAACAGTTTGTGGTAATTTATTGAAAAGTTTAATACATTTCCCCATAAATGAATTACCAATCTTGTGCAGTCTGAAATTTGGAACGGCAAGTTTATTTTTGTTTCTTGTATTGAACTTGTGTAAATCACTCTTTCTAGTAAATTGCTCTATATTTTTGCGAACATATAAAAGGTTTTCATAAATGAACTGTGAAGCTACTGTCAGTATATTAATCTCCTTAAAGAATTCTCTCAAGGAAAATCGCGGTCCAAGGTTATAAATGGCCCGCACTGCTCTCTTCTGCAGAACGAACACAGTTTCAATGTCCGCAGCTGAGCCCCACAACAATATGCCGTATGACATTATACTATGAAAATAGCTAAAATAAACTAGCCTTGCCGTTTCAATGTCAGTTAATTGCCTTATCTTTCTCACTGCAAAAGCAGCTGAACTGAGCCTTGCTGACAAGGTTTCAATATGAGGACCCCACTGAAGTTTAGAGTCTAAAGTGATTCCCAAGAATGTTGTGGAACTTATGCTATTTAATGGTTCATTCTTCATCATCAATTGTGTGGGAACCTGCCTCACATTAGGTAAGGTAAATTTAATGCACTTAGTTTTGTTTGCATTTAACAATAAGTTGTTAACAGTAAACCAATGCAAAACCTGTGAGAGTGTGTCATTTATATCATCAAGGTTTACTTTACCTCTATCAACTTTGAAAATGAGAGATGTGTCATCAGCAAATAACACAATATCACATAGATCTTTTACAAAGTAGGGAAGGTCATTAATATAAATAAGAAATAGCAAAGGTCCCAATATCGATCCCTGCGGCACACCCATGGTAAGAGGTGCTCCAGAAGACTCAGTTCCATTAATACAAACTTTTTGCTTTCTGCCTGTGAGATACGAGTTCAACAGATCAAGTGCCTCATCCGAAACACCATAATGTCGCAATTTTTTTAGTAAGGTTTGGTGGTCTACACAATCAAACGCTTTTGAAAGGTCACAAAAAATACCAACAGCGTCTTTTTTACTCTCCCAAGCATCAAAGACGTGTTTCAGTAGTGCTACTCCAGCGTCAGTAGTACTTCTACCTTTGGTAAAACCAAATTGTTTATTGTGAAGTAATTTGTTGAAAATAAAATGAGAAAGAAGTTGATGAAATATAATTTTCTCAAAAATTTTGCTAAGTACTGGTAAAATAGAAATCGGCCGAAAATTAGAGGGGTCACATTTATCACCAGCCTTAAACAATGGGATTATTTTACTTAATTTCATTAAACTAGGAAAGCAACCTTGATCAATGCATGTGTTAAAAATGAATGCAAGGTGAGGAGCTATGGTGTCAATAATTGTCCCAATAATACTGACAGAGATTCCCCAAAGGTCCTCGGTTTTTTTCATATTCAATTCTCTGAAGGTTTTAATTACTGTATTACAATCTATATGCCTGAACTGGAGTAGAGACTGGCACTCGGTGACATTAGATATTAACTTAAGTTGTATGTAAGTAACTAACTAAAAAAGTATGTAAACAAATCTAGGAAGTCGAATTTAGCCTATCTTTAATAATTATCTCATCGATTTGAAACCTATGTAAATCGAATGTCAATACAATAATTTGGTACAATCGAGCTGATGATATTTAAACATCCAAAAGAAATATTGCTATTAAAAAGTGATGGGAAATTTACAATTCTATATTTTGCATATTTTCAATTTGATTTTCCTCAAATATATCACGGAATTTAAGGCTGATTTTTTTTATACAATTAGATTAAATATCAGACTATATCTTGCAATTAAAAATGTTTGCATATATTAAGGTATAATTGAGAAAAAAAATAAAAACAAAAATCACTAAAATCATTTTTCCTAATTAACTGAATGCGTTTACGAAGCACTTAATACGCTTATTACGTGTAGTTTTAAGTGCTCTATGAAGTATTATAACAATTTTGAATTAAATGTTATTAGTTAACGAGTGAGAATATTTTTGCATAATTTTGAAGTAAAAAAATAGGTAACTTTGAATTTTTATACCGCGAAAACTACTTGGAATTTTCAAATGGGAGTTTTACTATCATGTTTGTATAACTGAGCTCTATACGGTTCATCAAATAAATGAGAATGTCCGATTATACAGTCTCATAACATACTGTGCAATGTTCTAAAGGATAAGTAAACGAAGTAAATAATTTAACTCAAGATTTCACACGGTTAGCTTTTGGATGTATGTACGTCAGTTCAACTAATCAATTTAACTAATGTCCAGCTTAAAATAAAATCAGCTGTTTGCAGCTGTTAAAAATGTCTGGCAACAATATTTAAGTAGACATTGAATATTTCCAAGAGCCGTTTGTCAGATAAGTGGTTTGGAATGTTAAGACATTTCAAACCGTAATCAATAAATAGAAACTGGTTAACTCGTGCAGCCCTAAATGGCAGCATGAGAACTCGGTAACGAATAACGATTGATTACTATTGTGTCTCAATTCGCTGGTACTTGAAGCGTTAACGATTCACAAGCTTATAAAATGATTAAAACTTCACTCACCTTCTAGCATTGGAGTATTCATTAACAATATCCTCGCTGCTTTTCGATTCCTCTTCAACGATCATCTCTGGTATCACAGACAGATCAGGCTTGGTGCTCAGTATGGACTTCCTGCCTTTCCTTATTGGCGCGGCCTTAATATCACCCGCGTCCTCACTAGCGCGACTCCTAGTCGATCTGATCGAACTTTCTGAAGCTACGCTCTCGTTATCATCTATATTTTTAGTCCTAGATCTGGTGGAACGTCTTCTAGGAGTAGCTGTGACTGAGTCATCAAGAGCTTCTTTAGATTCGTCTAGTTTTTCAGACATCTCTTTAGATGCTCTTCGAGTAATAATCTTTCGGACTTCGACGCTAGACGGCGTTTTGGCTCGTCTTCTAGATGGAGTACTTGTCTCTTCAGCAACATTTTCGGGAGTCTTCGGCTCTGATTCGGTGACCGATTTGTTGGAAGCTGTGGATTGCGTTCGCTTTCTAGTGACTGGAGTTCGGGGTTCTTCTTTTGTTTCGGTCACGGATTTGTTAGATGACGTAGACTGCGCACACTTTCTGGTTCTGGGAGCGGGTTTGTGAGACTCTTTTTCTGTTTCACCTTCTTCTGATTGGGTAGTGATTTCCTTTTTTTCTGTTTCGCCTTCTTCTGATTGGGTAGTGACTTCCTTTTCTGTTGGCTTGTCATCCTTTCCAGTTTGTTTGTTATCTTTTTCAACAGGACTTTCAATCGATGCAGATTTTTCTTTAGTAGATTTAGCATCAGCAGTATCTACTTTCGGTTCCTCAATTGTTTTTACATGTGCTTCTGCAGTTGTAGATATTGGGTCAACTTTTTCAGCTGGTGCAATTGAATCTACGGCATCAATACTTTTGGTTACTGCGGTATCTAATTTATCAGTTTCGGCAATTTCGGCAGGAGCAATTTCTTCAACCATAACTATAATTTCGACTGCCGGCTCTAGTAAAAATCAAAAATAAGATATTAAAGAGAAGTCTACTACAAATGATTAAATACTACAAATATCAAGGTAAAGCCTTCTGCAGGTTCAAAAAGATTGCAAAGAATCTAAGATATTTTCTGATATAACATTCCTAAAGACTTCAAGACAAAGTTAGGAAACAAATAACTTACTTAGCTCACCTGTATCCATAGGAACAGCTTCCGCGATTTTAGGTTCCTCGCTAGTTTTAACTTCATCAGAATAATTTAAATTAGCATTAGACTGTTCAGATTCTATTACAGAATTATCATCAGTCAGCATTGATATCTGCGCTTGATTCATCGGATCTACATTGCTGTTACTTTCTTCAACTGTTTCTTTTTCTTCGGCTTTATCATCTGATTCTACATTAACTTCAACTACAACTTCTATATTTCTAAGCGGAGTTATTTGTTTTTCCGAACTGCTGGTATTCTCATCTATTTGCAGTTTGTTATCACTCGAAGATTCATCAGAATCTGTATCTTTAATAGATATCACTTCTTCATCACCGCTGCCCGATTCACTCGACTAAAAAGAATAAGTAAATTGTTAACACAAAGAGATTATTTGAGTATTTTTTGTTTCTTTATTGACTCGTACAACTATAGAATTAAGTAGATTTCTTTATTATATTAATAAGATTGTTACTCACCGATTCTGAAGTTTCATCAGACTCCTCATTAACATCAGCTGGCACCAGGATTTCCTCGTCACCAGAACTATCTGACGCGGTCGATTCGCTACTGTCATCTGTCATGTCACCCTCCAGTTCATTTATTTCCCTCTCGATATCCACAATCCTTTCTTTCTCTTTTTGAATGACTGCTGAAAGACTATCTATTTTTGACTGACATTCATCTTCTTTCATTTCCACATCGCTATCGTTGGTTATCAAACTTGCGTCTTTCAGAGCCGATTTGTTGCTAGATTCGTCTTTAGATACCTCGTTTGAGGTCTCCGCCATGCTGCTTTGGTAACTTTTGAGGACAGATCTTTCGAAGTTAGTCTCAACTATTTCAGTGAACTTTGAGAAGGGTTTGGTAACGCTCACTTCGGTTATTTTGGTTTCCTTCTCTTCGTGAATACTCGAAGTGTCTGCTACGCTACTTTCGTAGCTTTGTAGGACAGATTTGTTAAATCCTGTGTCGTTTATTGTCGTGAAAGCAGGTAGCGATTTGAGACCCGCATTGGTAGTGTTATCTTCTTTCACTTCTTTGTCTTCTATTGCACTTTCAGACGAATCGCCTACGCTGCTTTGGTAACTATGCAGAACCGATTTCTCGAAATATGTCTCGTGTATTGTGGTGAACGTTGGTAGAGGTTTTAGTCCTAAATCTGTGGTGCTTTTATCTACAGTTTTGTTGGACTCTTTCTCTACGGTTTCTGAAAGGACACTGTCGGTAGAGCTTTGTAGTACTGATTTGTTGACGATAGGCGATAGCGTCACGTCCATAAGGCTTGGGACTTGCTTTACAGTTTTCATTGGAGTGCATTCGATAACATTTTCTGGCTCTTCTGGCGTCGGTTCTGGGTCATTCTTCTCCATCATTTTGGCGAATGTGTTTGCTTCCAACACTATTCTAGAGAGAGATTTTTTGGTTCGAGTTGAGTGCTCTGATTTGGGAGACATCAACTTTTCTGGTGTTTTAGGTCTGCTTCTGAAATTGTAACCAAATTTACATAAAAACTCATCCATTTACAAATGAATACACCCAACGACATAAAAATAGTGTAAATCGATTGTCAATCGTTTAACTCGCTCAAATCAACTGCTATGTTAATTTGATTATCCTGACGTGTAATCTAACTAAATTATTGTATTCTTTTTGTCACAGAAAGCAGAATACATAATGGTTATTGGTTACATTACCTAAGTGTACGTGGACTAGCTGGCCTAGCCGGTTCTTGAACAATTTCAACCTCAGGCGTGCGTGATCGACTCCTGCAAGTCAAAACAATCAATGTAGCATCTTAACATAAAGACTTAAAGTTTGAAATTGAATGACAAGATTCTTACCTTAGACTGCGCCTGCTAGGGGAGGAAGACGACTCAGAATTGGACGATTTAGTAGGCGATTCTGTGATCGCTTCGAGCCTTGGCGATTCCATCACGGGTTTGTCTACCCTCTCGGGCGTTCGTGATCTGCTTCTGTGAGTGTTAAAGAAGTGAGTTAGTAAACAGTTGTACCAGCGTCCAATGTAATACAACACTTTTAAAGAGTGGAGACTGAGAACTGCCATGATATCGTAAATAAAAAAAGAAGACAATAACAAAAAAGAAGAAGGCAGATTGTACAAATTATTTGAAGAGACCATAAGATTTAAAAGAAAAAGCTAACGGGACTAGTCGTATCTCTCGTTCCCACCGCTGCAACTCCTGTGTAGTTAACCGCCAATAAAAACCCAACAAGTGAATGTCAAGTGTGTCCCGGGGATCTTGATCCTACACTCAACTATGTTCTTCTGATCAATTTCGTTGCGGGTCCAATGACAGATTAACCCTTAACCAGGTTAAAAAAAAGTCATTGGTTTCCGCCGTAGCTTCACAGCATAAAGTTCAAATTGATATGGGCTCTGTGGACACCAGATACAACTTTATAGTCAATAAAAATTCAACCAGTGAATTATCACCGTTACGGGATTATGAAACAAAACACTTTTATAAAGTTATTTTTTGCATCATGTTGTCAACCAGTGAAGGTCAAGTTTGTCCCGGGGGATCGATCCTTAACTTCGAACTCCTGTTCTGGTTGATTTCGTTGCGGATCCAATAACAGATTAACTTTCCCTGGAGAAGAGAAAGCAGGTATACCTCAGATTCCTAGGCACACTGAGCGTGGAACTTGCGGCGTGAGGCTCGCTTGTAGCCTCCTGCTTCGGCTGCTCGATAATCGGCGCCAGCGGCGACCCGCGCGGACTCACTTCGGGGGTGCGGGATCGACTCCTGCCGAGATTATAATTATTATTTACAGGGTGTTAGGTAAATGGGTATATGAGCCGACACTAGCCCATGTTAACATGGGCATATAAATGGTAGGGTGAAGTCAGAAATTTGATATCATCATTTGAATTTTTAAAATTTTTATACAAAATAAATTTTATAAAATCCGATTTGTATAAAAATAAAAGAATTAAAATGAAGATATCAATTTTCTGACTTCACCATACCATTTATTTGACCATGTTAACATGGGCTAGTGTCGGCTCATATACCCATTTACTTAATACCCTGTATAATTCAAAGTAACAAGTGAATGATTAGGAGTAGCTGTAGCGAAAAAAAAGTGTATTGTCTAATTTTAGATCACTATTAATAAAATTATCAGCAACCTCTGGTAACAAAATAAATATTTATTTATTTTATATACGCGTAGGCTAGAGACCTATTTTGGGAAATAAGAGAGAAGAGATTGTCATTCTATTTTAATGGAAACTAAGGCTTGTAAGTAACAGAGTAGTAAGAATAAAACCTTGTCAAAAAAAGTGCTGCCGGATATCAAAAATTGCTGTCACCAACTTTTAGCATTCGAATATTTTTGACGATCATTAATTCGATTAAGTATACTTAATAAAGCCTGGTCCGTGAGCACGTAGAATTTTGTCCAATGACCCCAAGCTACCCATCCTTATCGCTCGCGCGTAATTATGTTGCTGTCGCGCTCGCACAGTCACTGCGGGCGCGCGTCGCACAGTCGCGACAGCAATATAATTACGCGCGAGCGATAAGGATGGGTAGCTTGGGGTCATTGGACAAAATTCTACGTGCTCAAGGACCAGGCTTTAGCAATTTTAATTATACCTCGTCACTCGGCTAGTACGTAGTGGTGTCCTGGGGGAATCTTGACGCTCAGGGGTAACCGATCGACTTCTGTAAAAAATGAATTAGATTAAACCCACTAATATAGGGAGCGTAATAAATGCAAACATCCTTTAAACTTAGTTAAATACCTATTAATCAGAGGCGTGCTTTCTCCAGATACAGCTCGTATGCCTCTCCTGCCAGTCGGCGTTTTAGGTGCCTCCATTTCACCCTCTCTTATTTCCCGCATATCCGCGTCTCTTTCTCCTATCTCCCGCACGGTATCCTGGCGCTCTCTCTCTCCTAGTTCGTGCTCTCTCTCTATTAGTCCGCGCACGCTATCCTGACGCTCTCTGTCTCCTAGTTCGCGCTCTCTCTCTATTAGTTCGCGCACGCTATCCTGGCGCTCTCTCTCTATTACTTCGCGCACGCTATCCTGGCGCTCTCTGTCTCCTAGTTCGCGCTCTCTCTCTATTAGTACGCGCACGCTATCCTGGCTCTCTCTCTCTCTTCGCCGCCGCTCGCCGGAGTAGCGCGGATTGATGAGAGTTACGGGAATGTCGGCTATGCTCTCTATAGAGGTGTTTGGGTCGTCTGAGAGACTGCTGTTCGCTGATATTGAAAGGGATCGCCTGGGGAATAAGATGAAGATATAGGCCGGGTTGATATATTAATAGCTAGCACCCATAACACAAGCATATAAGTTGTTTACTTTGGGTCTAGCTGGCGCTGTGTGAAATTGACCAAAGATTATTTAATTTTTATTTTTTTTATTTATTTAATTCCTATCCAAATCCGTCCTTCAACTGTCAATTTAAAATCTGTTTTCGATCAAATATCCATAATAAAATTTTGGATGCTTTTACACTTTTATATTATTTGAATAGTTTTATAAACAATATGAATGTGTAAAAACTTCGAAATTTAACAGTTAATGGACGGATTTGGCAAAGATTGATTAAATAAAACGTGCATAAGTAAGGTTTTTTTTATGTGAGGTTAAATTTTTGTTTATATTTTAACACTTTGGGAAGTTTAAACTCAGCCATAGGTGTCAGATATTCGCTGTGATTACTTAACGTGCCCTCCGAAGCATTCGTAAGTATTAAAATTCATAATTACCTGGCTTTTACTGTGTCTTTGTAAGTCTTCCTCGACTTGACTTCCACAGCTAGCTTCTTCGGCGGCGATTCCATGGGGTTGCTGTCATCCTATGCCACAACGAAACAATTTAAGAAACAAGTATTTTATTAACAACTAGCGACCCGCCCCGGCTTCGCACGGGTGCTAAGTATACATATAAACCTTCATCTTGAATCACTCTCTCCATTAAAAAAAACGCATCAAAATCCGTTGCGTAGTTTTAAATTTCTAAGCATACATAGGGACAGACAGCGGAAAGCGACTTTGTTTTATACTATGAAGTATATGAGTATAGTTTTTACAACAGTGTTACGTTATTGCGGAGAGCTAAAGACGTTCTGTGACAAACCGAAACAACGTAGGCAAAATTTTGTAAATAAATAGAAGAATGCTTTCATGAATAAGTATGTTTTATTATTATCTTACCATAGCATGCGAGCCGGTAGTTCCGCGACTATCCCCATCCCGCTCGCTCTCGGCAGTTTCCGATATTTGCATCTCCCTCTCCGTCGATACATCTCGGCTTATTTGGTAAGGCGCAGGCGCCGCAACAGGGGAGGGTGTTGAACCCGATTCGGAAGCAGTCGGGATTGTGAACCTTAGGTGCCTGGAAATAAGAGTTATGCCATTAAGAAGTTATAATTTTTTTTTTGCGATTAGAGTCGCTTCTCAAACTAAATTATAAATAACTTGAAAAAATGTAACTGCCTAAGGATAGATTGATAAAAGAATGATTGTTTTTATAAAAATGGGAAAAAAATTGCTAAAAGTTTATGAAAATGATTTTTTTTATGATTTACATATTAGCCCCGCCCCTAAATGGTTTAATATAAGCACCGCCCATTTGATTTATTTTTCAAATTCAACGTGACGTGTTTAGGCATAGTATAGTTCCAAAATACTGAACTGTCCTATGCATGACATTGACAGGGGGGCGCCACCGTCAATACCGGATCGCTGGTTCCGATTTTTGCCATGTTGGAAACCATATAGTTGAATGATGGTAGCGCCCCCCTGTCATTGAGTTTGGTGGGACAGTTCAGCGTGGGTCATCTATAGACTCGCTATCGAGAAATATGATTATTGACCTATCGATCATTTAATTGCTACAATACTTTGAGTACTTTAAAAACAGGATAATTATATTTTATTTACTCACTTGTTAGTAGAATCGCTGTAGTGCGTCTGGTTGCTGGCAGTCTCTAGTAGTTCGTCATCGCTATCGCCCAAGTAGCGTGAGTCGACTGGCGAAGGCGCGTCACGCTCCATCGCTTCGTTGCGCCTTATCTATGAGACGAGAAGACTTCTGTATAATATACTAAAGCCCAGTCTGTGAGCACGTAGAATTTTGTCCAATGACCCCAAGCTACCCATCCTTATCGCTCGCGCGTAATTATGTTGCTGTCGCGCTCGCACACTCACTGCGGGCGCCCGTCGCACAGTCGCGACAGCAATATAATCACGCGCGAGCGATAAGGATGGGTAGCTTGGGGTCATTGGACAAATTCTACGTGCTCGCAGACCAGACTATAGATTACTCAATAAAATATTTCTTCGTCATTATCATCATTTCAATCACAATACGTCCACCACTGATCATAGGCCTCCCTCAATGATTTCCATATTGCCCGTTTGGTAGCGGCGGCCTGCATCCAGCGCCATCCTTCTAACTTTATGAGATCTTCGGTCCACCTTGTAGGTGGATATTTCTTAACACAATATAATTATTATGTATAGTGCCGCGACCACTGATCGGGAAACGTAATGTAGGCAAGCAGGCTTCCCACTCGGTGGACTGACGATTTAGTGAACGTAGCAGGAAGCACCTGGATGCAGGCACCGCAGGACCGGTACTTGTGGAAATCTGTGGGGAAGGCTTTTGTCCAGTAATGGTCATTTGGTTGAAACTAGCAAAATTAACAGAAAAGTACAAACAGATAATGTTGATGGTTAGTATTTAAAACCTTTAGATACGGCACCCGGTCGTCATAATAAGATCTAACTTCCAAATACAAGCCTTCACATACCTTCAGAATACTGTGCGGAGTCTCAGCTCTATCATAAAGATTGCTATCGGGGCTCTGTACCAGCGGCATGTCTAGTAGAGACGCCATCTGCTTACTAAGTTCTGGGCTCAGTTTGATGGTGCTAGAGAATTTGGGCGTTTTGGGCGTGCCCCCAAAGTCCAATTTAGCTCGCTTGGGCGGCGTCGACTCGGACGGTAAGTCGGAGAGAATGCTGGAAAAAAAAATGTTAATAGTAAAAATATTTTATCAAAAAATATAGTTAAATAGCAAACACAGTCGTAGTCTTCTACCAGTAAAATAAACTGACCACTGGGAATAATTTTCTTTATAAATATCCAATGTCTTGTTTCTCAATTTTTCGTGACTTTTAAATTTTTCACACATGACTTTTAAATAGCAACATAATTAAAGATTATTTCTGAAAAACAATAAGAACTATGATAATTCATTTGCATAATGCAAACGTCGCTATATTAATACTGCTAATGATGTTGACAAAATTATAGATTGTTATCATAAAATAATCATAAAAATACCTTCTATTGCGCCCCATCTTAGGCGTGCAAATAAACGGAGTCTCCTCAATATTCAATGCGCGTTTGATTCCACGTCGCATTTTTGGTTTGTTGATCCAAGTTTCGCTGGCATTCTCAATAGTATCCTAAAAATAAATGTTGAATAATATAAACTTTTTAGAAACGTGTCTCAAAATACATAGATATAGCGTACGAATAACAGTACTTTGGGTTGTTCATTTACCTGTATAAATGATGATTTGTAGGTGAACGTGTTTTTAGGGGACTTTGCCTGGATGAATACCGACATAGGTTTAGCCGCCATCACTGTGAAACAACAATTTCCTTGAATAACTTTTCTTTTTTCATCATGAAAAATCATGTCTTTGAAATTTTATGACTTATTTCTTCACGAAAAAATGATTTGAAGGGAGAATTAGTGTTTTCTTAAGCGCTTATCGGTTGGCGCCACTGGCAAATAAGGTAATGTCACAAACTTGCTTGTGG
Organism: Ostrinia nubilalis; assembly: GCF_963855985.1. Taxonomy (NCBI): domain Eukaryota; kingdom Metazoa; phylum Arthropoda; class Insecta; order Lepidoptera; family Crambidae; genus Ostrinia; species Ostrinia nubilalis. The sequence goes on from NC_087100.1 coordinate 4,416,908, forward strand.
CTAAGACCACCACTGTCGGCGCTGACAGATCAATATGTATGTAATTGAAGGAAACGTTCCTGAGTGACGCTGACGACGACATGACACCGACGCTTCATACATTTCGGCTGTCAGCGCTGATGATCAGGACGAGGTTGGTGATGTTAGGCAGAGACGCGCAGACCACTTCAACAATCGTGTCTCTTGCTCCTTCTCTGTCTACTAAATCGGCTAGAGACTCAGCAGAGCCCGTAGCGTCCTTAGCCCGAGACTTGTTGTATTGTTTTGCTTCCAAATAACTAAGTTCAAGACATATGCTTACCATGCGACTCAGTATCTTTGTCCGAGAGCGCGAAGTCTCTCACGACGTTGGTGATGTTAGGCAGAGACGCGCAGACCACTTCCACTATGGTGTCTCTAGTGCCCTCCCTGTCTAAAGTCCGGTCGCCGAGCAGATAGAACTTCGTCCAATGACCCCAAGCTACCCATCCTTATCACTCGCACGTAATTATATTGCTGTCGCAACTGTGCGACGGGCGGACGCCGTGAGTGTGCGACCGCAACAGCAATATAATTACACGCGAGCGATAAGGATGCGTAGCTTGGGGTCATTCGATGTAATTCTATCTGCTCGGCGATCGGACTTTACTAGGTCAGCTAGAGACTCAGCGGAGCCCGTAGCGTCCTTAACCCGAGTCTCATTGTATGGTTTTGTTTCCAAATAACTATGTTCAAACTAAATTCTTACCGTGTGATTCAGTATCTTTGTCCGAGAGCGCGAAGTCTCTCACGACGTTGGTGATGTTAGGCAGAGACGCGCAGACCACTTCCACTATGGTGTCTCTAGCGCCCTCCCTGTCTAAAGTCCGGTCGCCGAGCAGATAGAATTTCGTCCAATGACCCCAAGCTACCCATCCTTATCACTCGCACGTAATTATATTGCTGTCGCAACCGTGCGACGGACGGACGCAGTGAGTGTGCGAGCGCAACAGCAATATAATTACACGCGAGCGATAAGGGTGCGTAGCTTGGGGTCATTAGATGTAATTCTATCTGCTCGGCGACCGGACTTTACTAGGTCAGCTAGAGACTCAGCAGAGCCATTAGCGTCCTTATGCCGAGTCTTGTTGTATTGTTTTGTTTCCAAATAACTAGATTCAAGCTATATCCTTACCGTGTGATACAGAAGACAAACCCTTACCATGTGATTCAGTATCCTTGTCCGAGAGCGCGAAGTCTCTCACGACGTTGGTGATGTTAGGCAGAGACGCGCAGACCACTTCAACAATTGTGTCTCTTGCTCCTTCTCTGTCTACTAAATCGGCTAGAGACTCAGCAGAGCCCGTAGCGTCCTTAGCCCGAGTCTTGCTGTGGCGGAGTTTACTGTTGTATTGTTCTGCTTCTAGATATCTGGAGAAAGAAATTCGTCATTCAAACACGATGACATAAACCCATTTGGAATGTGACATTCGTTAAGTAGGTATATGCGCTGTCAAAGGATTTTCATGAATGTGAAAAGAAATATGAGATAATGCACGCTGGTTTTGTATTTGTAATGATGTCAAAGCTGCAGACCGTTCAACTTATGATTAACGTTTGTCTACTAGCTTTGGTTATCCGTTATCACTGTCCGTATAGGCATAGTTGCACCACCTTATTTTAACTGTGACTATAAGCATAACCGGTGTCTTTTGTATGGAATTTGATAGACTTTTGACGTTTTTTAAAGTTAAAGTAAGATGGTACAACCCAGCCTTAGTTCAGGAATACGCTATGGACAAGTTTGTTTAGTACGGAGCAGTTAAAGATCATAGACAATGACATATTGTATTTTAAACTATTATGTTGCATTTTTTACTATAGAATTATCACTTCACGGGATTTATTGCAACAATATCTATTTTAACGGTAAATAAAATATTTACCCTCCCGACGTTTCGGCTCGGTTGCACGAGTCATGGTCGCGGGCAGACAATCCCGTGAAGTGATAATTCTATAATGACATATTGCTTTCTGATGACACAGAAATCTTACCTGGCCTGCTGTAAATAATACATGACGAGAATGTCCGACGTCTGTGACTCGTTGCAGCTTTGTAGGTACTTTATGAACACTTCCTCTTCCAAAGGCAGGAGTGTCACTTGCAGTATTTTTGATAAGTGGCCAGTGTTGCGACAACCTGTAGGAAAAAAATCATGATTTTAAAATTATTATCATGAACAAATAGTGCTGTAGGAAACTAGCCAGCAGAATGGCCTCTTTTGATTTAAAAGACAATGCCGGAAATTGGCGTCTTTTTTTTTTCGCGCGGCCATCGACCAAACCTTGTTTTTTGATTACAAAATAGTGTTATAAACCAAACTTACTATGACATGTATACCTCTAAACTCAGTCTGAACTGAGTTACGAGCATCAGAAGTTTGATGATTTTCATACTAGATTTGCTTTTTGCGCGCAAGTTTTGTAAGAAATTGTAACAAAATAGTGACATTGTATGTGTAAACAAACAATACCATCCATTAAAGGCTCCAGACATCAGTATGCAGCAGAATCAGCGCAATAAAAAAATAGCGCAATATTTTGTTGCAATTTCTTACAAAACTTGCGCGCAAAAAGCAAATCTAGTATGAAAATCATCAAACTTCTAATGCTCGTCACTCAGTTTAGACTGAGTTTAGAGGTATCCATGCCATAGTAAGTTTGGTTTATTACACTATTTTGTAATCGAAAAACAAAGTTTGGTCGATGGCTGCGCGAAAAAAAAAAGACGCCACCTTCCATACAAAATCTGGCATTGCCATTTAGAATAAAGTTTTGATTCCAACCCCACCAGCGTGGGAATTATAAGCCAAATCCTTTATTTGCCTCTGGTAAAATAGAGAGAGTCGTGCTCCTGCAGTGAAGACTAAATAACCCAACGATGACGTGACGACGAAAGTTTTGATTGTTTTATAGGCCTAGGAAAAGTTTCCATCGTGAAATTATTGTTCTAAACCAAAGTTTTTTTAATTTTTATTTTTTTAATACCCACGCTTAGTAGGCGGGTTGGAGATCGCAAGCGCTGCTGCCCGGTCTCTGTTTGATGTGTAGTCCCTAACGCCTCTTACGACACCCGCGGGAAGAGTAGGGGTTGGTGACAAATGTATTCTTTTAGATCGATCGATAGAGCGATAAGAATGGGTAGATCCCAAGCTACCCATCCTTATTGCTCGCGGGTAATTATTTTGCTGTCGCGCTCGCACACTCACTGCGGCCGCCCGTATTGCGCGCGAGTGATAAGGATGGGTAGCTTGGGGTCATTTCACAAAATTCCACGTGCTCAACGACGGGAGTTTAGTACATAATTGCTATTATTCTGTGGCACAACAGACCTCGGAAGAAGTAGTTGAGCACGCGCACTTGGTCGTCTGTACTGCGCGCGCTGCGCACGCACGAGCGCGCCACGTCCAGCGCCTCGAAGGCCAGCCCGCGCGCCAGGTACAGGCTGCAGCAGGCCTGCCAGTCGTCTAACTTGTCCTGGTCTCCGCGAATATCGCAGGGAAACTAACATAGCACGCTCCATCGCCTTTTATCATCATCATCATCATCAACAGCCCTTTGCAGTCCACTACTAGACTGTGATTAAGGAATGGCGACGGATTGTGAGGCTTGCCACCGGACCTGGTGTGACGACAACGATCACTCTGGCAAAAGTGTAGCGACAAAGAAGAAGAAGCTAGACTATGAATGAGCCAAGGGTTTTGCCATAATCCCCACGCTTGGCAGGCGGGTTGGAGATCGCAGTTTAAAAGATTGATGTTTTTCAGAGAGCGCTGCTGCCCGTTTTCTTTTTGATGTGTAGTCCCTAACGCCTCTTACGACACCCGTGGGAAGAGTAGGGGTTGGTGACAAAGGACATTGTCAGAAACCGCCTAAAAACCGCCCAAAAACATTAACCCATCATAATTATTTTCTATTTTTTTTAATACATTAAGCACCCTTTCATTCTAATGGACACTTAAGCATTGAAAAATTAAATAAATAAGTCTTTTAACGTTTATTCTATAATACTATTACAACTTCCGGACGTTTTGGTGCGTGGCATGGTCTAAAACCTATCAAGTTCCATAATTTTTGCCGATAAAATCTGTACGAGGCATTACCGTACTTTATTGCTGGGAGTCCATGTATAGTGATGTTCCTGCGGCCATCATAGACAATAAAATATCGATTTTGAAAATAAAATAAATCGATTAAACTGCTTTGAAGACTAGATTTGCGTTAAAAGCTAAAAAGATATTGACACTATTACAAGAAGCTATCTAAAGTGTCCAACTGGTCGAAGGTCGTAAATAAAATAAAAATAATTAGGACCATAAACTGATATTCATGGTATCATAACTGTAAAAGTGTCAGAATCCGATGTTGAATCCAATGCCAGTTGAAGTGAGAGAAACATATATCAACCTAGTATAGTTGCCAGTCTCTCATAATCTATGCCAATGAGGGTTTTCGCGATTGAAAAATCCGCCAGATGGCAATACGTAGACGTGAGGTCCAAATGCTGCATGATTGGTTATTTTTAACATGACATTGACAGATATGTCAAAATCCACCAATCATGCAGCATTTGGACCTCGCGTCTACGTATTGCCATCTCGCGGATTTTTCAATCGCGAAAACCCTCATTCATAGCACATGTATAATAATAGACCAAATGAACTTTTATAGATTGTGAAAGAGAAGATAAAGATTTTATTATTTTATTAAAATCTTGCCACGAGGTAGTTTTTCAGTAGAAACCAGGATTGGATAATCGCTACAGGCAAGTATCAGAACATTTTATAAATATTTTTAATCGATTATATCCTTTTGAATCGTTTTAATAAATTGTCATTTTACTTTTTCAATTAAAACTTTTTCAATCCCTAGTCTTGTCAAACTGTCATAATGTCAACAAATTATAAATGTCACGTCAGTTGACTCAATTTCAGTCTTCTGTGCGTTTATTGTATTTTTATTTCAATGAAATAGTGCTAAAGGGTTAGTACTAAAAGTGAAAGCCTTTTTTCAGAAAGAAAACCAATGTGGTGCCCTTATTATTCATACTGTTTGAAAGTTACAAGTCAGTGATACAGAGTTGCCGCCATTATAACTCCGTAGTGATACCATACCAAAGAAGAAGTTTTCCTAAACACTTGTGTTATTTTTATATGTGATCAAATAAAAAGGATTAATTCTACTGCTCAAATGGAATAACTTATCCCAAGAGACCGAATATAAAAAAAAACCTCTCCATAGAAATTATCACCATCACGAGGATGTGAATTTTTTTGAGAATTTGATATTGGTCCTGTAAGAAAAGTAGTTGTATTTCAGTAATAGAATCAACCCTTCTTGTTTCATCAGCAAGAGTAACTATAAAAACGCCCTGTAGGTAGGTATTATTAAGCTGAAGAGTTTGTTTAGTGTCAAAGACTGTCACACAGTGTAACTTAAATTGGCATATTATGATAATGAACATAAAAACTTAAATAAATATTTATGTTAATATTTTTTCTATTTATTTATTTTCCCAAAGCTTCACAGTGACAGCTGAAACAGCAATACTGTTGTAAAACTAAACTTAGAACAAACTGTTACAAATATTTTACAAATTAAAATAAAACCGCATGTTGCTTTACTTTCTCGTATCCCAACTAATATTATAAATGCGAAAGTAACTCTGTCTGTCTGTCTGTCTGTCTGTTACGCTTTCCCGCTTAAACCTCGCAACCGATTTTGATGAAATTTGGCATAGAGATAGTTTGAGTCCCGGGAAAGAACATAGGATAGTTTTTATCCCGGTTTTTGAAACAGGGACGCGCGCGATAAAGTTTTTCTGTGACAGACAAAATTCCACGCGGGCGAAGCCGCGGGCGGAAAGCTAGTATAGGTAATAAATGTAATTAATGGCTAGATTATTAATGTTACTTTGTTACCCTCAATAGTGAGGAGATCTTATAAAATGGTAACCCTGATTCTCATTGTCATTCAAGTGCTCTTTCTTCGCATAGGCTTCTGTGATTTGGCCAAGGGCCACACACATTGCGATAACATTATGCGACATTGATTTGACAGCAGCGGAGTGAAGTCTTGCGACTATGCAAAATGATACCTTGTAATCGTAGCGCATATAGACATAGACGGGGCGGGGCACATAGCTCGTATAGCTGATGGCCGCTGGGGCAGGAAAGTTCTTGAGTGGCGACCACGAGCCGAAAGACGTAGCGTGGGCAGGCCTCCCACTAGGTGGACCGACGATCTGGTGAAGGTCGCGGGAGGTGCCTGTATGCGAGCAGTGCAGGATCGGTCTTCGTGGAAATCCTTGGGGGAGGCCTTTGTCCAGCAGTGGACGTCTTTTCGGCTGAAACGAACGAACGAACGATACGTATTACCACTATTTACCAGACATTACTATTTATTGCATACTCGCCGGATTACACGTAGGAGCACGCGCGTTACAGCTTCGGCCTTGCATTATTATAAGATCTTGTTCCGCCCTTTTTCGAACTTCCTCCGTGAGGATATCCCCGCCGAATTCTATGATGAACCTACCAAAAGTCATATTCTGCAATGTCAACCCACCACAAGGTGGACCGACGACCTGATAAAGGTAGCGGGAAGGCGCTGGATGCAGGCCGCTACGAACCGTGCGATGTGGAAGTCATTGGGGGAGGCCTATGTTCAGTAGTGGACGTCCTGTGGCTGAAATGATGATGATGATGATGAAATGAATGAAAATGACAAAACTTCGAACGTGTATAATACCGTGCCAAAGTAATCATATAATTTTGGCACCTTAATAACTATTGCCGTTTTTGTTGTAAAGATCATGCAGCGCTACTTGCGGATATTATTGGAAAGAAAACTATGTGGGCTCTAGATCTGAAGCCGCTTTAACGAACACGAAGTGCTCATACAATGCGGCGTATTTTCTTCCAGTCTTTAGTCAGGACTTTAGTCGAATTAAAACCCCGGTTGAACGTGATATAGCCGCACTAGAATACGATGCTTTTTTGCATAATCGCAAGACTTCGTTCCGGTGTCGACCGAATGTTATCATGATGTATGTGGCCCAGGGGTTACTGTAGCCGCTAAGGTTTGAAACTTCTTGCTTAAAATATTGTAGTCTTTGGCATAGACTACGACGGTAGTCATGGAGATAGGAGTTTGTTATCTCGTGTCAGATGTAAATGGTGAAAAGAAAACTCATGATTCGTGTTATTTTTATGCAATATGTAGGTTTTTTATAAAAGTGGAACCCCGAGTGATCTCCAAAACCCATTCTATTATTATATACGATTCGGCTTCGATATCTATAATACAATAGGAGTTTATTTCATGTGTCAGATGACAAGGGTGGAAACAACCTACGATTCATGTTGTTTATTTACGTGCAATATGTGGGCATATTATAAAAGTGGAATGCTGAGTTGTATTTCTAAAACTTGTTCTATTATTTTATACTATTTGGCTGCGACTCGGCGTGACGACAATACAAAACATTTTTCGCGAATCGGTGTTCATACATTCACACAATACATTAGACGCCATGTTGTCATAAACGACATTATAAAATCGCTGTGATTTAATATTCTTAATCATTAATTTTATGGCAAGTGTCCATCAGGAATCATTGTTATTACACCCAGAATCGTATTATTTCGCTTTCGGGTAGTAATATGTCAAAATTGTTGGTTCTTAGGCGAACAATGTATGGAGAACGAACATTGTCCTTTATTCGGCTCTGCTGTCACAACACGGCAGACGCCTTTTGTACGTAAAGTCCGGTCGTCGAGCACGTAGAATTTCGTCCAATGACCCCAAGCCCATCCTTATCGCTCGCGCGCAATTATATTGCTGTCGCGACTGTGCGACGGACGGCCGCAGTGAGTGTGCGAGCGCAACATCAATATGATTACGCGCGAGCGATAAGGGTAGTTTGGGGTCATTGGACGTAATTCTACGTGCTCGGCGACCGGACTTTCGTACAAAAGGCGTCTGCCGTGTGGTGACGGCAGAGCCGACGGGAGTTTCGTACATAATTGTTATTATTCTGTGGCACAACAGACCTCGGAAGAAGTAGTTGAGCACGCGCACTTGGTCGTCTGTACTGCGCGCGCTGCGCACGCACGAGCGCGCCACGTCCAGCGCCTCGAAGGCCAGCCCGCGCGCCAGGTACAGGCTGCAGCAGGCCTGCCAGTCGTCTAACTTGTCCTGGGCTCCGCGAATATCGTAGGGAAACTAACATAGCACGCTCCATCGCCCTTTGTCATCATCATCATCAATAGCCCTTTGCAGTCCACTACTAGACTGTGGTTGAGGAATGGCGACGGATTCTGAGGCTTGCCACCGGACCTGGTGTGACGACCACGACCACTCTGGCAAGAGTGTAACGACGAAGAAGAAGCTAGACTATGAGCCGAGGGTTTTGCCATAATCCCCACGCTTGGCAGGCGGGTTGGAGATCGCAGTTTAAAAGATTGATGTTTTTCAGAGAGCGCTGCTGCCCGTTTTCTGTTTGATGGGTAGTCCCTAACGCCTCTTACGTCACCCGCGGGAAGAGTAGGGGTTGGTGACGAATGTATTCTACTCTGCCGTCAACACACGGCAGATGCCTTTTGTACTTTTGCTCGCACACTAACTGCGGGCGCCCGTCCGTCGCTTAGTAGCGACAGCAATATAATTGCGCGCGAGCGATAAGGATGGGTAGCTTGGGGTCATTACACGAAATTCCACGTGCTCAACGACGGGAGTTTAGTACATAATTGCTATTATTCTGTGGCACAACAGACCTCGGAAGAAGTAGTTGAGCACGCGCACTTGGTCGTCTGTACTGCGCGCGCTGCGCACGCACGAGCGCGCCACGTCCAGCGCCTCGCAGGCCAGCCCGCGCGCCAGGTACAGGCTGCAGCAGGCCTGCCAGTCGTCTAACTTGTCCTGGGCTCCGCGAATCACGCCCTTTGTCATCATCATCATCATCAACAGCCCATTCATTCATCATTGTAGTCATTTGCCGGACTATGAGCCTCCTCCACTATAGTGGAGGGTTATGCCATAATCCCTACGCTTGGCAGGCGGGTCAGAGATCGCAGTTTAAAAGATTGATGTTTTCCAGAGAGCGCTGCTGCCCGTTCTCTTTTTAATGTGTGGTCCCTAAGTCGCCTCTTACGACACCCGCGGGAAGAGTAGGTGTTGGTGACGAATGTATTCTACTGCCGTCACTACACGACAGACGCCTTTTGTACGTAAAGTCCGGTCGTCGAGCACGTAGAATTTCGTCCAATGAACCCAAGCTACCCATCCTTATTGCTGTGACGCTCGCACACTCACTGCGGCCGCCCGTCGCTTAGTCGCGACAGCAGTAAGCGAGCGATAAGGATGGGTAGCTTGGGGTCATTTCACAAAATTCCACGTGCTCAACGACGGGAATTTAGTACATAATTGCTACTATTCTGTGGTACAACAGACCTCGGAAGAAGTAGTTGAGCACGCGCACTTGGTCGTCTGTACTGCGCGCGCTGCGCACGCACGAGCGCGCCACGTCCAGCGCCTCGAAGGCCAGCCCGCGCGCCAGGTACAGGCTGCAGCAGGCCTGCCAGTCGTCCAACTTGTCCTGGCTCCGCGAATATCGCAGGGAAACTAACATAGCACGCTCCATCGCCCTTTGTCATCATCATAATTAACAGCCCTTTGCAGTCCACTACTAGACTGTGATTAAGGAATGGCGAAGGATTGTGAGGCTTGCCACTGGACCTGGTGTGACGACCACGATCACTCTGGCAAGAGTGTAGCGACGAAGAAGAAGAAGCTAGACTATGAGCCTCCTATAGTGGAGGGTTTTGCCATAATCCCCACGCTTGGCAGGCGGGTTGGAGATCGCAGTTTGAAAAATTGATGTTTTTCAGAAAGCGCTGCTGCCCGTTTTCTGTTTGATGTGTAGTCCCTACCGCCTCTTACGACACCCGCGGGAAGAGTAAGGGTTGATGACAAATGTATTCTACTCTGCCGTCACCACACGGCAGACGCCTTTTGTACGTAAAGTCCGGTCGCCGAGCACGTAGAATTTCGTCTAATGACCCCAAGCCCATCCTTATTTATATTGCTGTCGCGCTCGCATACTCACTGCGACCGCCCGTCGCACAGTCGCGTCAGCAATATAATTTCGCGCGAGCGATAAGGATGGGTATCTTGGGGTCATTACACGGAATTCCACGTGCTCAACGACGGGAGTTTAGTACATAATTGCAATTATTCTGTGGCACAACAGACCTCGGAAGAAGTAGTTGAGCACGCGCACTTGGTCGTCTGTACTGCGCGCGCTGCGCACGCACGAGCGCGCCACGTCCAGCGCCTCGAAGGCCAGCCCGCGCGCCAGGTACAGGCTGCAGCAGGCCTGCCAGTCGTCTAACTTGTCTTGGTCTCCGACGCGACTGGAGTTCATTGTCTCTGGGTCTTTGTACTGGATTGGCGCTGGTTTCCTGAAAAAAAAGGCAAATTAATTGCACACACTTATTATAAACCACGCAAATATATGCTAACACTCCGCTGCGCGATTGGAAAACCATCTCAAATCATCATCATTTCAGCCACAGGACGTCCACTGCTGAACATAGGCCTCGCCCATTGATTTCCATAGCACCCGGTTGGTAGCGGCCTGCATTCAGCGCCATCCTTTTAGACCTTTATGAGGTCCTCGGTCCACCTTATGGGTAGACATCCCACGTTAAGTTTTTCGGTACGTGGCCTCAATTCCAGAACCTTGCTGCCCCTTGGGCCGTCAGCTTTGCATCAGTTCCGCGCCACACTGCGCTACTCATACTTTTTTCAATACAAACACGCGTGCGTCCGCAAAGTTTTAGCGTAAGCTGAGAATGAATATTCTCAGCCTCCTTTAAAATCATTCAACTGTTTATTATTGATGTGCACAATTTTCTGTGTATTTTTTACAACTGTCCAGCCATCGAGTGTCCATAGAAACATACCTGACGTGCAAATATTGGAGGGCGGCCTGAGTCTTCTTCTGTGCCAGCAGAGAAGACAACACGACGCTGTGTTGCCACTCCGAGAGAGTGTTGCCGGTCAGACATTGCAGTTGGTCTAGGGCGAACTGTGGAAACAATCATAATTTGCATTTCATATTGTATTGTATATTTTATAAAGGTAAACATAGGTCGTGTGCAGTCCTCGTCAAATTGTTCGCGACACCCAAAGCGGCTAAAAAGTTCACAACACAACTTTTTCCAATTGTAACGCTGAGTCCACACTAACGAGAAATGCCTTTAATTTGCGATAATTGGACGTTAACCGTTAGTGTAACCACGACATAACGCGATAATTTGACAACGCTGCAACGGCATTAACATTGACGTTTGGCGTTAGGCGATAGCTCAAAGAGATTATTGAGAGAGACGCGAGAATTAATGCGATGAAGCGGCCACACCACACTAAGTCAGTATCGCAATAATTATCGCACTAGTGGGCATTGACGTTAGCCGCTAATGTGGCCCCAGCATAAAAAAGACGTGTTGCGTACTTTTTGGCTACTTTGGGTGTCACGAACGATTTGACGCTCACTTTAATATACTCACATCAAAGTCTCTATGGTCCAAGTGCCAAAAAGCTTGTGTGGCTTTGATAGCAGTGTTGCTCAGGCCGAACATTGTCGGGAACTGCATCAAGCGGCGAATCACAGCTTCGTGCCTGGTGGAATAAATATTACATAATCATGTTTAAGCTCAATGTAGTGTGTAATAATGAGACTCAAAATTATGCGCATGCCGCGTATTCAATAGAGGGAGCCTCGGGCCGAGCGGCTGCCTCGTCCGCGGCAATTCAATCCCCGGCAACGTAGCTTAGTCCCCGGCAATGTGGCTCAGTCCCCGGCAGTGGCTCAGTCCCCGGCAGTGGCTCAGTCCCCGGCAATGTGGCTTAGTCCCCGGCAATGTGGCCCAGTCCCCGGCAATGTGGCTCAGTCCCCGGCAATGTAGCTCAGTCCCCGGCAATGTGGATCAGGCCCTGGCAACGTGGCTCAGTCCACGGCGACGAAATTTGGTTTGGTTTGGGCAGCGTCTCCATTTGAGCAGCAGGTCGATCGAGGTTGCCTCTCGACCCGAGACTGCCTCTCGTGGAGATCCGGCAATAAACAAAAGGCGCTCTTTTTTATATCCACAATGAGGAAGCTCTTGGCCTGTATCTCACCTGATGGTAAGTGACGATCAGGCCGAAGGTGGAAGCGAGCTTCACCCGGAATCCTCAACCACGGAGAAACTGGCTATCTTACCTCTCATCTATCTTATATCACCTGACGTCATCGTACACCACGGAGTAGTCCACCAGCAGGTACAGTCGTAGTAGCGAGTAGAGGGACGGCGGCGGGTACAGTCCGTTGCACTCGCTGCCACAGACAAGGCTCACCTGACGTCATCGTACACCACGGAGTAGTCCACCAGCAGGTACAGCACCAGCGAGTGCTTCTGCTCCTCGGCGATGTCCGGCAGCAGGTACAGTCGCAGCAGAGAATACAGAGATGGCGGCGGGTACAGTCCGTTGCACTCGCTGCCGCCGCCGAGCCACATTCTACAGAAAAAAACAAAGATAGACACTTTTTATTGCACACCACAAAAAATAGACAAAAGATAGTTCCTATACAAAATGAAAAATGAATAATTTAGGTGGTCTTATTGACAGGAAAAGATATTTTTCGAGCAACCCAGGGATAGAATGATTCGAATGCAATTCTTTATACTTTTGTAAGTTTGACATATTAAAAGTAAATTCAGAAGAAATGTATGAAGTGTGACTAATTTACACATTTACAAATTGTAAGATGACTGCGTAACTTACTCGTGTATCCTTTCCCCTCCGAATTCATTTTCGATGAGTTGGTCTATGTACAGCAGCGAACAGGATTTGCTCACATTATTTTCCACTGGTGAATTATCTTCTAGCCGTTGAAGTTTCATACGTCTGAAAAAAAAAAGAATATTATTTTCAATATGCATTCCTATCTATCTTAGACAATAAAAACAAGTCTTATAAAATGCCCTCCTTGGTGCCTAAGGTCCTCCACATATCACTGGGTGGAGGGTAAGGCTAGAAGTGATTATTTTAGTTCCAGACGACAGCATATCACACTACATTTTTGTTTCAAAATCGCTCATATTACAACTACATAAGAGCTTTAGCTTTTCATCTGTACTTAAAGGGAGTCTCTCAGGCAGCAGCCCTACGCGTAGATACAACAATACGCTGCCGTTCCCTTCGTACTTTTGTTTACTATCTGTGTGACTCCAGCCGATCCCTTTGTACTTCTACTGAGAGCAGACTATAACAACGCTCACCGCTTGGTGTAGGTGTGCAGCAGATGATGCGCGGCAGATGATCTCAGGCAGCAGTCCAACACGTAGGAACCACTGAACCACGCGTAGGTACAGCGATACGCAGCCGATCCCTTCGTACTTCTGTTCACTGACAGCTGACTGTAACTATAACTATACTCACCGCTTGGTGTAAGTATGGAGCAGGTGATGTGCGGGGTAGGGCAGCGCGTCCCTCGCCAGGAGCCTCTCAGGCAGCAGTCCGACTCGTAGGAACCACTGCACCACGCGTAGGTACAGCGATACGCAGCCGATCCCTTCGTACTTCTGTTCACTGTCAGCTAACTGTGACTATAACTATACTCACCGCTTAGTATAAGTGTGGAGTAGATGATGCGCGGGGTAGGGAAGCGCGTCTTTCGCCAGGAGTCTCTCAGGCAGCAGTCCAACACGTAGGAACCATTGCACCACGCGTAAGTATAGCGATACGCAGCCGATTCCTTTGTACATCTATACAATGAGAGCTGACACTGTGACTATAAGCACACTCACCGCTTGGTGTAAGTGTGCAGCAAATGATGCGCGGGGTAGGGCAGCGCGTCCCTCGCCAGGAGTCTCTCAGGCAGCAGTCCTACACGTAGGAACCACTGCACCACGCGTAGGTACAGCGATACGCAGCCGATCCCTTTGTACTTGTACTGAGAGCAGACTATAAGCACACTCATCGCTTAGTGTAAGTGTGCAGCAGGTGATGCGCGGGGTAGGGCAGCGCGTCCCTCGCCAGGAGTCTCTCAGGCAACAGTCCAACTCGTAGGAACCATTGCACCACGCGTAGGTACAGTGATACGCAGCCGACCTCTTCGTACTTCTATTCACTGATAGCTGACTGTGACTATAACAACACTCACCGCTTGGTGTAGGTGTGAAGCAGATGATGAGCGGGGTAGGGCAGCGCGTCTCTCGCCAGGAGTCTCTCAGGCAACAGTCCAACACGTAGGAACCACTGCACCACGCGTAGGTACAGAGATACGCAGCCGATCCCTTTGTACTTCTCCTCCATTTCGCTTAGAGCTGGGAAATATTATACGAATTTGGAACACTTCGGGAAATAGGTTTAAGTTCAAAAAAGGTAGATCAAATATGACGTATGTCATTCTATCATTATTATGGAAAAAAAATATTTGATGAAATACCTAGGAAGTTAAATTTTTAATGTTCAATTTAGGGGTGGCCTTAAAGACACACACATATAAAGTAATGAAAGAGCAGTAATATATTACAAAGTAAAGTTTACTTACCATCAGGCACAACCAAATTGCAGCATTTAGTTAGGATTGCATCCAACAGGCCTGTCAGTTGAGTTAGTTGTTGCACGCAATGCTCTAAGCATCTGACCACATTTCTGTAACAAAATACACACTCTTCTAAATACAGTAATTGGTTAACCACTTTATCTTGCTGAGCGAATAGTGTTCTTATTTATATTTATGTTAAGGGATAATTTGTTTACCTGTCAGGCAATGCGGAAGAAGAAAAGAGAGGCGCTGTGAGTTCCCTAGCGTTCTCTTTCAGTTCTATAGCGCGCTGCCAGCACCAATCGACCTAAATACAAGAAAAAATAAATTCTAACTTATTCTAAATATGATTCAGAACTTAGATAATGATTTTGTGTATACAACTAAGTTTAGCGCGAGTTGATGATCGAATACTGTGACTGCAAACTTTTTTGCAAAGGCTTACGTCATAATGAAATCATGTCATGTATTTTTAGCATTTTTATAGACAAAATGATGTAAGCTATCTTTCAACGACGACCTGTATTGTGTAATAGGCCAAATCCCCTATTTGTTTTCTGTAAATTAGATACAGTCGTGTTGCAGTAAAGGCTAAATAGTCTGATGATGATCATCGATTATGATAACGTCTGTCTAATTAACCAGAGGCAAACGAGAGTGGATAGGCCCCCCACTAGGTGGACCGACGATCTGGTGAAGGTCGCTGGAAGTACCTTGGGGCAGAGTAGGACCAATCGTCATGGAAATACTTGGAGGAGGCCTATGTCCAGTACCTCTAGCATGAACAACTTTCGTATTCGACAGAATTCGATACCCAACTTTGAATTAAACGATAACGTGACACTTATTCTCAAACTAAGTTTCGTGCAAAAAAAGTTCACTTTACGACACGTTCACAAGGGCGCTGTTGTAGTTTTCGTACTAAATCTATTGATGGCGATTCGAATACACAAACGATTCGAACTCGAAAGTTTTTTGTACTAGCCGTACTGCTGTGTACGTCATTTCACTGAAATGAGACGAAAAATTGACTGGTGATAATGAACTTGAACATGGTGTTATAATATGGAACTTACAAGAAACGGCAAGGTGCAACCGGCGCCGGCATGGCTGCCCGTGGCCCAGTCGTGCGCGCAGCGCTTTAGGAAGCGAGACAGGCGCGCTTCAAGCGCCACTGATAACAGGTATCTGCGTTGCTCTTCCTGCACAAAAACCATAAAATCAATACTACTGTCCATACCATAGACATAGAGATATGTCATATAATGCGCTGAATTCAAAATATGTGCTCATCATCCACTGCGGTATCTCTCCACTTAACGTTCCAATATTATCTTTAGTACTACGCAAGCAAGTCGCTGACATAGCCCGACGGATTAGCAAGCTGAAGTGGCAATGGGCAGGGCACATAGTGCGCAGAACTGACGGCCGATGGGGCAGCAAGGTTCTGGAATGGAGGCCGCGTACCGGAAGGCGCAGCGTGGGACGTCCACCTACAAGGTGGACCGACGACATCGTAAAGGTAGCAGGGAAGCGCTGGATGCAGGCCGCTACCAATCGATCAACGTGGAAAGCATTAGGGGAGGCCTATGTTCAGCAGTGGACGTCCTATGGCTGACATGATGATGATGATGATGATGACTACGCAAGCAATGTAAACTGTTTACATGATGACGTCGCTGCTGTCATCATTGCTGTCACGAGCAATATGTTCTGTTTCTCTATCTGTTCCTGTATTCTGGTAATAAAGAGTGGGAAGCACCTGGATGCGGGAAGCGCAGGACTAGTCTATGTGGAAATCTTCGAGAGGCCGTGGGGCCCACGTCATTTAATACGCACCTGGCTAGGGCTCCGCGAGGTGTCCGCGTACATGGGCACAGCAGCGCCGTGGGCCCTCCCCCCAGTCGTACATCGAGCTATGATCCCTGCTGGGTCCCCTGTAGTACGTAACTACGCACCTGGCTGGGGCTCCGCGAGGTGTCCGCGTACATGGGCACAGCAGCGCCGTGGGCCCTCCCCCCAGTCGTACATCGAGCTATGATCCCTGCTGGGTCCCCTGTAGTACGTAACTACGCACCTGGCTGGGGCTCCGCGAGGTGTCCGCGTACATGGGCACAGCAGCGCCGTGGGCCCTCCCCCCAGTCGTACATCGAGCTATGATCCCTGCTGGGTCCCCTGTAGTACGTAACTACGCACCTGGCTGGGGCTCCGCGAGGTGTCCGCGTACATGGGCACAGCAGCGCCGTGGGCCCTCCCCCCAGTCGTACATCGAGCTATGATCCCTGCTGGGTCCCCTGTAGTACGTAACTACGCACCTGGCTGGGGCTCCGCGAGGTGTCCGCGTACATGGGCACAGCAGCGCCGTGGGCCCTCCCCCCAGTCGTACATCGAGCTATGATCCCTGCTGGGTCCCCTGTAGTACGTAACTACGTACCTGGCCGGGGCTCCGCGAGGTGTCCGCGTACATGGGCACAGCAGCGCCGTGGGCCCTCCCCCCAGTCGTACATCGAGCTATGATCCCTGCTGGGTCCCCTGTAGTACGTAACTACGCACCTGGCTGGGGCTCCGCGAGGTGTCCGCGTACATGGGCACAGCAGCGCCGTGGGCCCTCCCCCCAGTCGTACATCGAGCTATGATCCCTGCTGGGTCCCCTGTAGTACCGAACTACGTACCTGGCCGGGGCTCCGCGAGGTGTCCGCGTACATGGGCACAGCAGCGCCGTGGGCCCTCCCCCCAGTCGTACATCGAGCTATGATCCCTGCTGGGTCCCCTGTAGTACGTAACTACGTACCTGGCCGGGGCTCCGCGAGGTGTCCGCGTACATGGGCACAGCAGCGCCGTGGGCCCTCCCCCCAGTCGTACATCGAGCTATGATCCCTGCTGGGTCCCCTGTAGTACGTAACTACGCACCTGGCTGGGGCTCCGCGAGGTGTCCGCGTACATGGGCACAGCAGCGCCGTGGGCCCTCCCCCCAGTCGTACATCGAGCTATGATCCCTGCTGGGTCCCCTGTAGTACGTAACTACGCACCTGGCCGGGGCTCCGCGAGGTGTCGTACATGGGCGCCAGGCCGGCGGTGACGCAGGCGTGGTACAGCCGGCCGGGGCTCAGCAACCCCATGGGGCCGTCGTCCATTGAGCTATGGTCCCCGCTGGGTCCCTACAGCAGCGGTTCCCGAATGGTGGTCCGCGGAACCCTGGTGTTCCGTGGAAAGGCCGCAAGGGTTCCGTAAAAAATATTATCCCACGTTTCGTGAACGACGTTGTTCGCTCGCACCGACTTGTTTACGCACAAGGGAGGGGCAGGGCGTGCGGGCGGAGTAGTACGGGGTTTCGCTAGGAAAAGTATAATCAATTAGGGTTTCTTGGCAAAAAAAAATTGGGCAGCCTACAGTACCTGGCTGGGGCTTCGCGAGGTGTCCGCGTACATGGGCGCCAGGCCGGCGGTGACGCAGGCGTGGTACAGCCGGCCGGGGCTTAGAAGCGCCGTGGGGCCCACATCGTCCATAGAACTGATGATCTGCCGCTGGATCCCCACTGTGCTAAGTACACACGCCTCAGACGTGTTCAGGCAGATGCAGTCTGCGAAAGAATGCAATGATTAAGCTAATTAAAGGGAGTGAGAATGAAAAACAGGTTTGGAAATTAATATCCTAGACAGACAGTCGTCTAAAGAACAGCCAACGAGAAGCGACCCAATGTCATGGTCATTAGGAATAGCAGGGGTGTATAACTTTTTAATAGTTATATTACATATTTTTGTAGACAAATAGTTTTAAAAACTTAATCTCTAAGGAGACATAAATCAAGATGTAGAAGTACACATTATAAGAATGTATCCAGGGTCGGACTGGACCGTAGGGGCCCGACTGACAAATGCGTGGCCAATGTGACTAGTGGCACGAGCAACTTGACTAGTGGCGACTAGTGGCGACTAGTGGCACTCACTGTACTGGATGCTGTTGGAGTACAGGTGCTCCTCCGGGCGCGTGCTCCAGGCGCACGTCGAGCGCAACTAGTGGCACGAGCAGCTTGACTAGTGGCGACTAGTGGCGACTAGTGGCACTCACTGTACTGGATGCTGTTGGGGTACAGGTGCTCCTCCGGGCGCGTGCTCCAGGCGCACGTCGAGCGCAACTAGTGGCACGAGCAGCTTGACTAGTGGCGACTAGTGGCAGTCACTGTACTGGATGCTGTTGGGGTACAGGTGCTCCTCCGGGCGCGTGCTCCAGGCGCACGTCGAGCGCAACTAGTGGCACGAGCAGCTTGACTAGTGGCGACTAGTGGCGACTAGTGGCACTCACTGTACTGGATGCTGTTGGGGTACAGGTGCTCCTCCGGGCGCGTGCTCCAGGCGCACGTCGAGCGCAACTAGTGGCACGAGCAGCTTGACTAGTGGCGACTAGTGGCGACTAGTGGCACTCACTGTACTGGATGCTGTTGGGGTACAGGTGCTCCTCCGGGCGCGTGCTCCAGGCGCACGTCGAGCGCAACTAGTGGCACGAGCAGCTTGACTAGTGGCGACTAGTGGCGACTAGTGGCACTCACTGTACTGGATGCTGTTGGGGTACAGGTGCTCCTCCAGGCGCGTGGCGTGCGCGTAGGGCGCCACGGACGCGGGCTCGAGGCGCACGTCGAGCGCGACTAGTGGCACGAGCAGCTTGACTAGTGGTGACTAGTGGCGACTAGTGGCACTCACTGTACTGGATGCTGTTGGGGTACAGGTGCTCCTCCAGGCGCGTGGCGTGCGCGTAGGGCGCCACGGACGCGGGCTCGAGGCGCACGTCGAGCGCGACTAGTGGCACGAGCAGCTTGACTAGTGGTGACTAGTGGCGACTAGTGGCACTCACTGTACTGGATGCTGTTGGGGTACAGGTGCTCCTCCAGGCGCGTGGCGTGCGCGTAGGGCGCCACGGACGCGGGCTCGAGGCGCACGTCGAGCGCGACTAGTGGCACGAGCAGCTTGACTAGTGGTGACTAGTGGCGACTAGTGGCACTCACTGTACTGGATGCTGTTGGGGTACAGGTGCTCCTCCAGGCGCGTGGCGTGCGCGTAGGGCGCCACGGACGCGGGCTCGAGGCGCACGTCGAGCGCGACTAGTGGCACGAGCAGCTTGACTAGTGGTGACTAGTGGCGACTAGTGGCACTCACTGTACTGGATGCTGTTGGGGTACAGGTGCTCCTCCAGGCGCGTGGCGTGCGCGTAGGGCGCCACGGACGCGGGCTCGAGGCGCACGTCGAGCGCGACTAGTGGCACGAGCAGCTTGACTAGTGGTGACTAGTGGCGACTAGTGGCACTCACTGTACTGGATGCTGTTGGGGTACAGGTGCTCCTCCAGGCGCGTGGCGTGCGCGTAGGGCGCCACGGACGCGGGCTCGAGGCGCACGTCGAGCGCGACTAGTGGCACGAGCAGCTTGACTAGTGGTGACTAGTGGCGACTAGTGGCACTCACTGTACTGGATGCTGTTGGGGTACAGGTGCTCCTCCAGGCGCGTGGCGTGCGCGTAGGGCGCCACGGACGCGGGCTCGAGGCGCACGTCGAGCGCGACTAGTGGCACGAGCAGCTTGACTAGTGGTGACTAGTGGCGACTAGTGGCACTCACTGTACTGGATGCTGTTGGGGTACAGGTGCTCCTCCAGGCGCGTGGCGTGCGCGTAGGGCGCCACGGACGCGGGCTCGAGGCGCACGTCGAGCGCGACTAGTGGCACGAGCAGCTTGACTAGTGGTGACTAGTGGCGACTAGTGGCACTCACTGTACTGGATGCTGTTGGGGTACAGGTGCTCCTCCAGGCGCGTGGCGTGCGCGTAGGGCGCCACGGACGCGGGCTCGAGGCGCACGTCGAGCGCGACTAGTGGCACGAGCAGCTTGACTAGTGGTGACTAGTGGCGACTAGTGGCACTCACTGTACTGGATGCTGTTGGGGTACAGGTGCTCCTCCAGGCGCGTGGCGTGCGCGTAGGGCGCCACGGACGCGGGCTCGAGGCGCACGTCGAGCGCGACTAGTGGCACGAGCAGCTTGACTAGTGGTGACTAGTGGCGACTAGTGGCACTCACTGTACTGGATGCTGTTGGGGTACAGGTGCTCCTCCAGGCGCGTGGCGTGCGCGTAGGGCGCCACGGACGCGGGCTCGAGGCGCACGTCGAGCGCGACTAGTGGCACGAGCAGCTTGACTAGTGGTGACTAGTGGCGACTAGTGGCACTCACTGTACTGGATGCTGTTGGGGTACAGGTGCTCCTCCAGGCGCGTGGCGTGCGCGTAGGGCGCCACGGACGCGGGCTCGAGGCGCACGTCGAGCGCGACTAGTGGCACGAGCAGCTTGACTAGTGGTGACTAGTGGCGACTAGTGGCACTCACTGTACTGGATGCTGTTGGGGTACAGGTGCTCCTCCAGGCGCGTGGCGTGCGCGTAGGGCGCCACGGACGCGGGCTCGAGGCGCACGTCGAGCGCGACTAGTGGCACGAGCAGCTTGACTAGTGGTGACTAGTGGCGACTAGTGGCACTCACTGTACTGGATGCTGTTGGGGTACAGGTGCTCCTCCAGGCGCGTGGCGTGCGCGTAGGGCGCCACGGACGCGGGCTCGAGGCGCACGTCGAGCGCGACTAGTGGCACGAGCAGCTTGACTAGTGGTGACTAGTGGCGACTAGTGGCACTCACTGTACTGGATGCTGTTGGGGTACAGGTGCTCCTCCAGGCGCGTGGCGTGCGCGTAGGGCGCCACGGACGCGGGCTCGAGGCGCACGTCGAGCGCGACTAGTGGCACGAGCAGCTTGACTAGTGGTGACTAGTGGCGACTAGTGGCACTCACTGTACTGGATGCTGTTGGGGTACAGGTGCTCCTCCAGGCGCGTGGCGTGCGCGTAGGGCGCCACGGACGCGGGCTCGAGGCGCACGTCGAGCGCGACTAGTGGCACGAGCAGCTTGACTAGTGGTGACTAGTGGCGACTAGTGGCACTCACTGTACTGGATGCTGTTGGGGTACAGGTGCTCCTCCAGGCGCGTGGCGTGCGCGTAGGGCGCCACGGACGCGGGCTCGAGGCGCACGTCGAGCGCGACTAGTGGCACGAGCAGCTTGACTAGTGGTGACTAGTGGCGACTAGTGGCACTCACTGTACTGGATGCTGTTGGGGTACAGGTGCTCCTCCAGGCGCGTGGCGTGCGCGTAGGGCGCCACGGACGCGGGCTCGAGGCGCACGTCGAGCGCGACTAGTGGCACGAGCAGCTTGACTAGTGGTGACTAGTGGCGACTAGTGGCACTCACTGTACTGGATGCTGTTGGGGTACAGGTGCTCCTCCAGGCGCGTGGCGTGCGCGTAGGGCGCCACGGACGCGGGCTCGAGGCGCACGTCGAGCGCGACTAGTGGCACGAGCAGCTTGACTAGTGGTGACTAGTGGCGACTAGTGGCACTCACTGTACTGGATGCTGTTGGGGTACAGGTGCTCCTCCAGGCGCGTGGCGTGCGCGTAGGGCGCCACGGACGCGGGCTCGAGGCGCACGTCGAGCGCGACTAGTGGCACGAGCAGCTTGACTAGTGGTGACTAGTGGCGACTAGTGGCACTCACTGTACTGGATGCTGTTGGGGTACAGGTGCTCCTCCAGGCGCGTGGCGTGCGCGTAGGGCGCCACGGACGCGGGCTCGAGGCGCACGTCGAGCGCGACTAGTGGCACGAGCAGCTTGACTAGTGGTGACTAGTGGCGACTAGTGGCACTCACTGTACTGGATGCTGTTGGGGTACAGGTGCTCCTCCAGGCGCGTGGCGTGCGCGTAGGGCGCCACGGACGCGGGCTCGAGGCGCACGTCGAGCGCGACTAGTGGCACGAGCAGCTTGACTAGTGGTGACTAGTGGCGACTAGTGGCACTCACTGTACTGGATGCTGTTGGGGTACAGGTGCTCCTCCAGGCGCGTGGCGTGCGCGTAGGGCGCCACGGACGCGGGCTCGAGGCGCACGTCGAGCGCGACTAGTGGCACGAGCAGCTTGACTAGTGGTGACTAGTGGCGACTAGTGGCACTCACTGTACTGGATGCTGTAGGGGTACAGGTGCTCCTCCAGGCGCGTGGCGTGCGCGTAGGGCGCCACGGACGCGGGCTCGAGGCGCACGTCGAGCGCGACTAGTGGCACGAGCAGCTTGACTAGTGGTGACTAGTGGCGACTAGTGGCACTCACTGTACTGGATGCTGTTGGGGTACAGGTGCTCCTCCAGGACGCGGGCTCGAGGCGCACGTCGAGCGCGACTAGTGGCACGAGCAGCTTGACTAGTGGTGACTAGTGGCGACTAGTGGCACTCACTGTACTGGATGCTGTTGGGGTACAGGTGCTCCTCCAGGCGCGTGGCGTGCGCGTAGGGCGCCACGGACGCGGGCTCGAGGCGCACGTCGAGCGCGACTAGTGGCACGAGCAGCTTGACTAGTGGTGACTAGTGGCGACTAGTGGCACTCACTGTACTGGATGCTGTTGGGGTACAGGTGCTCCTCCAGGCGCGTGGCGTGCGCGTAGGGCGCCACGGACGCGGGCTCGAGGCGCACGTCGAGCGCGACTAGTGGCACGAGCAGCTTGACTAGTGGTGACTAGTGGCGACTAGTGGCACTCACTGTACTGGATGCTGTTGGGGTACAGGTGCTCCTCCAGGCGCGTGGCGTGCGCGTAGGGCGCCACGGACGCGGGCTCGAGGCGCACGTCGAGCGCGACTAGTGGCACGAGCAGCTTGACTAGTGGTGACTAGTGGCGACTAGTGGCACTCACTGTACTGGATGCTGTTGGGGTACAGGTGCTCCTCCAGGCGCGTGGCGTGCGCGTAGGGCGCCACGGACGCGGGCTCGAGGCGCACGTCGAGCGCGACTAGTGGCACGAGCAGCTTGACTAGTGGTGACTAGTGGCGACTAGTGGCACTCACTGTACTGGATGCTGTTGGGGTACAGGTGCTCCTCCAGGCGCGTGGCGTGCGCGTAGGGCGCCACGGACGCGGGCTCGAGGCGCACGTCGAGCGCGACTAGTGGCACGAGCAGCTTGACTAGTGGTGACTAGTGGCGACTAGTGGCACTCACTGTACTGGATGCTGTTGGGGTACAGGTGCTCCTCCAGGCGCGTGGCGTGCGCGTAGGGCGCCACGGACGCGGGCTCGAGGCGCACGTCGAGCGCGACTAGTGGCACGAGCAGCTTGACTAGTGGTGACTAGTGGCGACTAGTGGCACTCACTGTACTGGATGCTGTTGGGGTACAGGTGCTCCTCCAGGCGCGTGGCGTGCGCGTAGGGCGCCACGGACGCGGGCTCGAGGCGCACGTCGAGCGCGACTAGTGGCACGAGCAGCTTGACTAGTGGTGACTAGTGGCGACTAGTGGCACTCACTGTACTGGATGCTGTTGGGGTACAGGTGCTCCTCCAGGCGCGTGGCGTGCGCGTAGGGCGCCACGGACGCGGGCTCGAGGCGCACGTCGAGCGCGACTAGTGGCACGAGCAGCTTGACTAGTGGTGACTAGTGGCGACTAGTGGCACTCACTGTACTGGATGCTGTTGGGGTACAGGTGCTCCTCCAGGCGCGTGGCGTGCGCGTAGGGCGCCACGGACGCGGGCTCGAGGCGCACGTCGAGCGCGACTAGTGGCATGAGCAGCTTGACTAGTGGTGACTAGTGGCGACTAGTGGCACTCACTGTACTGGATGCTGTTGGGGTACAGGTGCTCCTCCAGGCGCGTGGCGTGCGCGTAGGGCGCCACGGACGCGGGCTCGAGGCGCACGTCGAGCGCGACTAGTGGCACGAGCAGCTTGACTAGTGGTGACTAGTGGCGACTAGTGGCACTCACTGTACTGGATGCTGTTGGGGTACAGGTGCTCCTCCAGGCGCGTGGCGTGCGCGTAGGGCGCCACGGACGCGGGCTCGAGGCGCACGTCGAGCGCGACTAGTGGCACGAGCAGCTTGACTAGTGGTGACTAGTGGCGACTAGTGGCACTCACTGTACTGGATGCTGTTGGGGTACAGGTGCTCCTCCAGGCGCGTGGCGTGCGCGTAGGGCGCCACGGACGCGGGCTCGAGGCGCACGTCGAGCGCGACTAGTGGCACGAGCAGCTTGACTAGTGGTGACTAGTGGCGACTAGTGGCACTCACTGTACTGGATGCTGTTGGGGTACAGGTGCTCCTCCAGGCGCGTGGCGTGCGCGTAGGGCGCCACGGACGCGGGCTCGAGGCGCACGTCGAGCGCGACTAGTGGCACGAGCAGCTTGACTAGTGGTGACTAGTGGCGACTAGTGGCACTCACTGTACTGGATGCTGTTGGGGTACAGGTGCTCCTCCAGGCGCGTGGCGTGCGCGTAGGGCGCCACGGACGCGGGCTCGAGGCGCACGTCGAGCGCGACTAGTGGCACGAGCAGCTTGACTAGTGGTGACTAGTGGCGACTAGTGGCACTCACTGTACTGGATGCTGTTGGGGTACAGGTGCTCCTCCAGGCGCGTGGCGTGCGCGTAGGGCGCCACGGACGCGGGCTCGAGGCGCACGTCGAGCGCGACTAGTGGCACGAGCAGCTTGACTAGTGGTGACTAGTGGCGACTAGTGGCACTCACTGTACTGGATGCTGTTGGGGTACAGGTGCTCCTCCAGGCGCGTGGCGTGCGCGTAGGGCGCCACGGACGCGGGCTCGAGGCGCACGTCGAGCGCGACTAGTGGCACGAGCAGCTTGACTAGTGGTGACTAGTGGCGACTAGTGGCACTCACTGTACTGGATGCTGTTGGGGTACAGGTGCTCCTCCAGGCGCGTGGCGTGCGCGTAGGGCGCCACGGACGCGGGCTCGAGGCGCACGTCGAGCGCGACTAGTGGCACGAGCAGCTTGACTAGTGGTGACTAGTGGCGACTAGTGGCACTCACTGTACTGGATGCTGTTGGGGTACAGGTGCTCCTCCAGGCGCGTGGCGTGCGCGTAGGGCGCCACGGACGCGGGCTCGAGGCGCACGTCGAGCGCGACTAGTGGCACGAGCAGCTTGACTAGTGGTGACTAGTGGCGACTAGTGGCACTCACTGTACTGGATGCTGTTGGGGTACAGGTGCTCCTCCAGGCGCGTGGCGTGCGCGTAGGGCGCCACGGACGCGGGCTCGAGGCGCACGTCGAGCGCGACTAGTGGCACGAGCAGCTTGACTAGTGGTGACTAGTGGCGACTAGTGGCACTCACTGTACTGGATGCTGTTGGGGTACAGGTGCTCCTCCAGGCGCGTGGCGTGCGCGTAGGGCGCCACGGACGCGGGCTCGAGGCGCACGTCGAGCGTGACGCACGCGCCGGCTGCCAGGCTGCACCAACTAGCGCTCATGAACACGTTGCTCTCCAGGCGGTAGGTCGCTGTGGAGAATGACTAGTGTAAATACTGGTGTGACTAATGTAAATACTGGTGTGACTAGTGTCGCTAGTTACATGACTATTGAGACTAGAGACAAAACTAGTGACTAGTGGCATGACCAGTGTAACTAGTGTCGTGACCAGTGAGACTAGTGACATGACCAGTGTGACTAGTTAAATGACTGGTGCTACCACTGAAATGACCAGTGTAACTAGTAAAATAACAGGCTATGCTCGAAAATTAAATAGTATTGGTAATGGACCAGCAATATTATGCATAGACCAGTAAGCCTTATTTGTTCAAGGCTTCATACACCCACACAAGTGAATCATATTGTTTAGCCATAGTTACAGGTATACAGCGACGCGTACGAACAAAAACAAGGTCGTCATTTCTCACCAAAAAAAACATAAATAATACATTCTTATAACTTATGATGAAACAATATATTTATAAATAAATTACCAGGCATTTGATCCTTGTACCACTGGTCCAGATCAAAGAGTAGCATGCCATATTGTGAGGAGGCATTCGCATTGTCGCCCCAACATTCCCATACCAGTTGGCAGATGTTCAACATAGCTGTAACAAAAATA
Organism: Ostrinia nubilalis; assembly: GCF_963855985.1. Taxonomy (NCBI): domain Eukaryota; kingdom Metazoa; phylum Arthropoda; class Insecta; order Lepidoptera; family Crambidae; genus Ostrinia; species Ostrinia nubilalis. Next base: position 4,443,443 of record NC_087100.1, read on the forward strand.
TAAATATTTACCTTCTTATTTTGAGCTATATCTGAGAAAAAAGTACGGGTAGTTGATTGGGAAGTTTTTACAGCCATCAAATAAAGTCAAACCATAATCACTTTGCTTTTCATATTATGACAAAGTTGCAACCCGGTCGAGTTAACTGCGCACCTTGACGACTCTCCCTCGCACATCTCCTTTTTTAGTTTGCCTCCTGTCACATAAAAAAAAATCCCCGCGTTCGTACTATAGTCTGGTCGCCGAGCACGTAGAATTTTGTCCAATGACCCCAAGCTACCCATCCTTATCGCTCGCGCGTAATTATATTGCTGTCGCGACTGTGCGACGGGCGCCCGTAGTGAGTGTGCGAGCGCAACAGCAACATAATAACGCGCGAGCGATAAGGATGGGTAGCTTGGGAACATTGGACAAAATTGTACGTGCTCGGAGACCGGGCTTTAGAGCGTCGATGTGACATCACGGCCGCCAGGTGCGCAGTTATCTGGGGGTTATAGATAAGTAGATAATTGTTTCATTCTTCTTCTTCTTCCTCGTTCCCTCATTGATGAGGATCGCGACCACAGATAGTGTTCCTCCACAGACTGCGGTCATAAGCTGTGTGGTGTGTGCGGTCATAAATTGTTGCATATAGCTTTGTAAAAAGTAGAAAAATGTTACTTACTATCTTCTCCTTCAGAGCCCAAGCTAGAATTCACAGAGTAGGTGTGGCATGAGACACATTTGCCTCCAGTTAGATGTCCTGCATCTTCCATTGCGCTAAGCTCTGCTTGGAATCTTATTGTGGCCATTGAGAAGTCCTGAAAACAATAAACAAAAGACCCCTTATAAATTGAGGTACTGGTGTTATGCTGGCTTTTGCACATTGGCCCCTATGTCGATACAAAAGCCACACATTCGTGGATCTAGAAATTAGCACCAACTGGAACAAGCTATGTATTTTCTAGTACCACATGTTGGTTGAGAGGCATTGGAATCAACATTAGGTGCTGGGTTTACACTGGCTTTCACACACTGGCCCCTACTTTCGTTCCAAAGTCACATGTCTGTGAATCTAGAAAATAGTATTAGAACCAACTGGACAAGCTATGTATTTTCTAGAACAATTGGTTGTGAGGCATTGGAATCAACATTGGGGCCAATATGTGAAGCCATCCTTAATTAAATTACTAGGTCAGCTTGCATAATTACAATGAGCATCCGAAATCTTACCTGATAGAGGCACTTGGTATCTGACAGCATCCTCTTTCCTTGGTATGTAAGTGAGTACATGACAGCCAGTGGGAACTCCTCTTCTTCAAACCTGTCTATCAGGGAGAAGACAACCCAGAGGTAGCAGAATGCTCTTGGGTCATCACAAGGCTCCTGAAAGAGAAAAAGACCATTTAGTTTTGAATAAACATACATTATGGTTTCTAAAGAGTTGTTAATGATATAGGCCTCCGTGGTTGAGGATTTCGGGTGAAGCTCGCTTCCACCTTCGGCCTGATCGTCACTTACCAACAGGTGAGATACAGGCCAAGAGATTCCTCGTTGTCGATAAAAAAAAATAGTGGCTTGTATTGCAATTCAAAATCTATGGGAGAACTGTGTCTCAAAAGCTCAAATAAAGTATAAATAATAATAGGAATATAAATAAATCTCCATACCTGAAACCCAAAGTGCGTCACAGGCAAACACTCCACATTGACTTGAGAAGTGAATTCCAAATCCAGCGTCAGTAAATTCCAAATCTGGAATGCACCGAAATTGTAGCCCACAGCCAAACTTCCCAGCTGTGGGATGTACTGAAGCACAGTAACTCTGATGTGATCCCTTTTAGCCTTCATCCGGACTGTGCCATCAGGATTGTGGAATATGTACTGGCCGTCCATTACCGAACTCTCATTCAGCAGAATGGCTAGATGATCGTTGTTCACAAGAACTAGGTCCCGTTGCTCTTCGATTTGATGAATCGCTTTCAGTGGTAGAAAGGTAAGGTTGGCTGGATTGCTCTCATTTTGAATCATGTGTTCATAGCCTTGGGTAATGTCTTTTAATGCTGTAAAAACACATTTCAATTATAATTAAAGTTATAAACATCACAAAATACTGGCCTAAATGTTTTGTTTGTTAGAAAGTAATATATTTTTCTTTAATTAATATACTTTAGAATAAAATACCTTGAATAAGGCCAGATCTATTGAGATCAAACGCAAAAATCTCCCCAGTCTTTGTGCCGGCCATGACCACACCATCGAAGCATGTGAACGGGCCATCAGGCATTTCATCGCACACCGCCAGTTCTGTCACAACTAAATCGGTTTGAATGCATCGCAGTATCTGCGAGCCGTTGATGTGGAATACGCAAATGTTGCTTGTGAAGTCTTCACATTGCAAACTGATTATAAGTTGCTTGGAATTCTCCGTCAGAGGTGTAATAAGCTCCACTACACTGGTGACTGTTGTGCGGGAGTTGCTGAAAGAAAACATAAAAATTAAATGTTTGTATCATGAAAATTACTATAAATGAATGGGTGACAAGATTTGTAATGAAGCTAGCTTCTGTCCTCAGCTTTATAATACAGCCTGATGCTATTTTGAAGGTGCAAGCTGTAAAATCGCAATTTATTATCAAAATCAATCCAGTTGCTTTTATGTGAAGAAATAACATTCATAAAATGTCTTGAACAGACAACAGCACATCAGACTATACATTTTTATTGCAAATTCACCCCTGTTATAACTACTTAAGATCCCACAGTGATTACCTTGATGTGACAGCCTGTACATGACAATATTATAATATAATACCTGTATGGTGTCCCAAAAGTTCGTGCTGCCACCTTCAGCCCGGTTCTAAGGTCGACGACGCAGAATTTGGGCCCCAGTGCAAGCCAGCCATGTTTGGTGTCATTTAGAATACCACCAAGGGGGGTTTTATCTAAAAAATAATAGTTTAGTCAAAAACATTTGATTTCATATACCATTACATTGCTTATATTATGATCTACTTGAACTATTTATAATTATGTAGTCATTAATAAAACGCCATACATACCGGAATTATTATCTTCGGTCGGCTGCAAAAAACTAAACACAGCAGGTGACAAATTTGTTGTCTTCACAATAGAAAATACGCTATTTTGTAATTTCTGCATTTCACTAAGGAATTTAATAACTACTTTTAACTTAAAACTGTAAACTAATAAGGAGAGGTTAGGTTATTATTTTGTTCATAATTAAGTTAGCTAAGCTTTCTATTAAGTAAATATATTTGAATTAAGATAAAACTGGACAACCGTTATGACTTCGCATGTACGGTAAGGTTATGAAGAAACAATTTCCATTGTAAAATAAATACGGTATCGTCAAACGCGGCGGTACGAATTTAATTTTGACAGCTTACGTCAGAAGTCAGTGCCATATGTCACGGTTGTGCAGCTGCGGTAGTGATGTACTTAGTCGATTTAATTATTAGAACTATTCAACTAAAATCGTTATCTTAAATTAACTAGTTTTATTTTATTTTCTTACACTTCCTTTACCTTGACGTATAAAAAACTTTTCGGTTTCCGGAAGGTAAAACATTCATCATCATCATCATCATCATCATCATCTCAGCCATAGGATGTCCACTGCTGAACATAGGGCCTCCCCCAATGCTTTCTATGTTGCCCGGTTGGTAGCGGCCAGAGTCCAGCGCCAGCGCCTTCCTGTCGTCGGTCCACCTAGTGGGTGGACATCCCACGCTGCGTTTTCCGGTACGCGGCCTCATTATTTAAGGTAAAAAATCAATCAATTCGATTCTCAGTGAGGAGTTAAAAGGGAAAAAAGTTAAGTACAGAGCACTTTTATTTCAATAAGTAACGCCATCATAATCAAAAAGTACAATAATTTATTGAGAAGATATTAATACATGTCTTTAACTTACTATATAGCATAACAATTAGTACGTATATAAAATAATGTCAAATTAATTAATTTTAAGTATAAAAATAAACTTAACTAACATAGCTATAAATAAAGTTTTAAACAAAGGTTTAAACATTTCTTATTTAAATTATATACCTACTATCATTATACAATAACCATGATATTGCCACTTTTGTGTTTTATGATCAACAATCTTAATAATCATTGTAAACTTTATAAATACCAACTTCACCAGCTTCTTTAGTGATATTTTGGTTGCAAAGTAATAACTAAGTAATTTGAGCAATTTTAATTTCTTTTATTCTGAGTAGTAACAGATACATCAACTACATTTCGGTTTAGTTCATTGCCGTGTGGAGAGATTTTCATTTGGCCTTGTATAATATTCATCATTGATGTATAAGGACTGTCCATTGACTGGTTATTGGAATAATTATCAACTGTATTGTTATTGGTCGTTTCATTGGGAGTATTATTGACTCTATCATAAACTGTGTTTTTTAAAGATACGTATGGGTTTGATGTTGATGATGTTGGTTGTGGTGGCTTACCACCAGGACTAAATCCATTCTGACTTACAACGGGAATGTTAGTCCTGGCTGACACATTTTCAATTTGCACGGGAACTTCAATGTTTGCATTGGATGCACTATCTAAAGAACCATTACGAGTCACTTGAAGACTATTGGAACGTGAAGAATTTCCTAACGAGTGAATAGTAGTTGAGCTACCTCTACTTTCCAATTCTCTTAAAAATACTTCTTCACTTCTTTGAATCCTTTGGGCATGAGTAGTAAGAGGGGAACGGTTCTGTTGAATAGAAGAACCACTAAGAGATCTACTTGGAGAATTTTGAGTGCTATCTAAGGATGTCAAGTGTTTATTTTCAGCTTTATAAGTCATTTTTGTTGATGAATTAACTTTAACTTCCATTGAACCGTAAGCACTATCTTTGGTAGAGCTATGCGATGAACCTTCTTCTTTAACGCCGTATCTTCTGACAACATTTACAGGAGCAACAGGTTCAATGTTTTGGACATCGTAAGATAGGGGATTTTTTTCTGTTGGTTGGTGTTTAACACCTTCAACAATCTCGCCTGTTCTCGGATTAATATGTTTCTCTGTGTCATACCGAAGGGTTACTCTATGTGTTTCGTCGATGGGATGTGGTCGCGATCTGTCTTCTAATTCAGCATCGCTGTCATCGTAGACGCTATGTTCATAGGCACTCTCCTCCTGAAAAGAGAACATTAAACATTTAATTAGTAGGTAAACAAACAATTTTCATGAAGTACATTGTTAATTATTATTTATTTTAACTTACTTCTTCATCAGCTTCTTCAATAACACTGTTTTGGATCCATTCTCGTATTCTTTGTTTTTTCACTTGACGATCGACAGTTGTTTCAATTCCATTGTCTCGGAAATGTTTGAGCAAAATATTTTTTTCATTGGGGTCACTGTGAAAGCTGTACATAGACGGGCAAAGCTCATCAATATCACCTCCCGCTGAAAAGTAATTAGAATTAATTAGTAAATTTATTTAATTTTAATACAAAACATTTACATAGAACTCAGATTTACATTCACTTACCAACTCTATCAGTATACCCTTTTGCCATCCATCTATCATCTAAGTACCTTGATAATTCAACAAAATTAGATGCACGCTTATCTTCTCGAGGTTCCACAAACTTTTTGAACATTTTTTGTGCTCTCGATGACACCATTTTCCATAACTTGGGTTGCTTTTTCAAGGGGTTAGCGCTATTGTACCAGCCATAATAACTGTGAAATAAAAAGTATACACATAAATAACTTTTTCTTATAACTTCCACTACTATACATCACTAATTTCGCACTATGAGTTAGAGCTTACCTTGTATACCTAGGATCGTCAAAAGCAGCTTTCTGCCAAGGTAAACACCCCGTGAGGCAAATGAAAATAACTATACCAAATTGCCAAACATCGTGGGTAATTAGCGCTCTGCAACAAAAAACAAACTAACTAGTCTGAAATTATAATAATGGTTTCTAAAGTTTACATTCCACTAGAATTTATGACGGTTAATGTATAAACTATTAATATTTTAGTGTGGTTTTTGAAAAACCAAAACGCTGTTAAATTTTTTTGTTACTAAAATAATGAAGCTGGTTATAGATGTTTAAAATGCACTGAGTAATTTTTTTTATCCACAACGAGGAAGCTCTTGGCCTGTATCTCACCTGATGGTAAGTGATTAATACAAATTTAAAATAATAGTATAAATAACGAGTAAGTAGGTATTTAGTTGTTTTCTTACTTGTAACTACTATCCATTGCTAGTTTTAAAACTTCTGGAGGTGAATAGGGCAACCATTCATTTCTTCTTCGGACCATTGATTGTACTTTTCTTGTTTCTCCGAAATCGCAAAGTTTTATTCGTGAAAAATCAGACTTAAATATCAGAATATTGTCAAGTTTAACATCTCGGTGTACCAAATCTCTTTGATGTAAGTGTTCCAAGGCTGCAGCTAATTGTTTCGCCACTCTTTTTGTGTGTATTTCACCTATTCCAGTATCAAGCATGTTAGATGTTAGATCACCTGAAAGGATAAAATATAACATGTTACAACAATTTCATTGCATATCCTGGCTAATGTCCAATATAAGCACGTGAGCTATAGGATTATAGCAGTTAGTTAATGCAAAGATATTGGCAGATTATAGTGCGCTGAAAACTTTAGTATAAAATAATGCGTTGTGTTTGAGTGGCAGTGGCTGTCGTCATCCATTCATTCATAAATTGAAAAATGTAAATAGTCGGTACCTAAAGGAGCATATTCTTGACAGAATACATAGAAGCCAGCCGTCTCGAACGCTACATCGAATGTGGTGACGATGTTTCTGTGTGCACTTAAATGTAGACTATAATGGAATTCTCTATAAAAATCTCTAATGGATACATAAGGTTTGGGCAAAGCTTTCAAAACAATTTCAGTATCAGAAGCTCTGTGCTCTACCAAAAGTATCTTCCCAAACCATCCTTCCCCAACGATTTGAAGGATATCAAACTCTTCAACCAGGCTGACCTAGAACAACAAATTAAGTTTCATTAGTAAACATGTAGGCACCTAGGGGTTTGCAATACCTAAGTACATATTTTATGTCATTGTGAACCCTTACTTTTTCAAGTTCGAACTCTCTGATTTTGTGTATAGAGCCAGTCAAGGCCCTTCTTGCTCCACTATTCATCTTTGGTTTCTTCTATGACTCATTCTTATACAACTGAAAAATAAAACATCGATAAACATCATGATTTCATGACCCAATGACCTCAGGTAAAATGTAAAGTTATTTTTGTGAAAGTTTTAGTCTCTGTTTGAAGGTTCAAATTGTCCCCATTTCTCAAGAAATCGTTGAGTGAATGATGTTGGACGATCGCCAGGGCTGATGTCTACTCCAGATCCAGACGGCTCTGTGACGTCAGACCTACGTCATCGACGGATTACCTCGGGAACATGTGTTACTGTACAATATAAACTTGGTGACTCTTCGATAAAAATAGATTTCAATGTTTTATAGTTAGTGGCAGATTTATTATTACTGAATATTCATATCGTGTACCTAATCGTCGCCTGTTCCTAAATTGATAAATAATTTTATTATTTTGACTAAGGAAATTACAATGCCCTTTAATGTATTTCAGTACAATCAGTACCACATTTTTAATGATTTGATACGAAACTTAGTTAAAGATTACTATTTTTTCATATGAAGCATTGAATTAGATAATTTATTTATTCTTTACTAATGTTTTAAATTATTTGACAGAGGTAAACAAGTAAATTGGAGTAGTAAAAAGAAAACCAGAAAAAAGTAATGAAAAACTTTTGTATCGGTGCTAGAATTTAATTAGTATGCTTTAAGAATAATAATACCTATCTATTCTGTAGGTATGCTCTTTCATTTAACAGACATAAAGTTTCAGAGTCAATGAATCAGGTCTGTAAATATATTCCTTAATGCAGATCAATGTTTTGAAACTATTTCAATAATATTAACTGAGATAAGTAAAAGTTTGTCATTTTGCCAGGTTGGTCAACGACACCAGAAGGATGCAAACAATAATAATTATTTAGTTGGCAAAGGATCTAGGAAGATGATTATACGTTAACTGTTGTATAAAAAGTAGGTATTTTATATAAGAATTTTATCACAGACAAATGATTTGCTACCGTGCCTGAAATTAACAAGAGTTTAGAATACCCTGTACACCTACCTACTTTGACCTATTGTTTACTTTTTTTATTTTCACCAGAGACCCGCCCCTACTTCGCACAGTACAATTTGAATCACTCTGTGTATTAGAAAATCCGCATCAAAATCCGTTGCGTATTTTTTAAGACCTAAGGGTGAGTTGCACCATCTTACTTTAACTTTGAGAAACGTCAAAAATCTCTCAAACTCCATACAAAAAGCACCGGTTATCGTCATAGTTACCGTTAAAGTTAGGTGGTGCAACTCAGCCTAAGCATACAAAAGGGACAGACAGCGAAGCGACTTTGTTTTATTAAATGGAGTGATGATGGTAGCATTCTTAAACTTGGTTATTATTTTTGTAATAGTTAGCTGAATATTGTAAAAAATTAACTCCTGTCTATATAATAAATGAATTTAACAAAATAAGGAACCTATAAATTTAACTTATCAAACGATGAATCATGCGAATTTAATTCATTTCAAACATACCTATGTAGCACAGTGTTAGCACTTGTACCAACATAAAAGGGTATTGGATAGAAAAGTATTAGAGCATTGGATTAATGATTGTCGCTTTCATCAAATAAAATAGGAATGTTACTATCATTGTGAAAATTACAATGTACGAGTATTAGGGTAATCATAAAGGTAGTAGGAAAGCGCTGGACGCAGGCTGCTACCAACTGGGAAACATGGAAAGCATTGGGGAGGCCTATGTTCAGCAGTGGACGTCCTATGGCTGAGATGATGATGATGATGATGATGATGATTTTATTAGGGCTATGTAGGTATGTATGTAGTTACAAATCTCACCTATATGTTAACTATAAATTATAACATTCATATAATGTAAAATCAGCTGGTAATTAAAGGCGAGTAGGTAAATTTAGATTGGGTAATAGGTACCTCAGACTAGTACACCTGTACCTATTCTGATAACTGGGTCACTGTCTCAGACGCAGACTGGATTTTTTCTTGGAAGATCGATTTTTTAATTAAAAATCTACAATCTATTATAGCAATGCATATCCTTTATTTAGCCCCCTTTTTTACAAAAAAATCAAAATAATTTAGGAAACAAAAACTATGGAAACAAACAACAGCTTACTGATTTAGACACTGAATGGCGTGACATTAAAATTTGTACTGTGAATAAAATTACCTAGTTAAAAAGTGCCTTTTCATAATTTGTGTATGAAGTGTATGTACAAGTACAGTATAATGATAAGCTAATAATTAAATCCTCAATTTAATTAGGTAGGTACAGTTAATTAATAATGGTCCCTTAACGTACTAATTTAGTTGACTGATAAACCTACAAGTCACTAGTTGTGTAATGAATGGCTAAAAAATAAAAATTATCATATTTTCTGCTTAAATAAATTAAAACAATAGGTACAAAGGGAACTTGAAATTACCAGACATAAAAGGGCAGGCGCCCTTGTATGGTTAAGGTTCACAATACACTTGGACGCTTTCCAGGCACTATTTTAAACAATCACATTTCACGATCACATATTTCGTTATTTTTCATATCACAGGCACTTTAAGAAGTTATTATTCTAACACTCCGATTTCAGGAATTATATTACAAAGGTTGCCGTACTCGTAATTTGGGATATTTGTGGATAAGCATGATACGGGCTGGGCGTCCGAGTGGGATTTTCATACTGTCTGCGCGTACGCAGTCGTTCCCGGGACGCTATTTTCGTGCTACTGCACATACAAAAATCAATTCGTGACGGAAATGTTACGATCAACGACCTGGTAAGTGAAAACTAGTTGGGTGGATGCAATCGGCTGGTCCTGCATGTAATTAGAAGGTACCTAGATTTTAATTACTTCATTTAGTAGTATTATGCCTATGTATAAAGTACCTACCTACTTCCATCTAAGTTCTAACCTCATTTACCGTTTGCTTATCTTTATTATTTTATTATACCTATTTAGACTAAATTAAACCTGAGCACTAACTTATCCAATCAGAACAATGAGATGATAGACATCTTACTACGCATTTGTGTTATGCCCTACAAATCAATCTAAGAGAATAACATAATCATCCAGGAAAATATGTTCACATAGTGTTAATTCCGTTATTCGTTCTTTCATTCGTTTTAGCCAAATGACGTCCACTGCTGGACAAAGGCCTCGCCCTAGGTTTTCCACAATGAACGGTCCTGCAATGCCCTGCGGTCCAGTTTCCCTGCGTGATCGAATCAGAAATGAGAAGATCCGCAGGAGAACCAAAGTGACCGACATAGCTCGCAGAATTGCTAAAATTGCGTTATTATTCATAAATAATTATTGAGTTATCATAACTAAATATTTTACTTATCACCCAATAATGGCATTTGTACGTACAGCATTAGATATTATATATGAAATAAAATACGTATGTTTCAACTAGAATAATACATTATGTCATTTTAAATAAAATATTATTGCAGTATAATCGACCAACTAAATTCACCTTTTATTGAAACTAGATGATTATTAATATTAGTCGATTATGGTAATCGATACACGACCAACTACACTACTACACTACAAAAGAGTTTTAAAAAACAAACGTAAATTGTCTATTACATTAGACTATCTTTCTCGCTCTTCCATAAGCTAAAAGAGCATTAGATAAAAAGAGACGCTATCATTTTTGTTTGCGACCTCAGACCAAGATTTATATCATAGACAAGAAAGCGCGATAAGTGAAAAAAAAAACAAGGTTTGTTTTGTTGTTGTCAGCTGTTAAGTTTCTGAAATTCTTTAATTTTTCCCATCATAAATTATGTGTATAATGTGAAACTAATAATGAACATGGCTGATAAATTGATATTTTAGTGCATCTAATAATTTGTAAGTATTAGAATTAAACACTATTTTGTTTTCATAGGTTAGTAGTTTGGGCCTTTATCAGAAATTCTGATACTTTTTTGTTGCAAAATTGTATCATTTACAACTTTATGAGACGCCGCTGTGTTGTTTGATGTCCCGTTGTTGTTAGGATATCTATCTATCGAATGGTTCATCCATGAATTAAATTAAATCCTTAACACCTAACATATAATGATATTTAAAAAATTACCTACATAAAAGGTAAGTAGGTAGGTAACTGCTTTTCCCAAAAAAGCTTGTCTGTGAGGAAGGACTGGATATCTAAGATAGATAATGTTATTTAGATAAATAATACTTTTCATGAAAAATATTTTTAAATTCCATTTTGAATAGAAGGAAACTTAAGCCTCTCTATTGATTGGTACATAATAATAAATATTACTCAGAATTCTTCTCAGGTCCTATTCACACATAAAACTGTACCACTTCTCTTGTATAAATAAAATCTCAGCTTTCAGTACCTAGTAAATGAGGTATGCATTACTTGTACTTTCCGCATCCATAATTAGCACTAATATTTAATTGCCAGTTTGAAAAGCTTTCCTGTGATAAAATTACACTCGTATAAAATTATAGTATCTTATTACAGAAACATAAAATTAACACTAATAACCAAAGCTATTAACGCTAAGATGAATGCACAATGCACTGCGGTGTTTAATTTAATATTATTATGGGTACTTAAGTCACCTACCAAGTTTTGTGTTATTGTGCTTATAGCAAATAGTTTATGACTATGGCCAAGTGCCTAAAAATATTTCTGCCATATTAGAATGAAACATGAAGTCATATTCTCATCTTCTGTTTTATAACATTTGTGATAAAAAACTGAAAAATACTATGCCTGAAAACATTGACTTTTGATAAATATTATAAAAGATTAATAGTCTTCTTCTTCTTCTTCATTCATTGATGTTGGTACATCAATGACATATACTTGGTTAGTACCTACCTACCATCAATTTAGAAAAGCTAGCCCAATTTCCTCAGTCAGCTAAGCACGCGCGCCCTCCCGAAATTCCTGGACATCAAAGTCAATTAATTTGCAATGTATTTCAGATGCATTTCAGCCGAGTTTGTTAACCCTTTACTTGTTCGATTTATGGAGTAGCTCTAGAACAGCGGTTCCTAAACTTATTTAGTCTACTGCCCACTTTGAAAATAAATTATTTTTAGCGCCCCCCATTTTTGTAGTCAAGAGTCGAGCTCAGTCGATGTCTAAGAGTCCTCCTAGTAGATGACGCCTCCCAAGCCTCTACACTACGTCCCGATTTTTTTTCTGGGTCTCTTCTCTTACCGCCCCCCTTTAAGCCTGGAGCGCCCACAAGGGGGCGTTATCGCCCACTTTGGGAAAGACTGCTCTAGAAGTTCAGACTACTTTTATGTATAGCATTTCTTCTACAGCAAAAGCGTAATAACCGAGCGAAACTTCTCGCGAAAGTAAGTTTCCGTATTTAGGTATAGTCCGGTCGCCGAGCACGTAGAATTTTGTCCAATGACCCCAAGCTACCCATCCTTATCGCTCGCGCGTAATTATAATATTGCTGTCGCGCTCGCACACTCACTGCTGCCACCCGTCGCACAGCCGCGCAGAAATATTTTTAGGTATTTTATAGGGAAACAGAACTACCTAGATGTAAAAAGAAAGGTTTGGCCGAACCTTAAGACGTTTAGTAGAGATGGCTAAAGCTTTAAAGAATTTAGTAGTCTGCGAAAGCGAATGTGCGAGTATTTTACATGCGTTCCTTACTTCCCTCGCAGGTAGTTGAGTGCAACCAATTTGCTATTAGCACTAAAAACTAAGCTTTATACGGTCGTAAAAACGGATCCCATCACTATGCGCGTTTATCGCCTATTTAGTGCCCGTGGTTAGACTGCAGACTATTTGTGGGTGATATCGTTTGCGATGCGTGTGCGCATGACCGGTGAAATATGGTCTGAAAATATTCTAGTAAAGAATTTTACTAGAAGACACCAGCTGCTTTAAAAAACAAAGTTTCGAGGACCTAGTGAAAACATCAGTAATTTTTATTAGCACTTGTGGCGAAACATCTAAAAAAACATCAATGAAATATTTTTACACTGGAATAGAAGATTTCACGGAAATTAGGGTCAATGTTTATACTGCGCATTTTCTTTGTAAAGCCAATTAATAATATAATCGCTCTACTTTAGCTAATTAAATCGTGTGGTCGTTTAATTGAAATACACATTGTTTAACTTAGGTATTTCTTGGTCACTATAAATAATAACGACACGACGTGTTGGTTTTCGCGACCGCAAATCGTCTAAATAGGCAATAATAGCCGTGAATTATCGCATGGAGGCATGGCAGTAATGACACGTATCATTTCAATTGTATGCGATACGATTTGCATTGCAAATAACTCTGTTATGATAGTTTGATATTCATTATGTTTAATAGACATAATCGGTTTTCATATGCATTTGAATAATGCACTTGACATACCTAAAATTAATCTAAATTACTAACTTCCTAAATTCTTAATTGACTAGAGTGCCATTGACGTCACAATCAAATCATGGCACTATGAAATTCCTCAGTCCACTTCAGGATCTACTGCAAGCCCAAGCTTATTCTTATCAAGTCCAGCCATACCATAAACAGAGCATTGAAGTTTATCAAGTTATTGTCCTCTTTCTTATTCTTCTACATATAAAGTAGAGCGAGCTCAGAATAATTGGCGACTAAAGACGCTTAAGGCGCTAACAGTTCCTAAGAAAATTGTCGAGGATCGCTTGATTCATGCATTGGGAACCCTGCATGTCTAGACTGCCATGGGAACTTAATTATGGTGACGCTACATAATCTATATTTATGTAAAACTTCTCAAATAAATCACAGCGCATTTAGATAGAGTTTGCTATTGCAGCTATAAGTCAAAGTTAAAACCCTACTATTTCACTTTTATTCCCCAAGCACCGTTAACTACTCGTAACATCCTGATCATTAGTGTCCAATTAAGCGTCCGGTAGCTGCCTGCTGATAAGTTGCCGTGTAAATGGTATACTAGTGTAGTTCGTCTGGACTACTCCTGTTTTGTGTACCAAGAATTCTAGGATTTATTTTCCAATCTATGATTAGTAAGTATCACAATAACACACTAATTGGAAAATACTCGAACTATTAGGTTCCTCTGCTGTTATGTCATTTCAGTGACCCTCATTTCACCTCGTGGAAGACTGAAAATGGTTATGAAGACAGTTATTTCTTGCCCCTTAACTAGCTAATATTGATCCGTTATGGATCAATTCAACTTCAGCATCAAAGCGTCCGATAAGATCGTTATCTAGTCTTAAATGAGACCAAGTAAGACTCTATCAAGTGCGTTTAAAACTAATAAACCTATTAGGTCCACTGATATAATCATGTACTTGAGGCTTCCTTAAGTGTGTGATGTGGTGGATAGGTAGATACTAACTCACGGGTGAGTGGTGACACACTAAACGGGACTATTCCCACCTCTCGTTCCCACCGCTACAACTCCTGTGTAGCCAGGATCTACAGCTTGACCGCCAATAAAAACCTAACCAGTGAAGGTCAAGTTTGTCCCGGGGGAAAGTTAAACTGTCATTGGACCCGCAACGAAATTAATCTGAAGAACATAGGAGGAGTTCGAAGTTAAAGTTCGACTTCCCTCACAAATTGGTGGCCCACTAACCTGAAGCAAATAAGTGGAGATTGTTAACCCACCGAGTTATCAGATACAAATAAACAATACTTTAGCAGAATGACTGCAAGGTGCCACGTTAGAGGTCCCCGTAAAATATATGGCATTACTATTTGAATACAGCAGGCCTATTACGACCTCTTAATTCCAGTCAGTGTACGCCTTAAACTAAACTGCCTTGCGTTTCCGTATTATGATCCCTTAAGGCCAGCCAGGCAGCGGTCACGTGACACTTGACTGACTTCTGACTGGAAGTTGGCTGGAATTTTCGTATTACGACGGTCAATTTGACGTTTGTAGCCTTGATTAGTTGTCAAAATTCGTTTCAATTAAGCCATTCAGTTTTCGTCGTCTTTGATCAACTTTTTGTGACTTGTTTTGATATAGTTTTCTGTTTTATACTAATTTTACAGAGTTTTACGTTATAACATGACTCAAAAACGAATAATAGGGTAATATAAACATGTATGATGAGTTTGTAATTTTCTAAATTCTTGAAAATTATGCTAAACTTCGAAGGCAACTTGCAGACCTCTGTGACCCTTTGCTATTGATGAAATGCACTTAATAAAACGTTTGTAGTAAAGGTTTAGTAAGTAAACAATTAGTTTACGATTGGTGCAAAAAATTGAGACCGCATATTATTGTGTTGTGGCTGAGCTCGCAAGGGCTTCGAATTTATCACTTGAGAGATAGGCAAAAACCCAAGTAAAAACAGAAATAAGTACTTACGCCATTCTCAATAAAATTCCATAAAAGTTTGCTTAGCAACACTAATTAATTACGTCGTCGATGCAACGCAATCAAGTAACACCACACAATAATAAGTAAGTATTCGTGTCACTTGTACACACGAACATTCTCCTCAAACCCATCACGTCATCCGGCATAATAACAAGTACACTGTTATTTCTATTCCACCTAAGTTAAGCATTAAAAACAAAGGTATAAGTATCAAGACCCTACAAAGGCCCTCAGTATTTACACAAGTATTTACGTTACTATGGACAATCACACATTCGGTTCTTCATAAACACCTATAGGGTTCCGAACCCAAGAATAGCACACAAATCTTACAGCATCATACATTAAGTATTACATTCCATTTCAATCTTAAAAGTTTTGGTTTAATGACTACGAGCATGTTTATAAATTTGTTTTTTGCGGGCTCAGCAAAATACACGTGTCGTATCGTTCAGAAATAAATATAGTGCTTTGTATAGCAGCCGTCAATATAATTTTTCTAAGCGTTTGCTAACGAATCTGAATAGATATTAATTAATTTCATGTTTATTCTATGTCTATTCAATAATAATTATTTATTTACACCAGTTTTGTACGAAAAAATATGTTTAATACACAAATTATTGAATCGGTAAGGAACCGGTATTTCGTTAGGTTGATTTCCGAACGTCACCTCCATGCCAGTCTAAACCGGCCATAGACAATTTATCCAGGATGATCCCAGTGAGATTAACGGACGTCATAATACGAAAAAGAACAAGGCAGTTTTTGGCCGTAAACTGAACTGCCTGGAAACAAGCTGGATTTATAAAAGGTTGTAATACGACTGCAGGTCCGCGATGTATGCTGGGGGCGATAGAAGGGCTCAATTGCATTCGATTGAGGTTTCTGTAGTCCTCATTTCGTTTGCTATAACATTCGTCGTATATCACGACATTATGTATAAAAGAGATTAGACGCGAATCATCAAAAATGTGAAATGATGTTGAGTATATTTCTATCATTGCATCGTATAAATATAGACCCATGCAGGCAGGTTTTAATGCCCACTCCATGATATTCTTGCAGTAAATTTCGATTTGTGAGCTAGGTGATTAGTTAACACGACGTGTCCCTTGATTTTTAACTACTGTGATTGAGTGATTGATGGCAGTTGTGGCATCTTATCAGAGCCGTAAACGAGTCGTTAAGTTTTGTAGAATTTCGAAAAATTAAAGGTATTAAAAATACTAGAAAGTTTGATTCTAATGGCTACATAAGATTCTAATCGGCATTGGAATTTTTATTGTTTCTTAAAATGTGTATTTAATAAATAGCTCATTTTCACCTGAAAATAAAAGTTATAAGGTATTAACTTGATGACTTTATTTTGTTTCGCCTGTGGTTTAGCTAGCAGTTAACATGAAAATACTGCAGCTACCTAGATATCGTCCAGTAACGGTAAATCACGTAATGCCCTAAACTTTGTATGGTGTTTTCATTGGTGCCTTCTTTGTAAACGATGCTGTGCGCGTGAGCCTATAAGGGAGAGCTCATAGAGCCTAGAGCGGAGCGGGAAGCGGGATATTAAAAGTGGCGGATTTCGGAGATAGGGTTATATTCTTCGTAGAAGTTATTTGTAGGTCTTATGTTACGTAAGATTGCATTTTTCTGTTTTGGTAAAAGCCTGCTATTAACTGCTAGGAGATCAAAGAGTCTCTTTTAAAATTTTGCATGGGGGCCGGATTTTCCCTGTGATGCGATGCGAATGATAGATAGATAGATAGTCTGTCGCCATAACAACAATGTTAACAGCATTGTTGTGTTCCGGCAGTTAGAGGTAAGATAGCCAGTTCCTCCGTGGTTGAGGATTCCGGGTGAAGCTCGGCCTGATCATCACTTACCATCAGGTGAGATACAGGCCAAGAGCTTCCTCGTTGTGGATAAAAAAAGGGAGGCATTTATTTTGATCTGTATATTTTCGTGGCACATAGCTCGTAGAGCTGATGGCTGCTGGGGCAGAACAGTTCTCGAGTGAACATTACGGGCGGCAAGAGCAAGACGTAGTGTGGACAGGCCTCTCGCTAGATTGACCGATGATCTGGTGAAGAGCGCGGGAAGTACCTGGATGCGGGCAGCGCAGGACCGGTCGTCGTAGATATCCTTGGGGGCGGCCTTTGTCCAGCAGTGGACGTCATTTAGCTAAAACGACGACATTTTCTTTCCTTGCCTCATCAACTAGTATAAACTCGCTCCACGTTCCGCCAAGTCCAAAGCCAAGGTAGGTAGTACCTAGAAGCACGCCTGAGGCTCCGGCGACGATTTAATTAACGTATTGTGCCCGGACCGTATTTACATTATGCCATTATTGGCAGCTTTCTAGCTGGTTTCGGCTTAATAGCGGGACTCTGAAAACTAGGGGTGAAGCCCATTAAAAGTTAGTTACAAAAAAATGCGCTTTGTTTCTCTATGAATACTATATTGATAAAATTCTTAAATATTGTAGGCCCCCACTGAAAGGACATTCAGCTAAAGATCCCAGAATAGATTTCCAGCTCGTGATTAAAATTCAACCTATTCTTCATTACTTAATTCAAATCTATTGCTATTTACTGAAAAACAAGCAAACTCTATTAGAAAAACTCTATTACAAATAAATTGCTTCGTTCGGCCGCTTCAGGTATGATGTACAGTACAGTGTACAAACATTATGTAGGGTATTTTATTTAATATCTTTGAGTAGGAGATTATATTTCTTTAACGCGACTGTCGTATCATCATAAAATAAAACATTAATGTTATTGGGTGTTATCTTCGATTGTCGTTCGTTATTACTAATTTTTTATTAATATTAAATTTAATTGCAGACTGCATTTCCCCCAGCTAATAAGGAAACATTATTTATATCCCAACATATGCTTTGGAAAAGTACTGTTAGGTTAGATAATCTGCTCATAATACTTTACTTTCCTATAATGTTTTATTTTCCCCTTTTATATAGGGTGGTGGGAACTAAAATAGTGAATTGAAATACCCCATCTCTACATTTTATCACCGAAAAATATGTTTCATGGACTTACTGTCTGACTGTACTGTACTTTCCAGTGTGAATAGGGAACATTTTATGAACTTTTTAACTAATTTTGTTGTACTACTACAAAAAGCATTTTTCGAGGAATAAATCATCTGTGGTAAACTCGGAAACATGGTCTCGAACTTCGAACTTATGTGCTGTTTTCTACCTGTCCTTAATATCTTAAATCTTACAACAGCCTGTATGATTACATGCTGTGCAATTTATTCCATAGTCTCTATTCTTTATGTCCGTGGCAAATCAGACTTTCAAATTGTTTTGAATAGATATATCCGTTGGAGATGAGTTTAAAGTATCAAATCAAGTAGGGTTGGCTCTTGTAAAGTTGAGGAGAAGGTTTATTATTTTCTCGACTTTTTAGGTAGGACATTCGAGAAGATTTACTGCAAAATTTAAAAAAAAACTGATTTGAGCTGCAAATAGTATTATTATAAAACTATGAAGACTATACAGAGGGTCCCAAATACAATAACCTTACAAGTATCGATTATCGATTGGCCTCCTCAAGATCTCTATGTTATCAAAATTTTGACCTTAGTAAATATGTCACAGATTTAAAGATTTTTATTTTTAGAAAATTGCTACCTTTGATTTGTTTTTCTCATGACATTCAACAAACTAATTTTAAAGTATTTAAAAAGATGGAAAAGACGAAAAGGAAAATTTAATTTGTAATCTAGCATCGCAATCGCATGTGACAATTTTCTAAAAATACAAAAAAACTAAAAAGTCTCGAAAACCGTGATATTTTTACCTGGTCAAAATTTTATGTTAGAGAGACCATAGTGAGGCTTATCGATAGTTACAAGGTTATCCATTGTTTTTGGGACACCCTGTATAATATTCTTCATTAAGATTATGTGAATAGTTATAATAAAGTAAGAAATTAAAAGACATCTGAGAACTGCAGTTAAGACTTAACAGCTCATAAATACTAAGCCAGGTTACTGGTATATCATTTTATTTTCTCATCCTTTTTATCACTTCACTCGTTAACTGTGTGCTCTTAATCAAAACATCTACCCAGCTGCACCTAGATGCACTGAGCTATTAATAGTGAAATCTTAATAGACCTTTCCCAAATCTCGCCTTTGCCTTAAGGCAGTACCGATAAGGCATTATTATGCAGCGGTGTACGGTTTCGGGCCTCGTCTCTCGTCAATTAAGGTATCGGCCATCTTCCATTCAGCCTCTAGGACCTAAACGGCAATGCAAATAATGAGCCAACCGGTAAACGTTACTTAAATGGTTTTTGGATAATCGGTACATGCTTATTTAGCTTATTGGGTTTCCAATTGTCACGATTGGTGGGTTAGACAATAGTTATAGAGCTGCAAATCTAAGATGCTTCTTATGAAAGGTTTGGATATGTCGTGGGTGAAATAATACCAAAACTAGCAGAAGCGATGATGATGTCGACACAACACAACGGTTATTATGCACAAAATGCATTCTCTTCAGGAACTATATTTTTAGAATGTGCACTTCCTTCAGGCTTGGGTGTTGTACTGCTCCGATACAAAAACAACAATGATAAACACACAATTAAATCATCAGACGAAATCTACATAATATTATGTAAGTTACTTGTCTTGCTATGTATATTAATGTCGTAGATCCTAGACAGCATCTCACTTAACATCAGGTGTAATTGCGGTCAAATACCTGCCTTTTTCTGCACAAAAAAGATAGTTTATTTTCCCATCCCCGTCTCTATAAATCAAGAATATTTATACATCCAGGACTTATTTACCGGTACATCAGCTAGCTGGAATGGGGTCTCTACATTCTACATTCTAGTTATCTTAACGAATGTTACTTCTTAAACTAGGTGTCGCCGTGCAGACCTTGTTAGGTTGGTTAATTAAAAGTTAAATTTCTAGACGAGTGCATCTCGAATGCAGGTTTGTGCTTTCCAATTTAGTTCCTTAACCTTTTCTTTGACTTTGAACTATTTCTAAGATTTCATTTTCTGATCATTTTCTTATCTACAATTCATTTTTGGTGATGCCCTATTTTGATAGCTGTAGAACGAGATTTGTATAATTTCTCTACAATTAACAGCACTTCAGTTTATCGTTTTTGTTGTCATGACATGACATGGAATGCAATAAAGATATTGACTGCATACATACTCGTAAGACGCACAGTTTTCATCGTGACATGCCATCACCTCTCGCCTTATCACCCTAAATATCTCGAATATCCTTGAAATTAATCAAATATTCCAATAGCATAATGAGTCACGCATTGTTAATTAACTCTTATAAGAATCAAAAGTTCATTATGGATGGTGCTTCATCCCTCCATTTGATATTTTTACAAGTAATGTAATTATTTTCATTAGTCTTCCCGTTTAATACATAAATCCAATCAGTTTACACTGAGCGCAAACGCGTACCATTCCATACAATTGTTAATGGGTTCCTTGCCATGGAAATTAGATGAACACTGCAACTTAGTAATTGAATGTACGGCGTCTACTAGAATGTTGTTAATGCGGATCTCGCTAACTTCATCGGAATGCATAGAATCCCACAATTTAGGTTTCTGCTAATTCAATGGTGTATGGTGTGTGGAAATCGAATAAGGGAATTGAAATTTCGATTCTCTTTGCTTTGTTAGAATCGCGGAAACTTTTGTATTGTAGTGCGATTCTTAATTAAACCTAATTAGTAGATAATACATTTGAAATCGTATCTAACCATTGAATGTTGCCACACTTGCCACTGTGGCCTTATGGTTAGATAGAGAGAAAGAGTTGGAATTTCTTGATGTTTGATTCCCAAAAGGGATGCACTGACTGAAACATCACTTTGTGTAATTTTCCTTTTAGTTTCTTTGCAAATTATTAACTTGTGATTTTGCCCACATGTAGAGCGCACATCTTCAAATTGAAACTGGAACTTCCAAGTTCGAGTCTCTCCACTGGGCGAAGGAAATGATAATTTCAAACAAACACAAGTATTGTTAACCCCTCTGTTCACCGTTCCACTCCCGATGTTCTCACGACTTTGTGCGGACGACACGGATTTTAATCGCCACACAAGTCCGGCTGATTTATCGTCTGATGCAGTAAAGCGGCTTTCATGTTCATGCTTGTAGATTTGTTTGTTTAGAATCACTGCTGTAATATCAGTGTCAGTCTGTGAACTTGCTAGATTTACTTTTCCGGGACTACGTGACGTGACGTCACAGGCAAATTCAGTGGCAGTCCGCTTGTGCATGATGAGAATTGAGAATTTACAACCAATTACATAATCACTAGTAGACCAGTAACATGCTAAATCTATTTCTTTAGCTTCTTTGTCATGCATACAACTTTGAAACGAGATACTGTCAATAGACAAACAAAATTTTAAGCGTGAAATCGATTTCATGGATCTTTTCCCTCCTGATATAGGTCATCAAAACAATGTTCTCAAATACACACAATCAATAGCCCGTTCCCACGAAATATCTCCTCCTCTCTTGTAAGACCACAAGACAGTGGGTTTGGTCGACACGCCTCTACACTTCTAATAGTGTTCATCTGTCAACCGAGCCTCAAAAAGCTGACCTATTGCTGGAAAGCGATTGCTACACCAGTAATAGTTTCGCTAACATTTAGGCCTCAGGCAAATAGACGGTTACTCTTAAAACCGTGGATTTAATCGAAAATATATAGACGGAGTGAAATTCTTCGTCGATTTCGATTTGATAAAGACGCCCACATGACTTCCTCGTACTGAACTTAAGTGTGATCTCGAAGTTTTTTGCAATTCGGTAGGTACATAGTTGTGTGATGGAGAGTTCTGACTCTCTTAAAGATATCTTTTTCTTCACCGTTCGTCTCGTCTTTATCTTTATGTAACGTTTGCCAAAGACGATTAAACGACCCTAGAAAGCTCATTTTAATAAGCAGGATGCTATTTTTCTTATCTTTGGATATCGCTTCTAAAATTATTGTTATCTACACTGGAATCGGAGTGTTGCCATAAATAATTAATTAGATATCTATTTCCATGCAAACAGTTGAGATTGGAGCAGTAAAATGTTTAGTGCTACAATTAATCGACATCGTTGAGTCCCTTTCCCATTCGAACAATAATAAAACCTGCCCATTAGTGGTGGAATATATCCGCTTACACCTTTACAACTATTGCGGAATTTACATAAACTATTACGGTGCGCCGGCGCTCGAGCCAACGTTGAAAATTAATACCTTAGTTGTTTCAATGGATTCTCTGTAATCGCGGATTTAGGATTGCAATCAAATTGCTGATTTATTGGACCACCATTTGTTATCATAAGCCATTAGAAATACTGAAGCTTAGTCGTGATTGGTTTCTCTATTGGTGCAAGTAACACATAAAATTGTTTCTGATATTTATCTTCGTTTGAGCAGCGTTCTTTATGACTGTAGGTAGGTCCCTTGCTTATAGGTCTGGTTTTGGTGACTGGCCACCAATAGTTTTGAACAGTGACCATTATTTGTATTTTCATCCTTTTCTCTAACGATAGATAGTGATTGGTAATATGCTGCTTTGCAAAATAAAAATATTGTCCAATTTGCACTGTTCTCTAAAATTTCTGTACTGCAGAATTCGGAGATTCCCATTGCATTTCCTCCACAGTACCTACCCAGTCCCACACAGGCAGTGAGTTTTAGGCGTCCATCATTACACGTTGTTAGCCCGCGGGTGTGTTCCTTAATCCATCAAATTACTAGCCGGCCATCATCTTAATATCCCCCGCCCCTCAAGCAGAGCTTTCAATAACCCGCACCGCATTGATAGAACGTAATTATAGTACAGTGGTAGGGCTGCCGTCTTGGCTAAATTCTAGGATGGCCTGGGAAGGAACAGTCGAAGAGTGCCGAATGTTCTAGACTGTCTTCTAGAGATATCATTAAAAATGTTTGATGCGTCGTGTCTTATTTGACTTTTATTACCACCCATAAAAGGCATAGTATTATTAGACTTCATAGGTGGTCCGTCTGTAGTGCTCAGAAGAAATAGAACTGCTAGATTTTAGAAGAACCTTACCCATTGACTTACTTTCTCTTTCATCTTTAAATTTTCTCCAGTTTATAAGGTCTATTAAATCTGATACTATTGGCGCATGAATAGCTGCATATTGTCAATGAGAGAATGGTAACCCTAAGCAGTGGATGTGCACAAACTTGCTTGCAGCGGATTTGTGTGGTAATTCGGACTCTCAGTTTGTATTGTGGGATTGTCTAGATTTCGCCGATATGGAGTTTGTTTAATTTTATTGCTAAAGGTTATTAGTTCTGCCTTTGGATATTGTTTCCATTGAATAAATTGAATTTCTGTGCCGGAATAGAGTTGTTGGAATCTTGTTTCTTCATTCGTGTTTGTTGCAAATTAACGGGAGTTTTCTTGGGAAAAATTGACAAGATACTGGAGTCTTGAAAAGCAAAAATGTTTTCTTTGTTCGCATAACATTGGCAACTCTAAAACACGTGGTTAATTCCCAATATTAATAAAGTGATTGGATTAATAACTATCCAGCTGTTTATAAAGGACAATGTTCGTTCTCCATACATTGTTCGCCTAAAGAACCAACAATTTTGACATATTACTACCCGAAAGCGAAATAATACGATTCTGTGTGTAAGAACAATGATTCCTGATGGACACTTGCCATAAAATTAATGATTAAGAATATTAAATCACAGCGATTTTATAATATGTCGTTTATGACAACATGGCGTCTAATGTATTGTGTGAATGTATGAACACCGATTCGCGAAAAATGTTTTGTATTGTCGTCACGCCGAGTCGCAGCCAAATAGTATAAAATAATAGAACAAGTTTTAGAAATACAACTCGGCATTCCACTTTTACAATATGCCCACATATTGCACGTAAATAAACAACATGAATCGTAGGTTGTTTCCACCCTTGTCATCTGACACATGAAATAAACTCCTATTGTATTATAGATATCGAAGCCGAATCGTATATAATAATAGAATGGGTTTTGGAGATCACTCGGGGTTCCACTTTTATAAAATACCTACATATTACATAAAAATACCACGAATCATGAGTTTTCTTTTCACCATTTACATCTGACACGAGATAACAAACTCCTATCTCCATGACTACCATCGTAGTCTATGCCAAAGACTACAATATTTTAAGCAAGAAGTTTCAAACCTTAGCGGCTACGGTAACCCCTGGGCCACATACATCATGATAACATTCGGTCGACACCGGAACGAAGTCTTGCGATTATGCAAAAAAGCATCGTATTCTAGTGCGGCTATATCACGTTCAACCGGGGTTTTAATTCGACTAAAGTCCTGACTAAAGACTGGAAGAAAATACGCCGCATTGTATGAGCACTTCGTGTTCGTTAAAGCGGCTTCAGATCTAGAGCCCACATAGTTTTCTTTCCAATAATATCCGCAAGTAGCGCTGCATGATCTTTACAACAAAAACGGCAATAGTTATTAAGGTGCCAAAATTATATGATTACTTTGGCACGGTATTATACACGTGCGAAGATTTGTCATTTTCATTCATTTCTTCATCATCATCATCATTTCAGCCACAGGACGTCCACTACTGAACATAGGCCTCCCCCAATGACTTCCACATCGCACGGTTGGTAGCGGCCTGCATCCAGCGCCTTCCCGCTACCTTTATCAGGTCGTCGGTCCACCTTGTGGTGGGTTGACATTGCAGAATATGACTTTTGATAGGTTCATCATAGAATTCGGCGGGGATATCCTCACGGAGGAAGTTCGTAAAAGGGCGGAACAAGATCTTATAATAATGCAAGGCCGAAGCTGTTACGCGCGTGCTCCTACGTGTAATCCGGCGAGTATGCAATAAATAGTAATGTCTGGTAAATAGTGGTAATACGTATCGTTCGTTCGTTCGTTTCAGCCGAAAAGACGTCCACTGCTGGACAAAGGCCTCCCCCAAGGATTTCCACGAAGACCGATCCTGCACCGCTCGCATACAGGCACCTCCCGCGACCTTCACCAGATCGTCGGTCCACCTAGTGGGAGGCCTGCCCACGCTACGTCTTTCGGCTCGTGGTCGCCACTCAAGAACTTTCCTGCCCCAGCGGCCATCAGCTCTACGAGCTATGTGCCCCGCCCAGTCTATGTCTGTATGCGCTACGATTACAGGGTATCATTTTGCATAGTCGCAAGACTTCACTCCGCTGCTGTCAAATCAATGACGCATAATGTTATCGCAATGTGTGTGGCCCTTGGCCAAATCACAGAAGCCTATGCGAAGAAAGAGCACTTGAATGACAATAAAAATCAGGGTTACCATTTTATAAGATTTCCTCACTATTGAGGGTAACAAAGTAACATTAATAATCTAGCCATTAATTACATTTATTACCTATACGAGAAAGTAAAGCAACATGCGGTTTTATTTTAATTTGTAAAATATTAAACCCCTCATATTTGTAACAGTTTGTTCCAAGTTTAGTTTTACTGTTTTGTTAACAGTATTGCTGTTTCAGCTGTCACTGTGAAGCTTTGGGAAAATAAATAAATAGAAAAAATATTAACATAAATATTTATTTAAGTTTTTATGTTCATTATCATAATATGCCAATTTAAGTTACACTGTGTGACAGTCTTTGACACTAAACAAACTCTTCAGCTTAATAATACCTACCTACAGGGCGTTTTTATAGTTACTCTTGCTGATGAAACAAGAAGGGTTGATTCTACTACTGAAATACAACTACTTTTCTTACAGGACCAATATCAAATTCTCAAAAAAATTCACATCCTCGTGATGGTGATAATTTCTATGGAGAGGTTTTTTTTATATTCGGTCTCTTGGGATAAGTTATTCCATTTGAGCAGTAGAATTAATCCTTTTTATTCGATCACATATAAAAACAACACAAGTGTTTAGGAAAACTTCTTCTTTGGTATGGTATCACTACGGAGTTATAATGTCGGCAACTCTGTATCACTGACTTGTAACTTTCAAACAGCATGAATAATAAGGGCACCACATTGGTTTTCTTTCTGAAAAAAGGCTTTCAGTTTTAGTACTAACCCTTTAGCACTATTTCATTGAAATAAAAATACAATAAACGCACAGAAGACTGAAATTGAGTCAGCTGACGTGACATTTATAATTTGTTGACATTATGACAGTTTGACAAGACTAGGGATTGAAAAAGTTTTAATTGAAAAAGTAAAATGACAATTTATTAAAACGATTCACATGGATATAATCGATTAAAAATATTTATAAAATGTTCTGATACTTGCCTGTAGCGATTATCCAATCCTGGTTTCTACTGAAAAACTACCTCGTGGCAAGATTTTAATAAAATAATAAAATCTTTATCTTCTCTTTCACAATCTATAAAAGTTCATTTGGTCTATTATTATACATGTGCTATGAATGAGGGTTTTCGCGATTGAAAAATCCGCGAGATGGCAATACGTAGACGCGAGGTCCAAATGCTGCATGATTGGTGGATATCTGTCAATGTCATGTCAAAAATAACCAATCATGCAGCATTTGGACCTCACGTCTACGTATTGCCATCTGGCGGATTTTTCAATCGCGAAAACCCTCATTGGCATAGATTATGAGAGACTGGCAACTATACTAGGTTGATATCAGGTGATCCGTCTGCTCATTTGCCTCCTGTCACATAAAAAAAAAATATATATGTCGGCGCCGGACACAGATGCTGCAAATTATTATTGATGATTAATAGTACCAATCTTAATATTGTTATCGATTATTGTATCTGGCTGGTAATCGCTGTTCCAATGCCTTAACGTTTTTATGATTAAAAATATATTTTGAAGTTTCTCTGTGGTCTATTGAAAATAAAAGAATGGCGGCGATTGCCTTCGTAAGATCGTAAAACTGTGTTTAATTTAATATCACAAAGTAAAACTTAAAACTCATATTCGCTACATGGTAGCAGAGCGTAGTTCCTCAAAATGGAGGTGCGATATGAGGAAGTAAATAATATTGTGCGCCTCGTGGACGCCGATTCATATTCCATGTGGAAATTCCAATTTACCATACTACTAAACAGTTATGGTCTGATGGACGTAATACAACTACAAGATGAAAAACCTAATGAAAAACAAAGAGTTGTGGACGTCAAAAGGGACGCACAGGTACAGAAAATCATTGTTCAAACAATTGATAAGCGACATATACCCTTGATCATGTGCATGAAAAACGCTAAAGAGATGTATGACAAACTCGAGTTCATATTTGAAAAAACATCCGGTGAGCAAAAGTGCAATTTGTTACAAGAGTTCTACAAGTATACGTTTGATCAGACGAAAGACATCACGTATAACGTTTCAAACATACATAACATTGCCCAAAAGCTAAATTCACTAGGAGAGAACATCCATGAAAATATGATAATATCGAAGATACTTTCGAGCTTGCCACCAAAGTGGAATTATTTCATCACTGCTTGGGATTCAACCCCATTGACAGAAAGAACGTTAAATCAACTAACGTCAAGACTGTTATCGGAAGAACTGAGACAGAATAAAGAAGATGTCATGACCACAACAGTAGCATTTAGAGCGCAAACAAGAAAATATCAGAAATTTGAAAAGAAGTGTTCGATATGCAAAAAGAACAACCATACTGACAAGGATTGTTTCTTTAAAAATAAGGGTCTGCGAAAATGTTCAATTTGTAAGAAAACAAATCATACTGAGAAAGATTGTTTTTTCAAGAACAAGAACAAAGAACATTTCTCATTTCTTACTACAACTGAAGACTTCGTTGTTGACTCCGGATGCTCTATCCATATGACCAATAATAAGGATATTCTAAAAAATAAAAAGAAATATAATGTTAAAGTACAGACAGCGGAGAAAGAGGTTAAAATTGAATCAGAAAATAAAGGTACAATAGAGTTAGAGAATGTTACGTTCAGAGATGTACTTTTTGTACCTAACCTACAAAAGAATCTACTATCAGTAAATGTAATAACAGAAAAGGATGGAGAAGTCACCTTCACCAAGAATAAGGTAATTATTAAAAAGGATAACAACACAATATTGATGGGAGATAAAAATAAAAATGGGACCTATAGCATAAAACTAAATGCTGAAACTGATGAACAGGCATACTACTCTACAGCTGAAGATTGGCATATAAGATTTGGCCATCCTGGTAAAGAGACTTTGAAAAATATAGTAAAGAGTGTAGATGGCATGAACATAAGGAATGATGATATAAACAAATTGACAACTTGTGAGATTTGCCTGAAAGCAAAACAAACTAGGTTACCATTTTATAATCGAAAGAAATCTGAGAGAAAATTACACACAATACATACAGACTTACTTGAAGTTACCCCTGTGTCCTATGATGGAAAAAGATATGTGTTGTCAATAATAGATGATTTTTACAGACTACACCGAAACTTATTTACTCAAGTATAAATCCGAGGTTTCAACGTACCTAAAAAGATACATACTAAAAGTTGAACGAGAGTTTGAGTTGAAAGTCAGCAAAATAAGGTGTGATAATGGAGGAGAATATACAAGCACTGAACTGACAGAGTGGTGTAACGATAAAGGAATAAAACTGGACTATACTATCGCATACACTCCACAACAAAACGGGAAAGCAGAACGCTTTAACCGCACACTGATGGAAAAAGTGAGAGCTATGCTATTTCAGTCAGGTCTCGGAAAAGACATGTGGGGTGAAGCAGTATGTTCAGCGACTTATATTATAAATAGAATTCCTAAAGATACTAAAACCCCCATTGAAAAGTGGACAGGGAAACGACCTAATGTCAAAAATGTGGTAACGTTTGGGTCAGAAGCATATGCGAAACGACTCGTAGCGCTTAAAAAATTGGATGAAAGAAATGAACAGCTTATAATGGTTGGATATGCACCAACAGGATATAGACTATGGAATCCAAACACTAGAAAAATCGTAATCCGACGTGATGTTATATTCAAGAAACCAGAAATACGAGAAGTAAAACAAGATGACCAACAAACAAAATTCGTTTTCGACAATTCTCAAGAAATAATAATTGAAGAAGAAGAAGAAGAAAAAGAGCAAATAAGAACCGAAGAAACATCAGAACAAATACTTAATGAAGAAGAAGAAGAAGGAAGAATCCCTATGAGAAGTTCAGAAGAAACAAGACAAAGTACACAAAATTCTAAATCACGTTTTGGAAGAACCTTAAAGAAACCTAATTACTTAGAAGACTACTCACTATTGGCAAGTGAAGAAGAAAGAAAAGAAGAAGCACCCATGACATATAAAGAAGCCATTGAACAAGAAGATTGGATACAAGCCATAAACAAAGAATTACGAGCGCTGGAGAGCAATGAAACCTGGAAAGAAGTAAAATTACCTGAAAATAAGAAAACAATTGATACGAAATGGGTATTTAAAGTAAAAGATGATGGTACAAAGAAAGCAAGACTAGTAGCACGTGGATTTCAACAAAAGAAAGAAAGTGAATTAGAAACAGTATACTCACCTGTTGCTAGAGCTTCTACCGTCCGTTTACTAATATCGAAAGCAATAAATGAACAATTAGATATCAAACAATTAGACATACCAACTGCTTTTCTCAATGGTAAAGTGAAGTCTGAAATATACATAAAACCACCAGAAGGTTATATAACAAAGGAAAATAATACAGTATTAAAATTGGAGAGATCGCTATATGGATTGAAAGAGTCACCCAAATGCTGGAATGAACGAATAAATCAATTTTTTGAAGAAAATAATTTCCAAAGATCAAAGTATGATACCTGTTTATACTATACAAATGATTGCTGGATAATATTATATGTGGATGACATAATTTTAATAGGGAATTATGAAGAAATTATAATCAAACTAAAGGAGGAATTTAAAGCAAAAGAGCTGGGAAAAATCAAGACATTTTTGGGAGTAGAATTTACAAGAAAAGAGGACTCTATTGAAATTACACAAACAAAAATGATAGAAAAATTATTAGATAAATATAATATGAATGAATGTAAAGATATGAAAACTCCAATGGAAATAAACTTCAAGATACTACACGAAGAGGAAAGTAAAGATGAAATTAAAGAGAGATACAGAGAACTAATGGGAAGTCTACTTTATCTAGCTACGACTACAAGACCAGACATTGCATACTCAGTGAGCTATTTAAGCCGGTATCTAGATAAAGCAAATGAGAGTACATGGAAAGCTGCTAAAAGAATACTGAGATATCTGAAAGCTACAAAAGGAAAAGGGTTGATTTTCAGGAAAGGAAGTACATATGACTTACATGCTTTTTCAGATGCAGATTGGGCAGGAGATGACAAGGACAGAAAAAGTGTAAGCGGAGGAATCATATTGCATGGTTGCAATCCAGTTACTTGGTTCTCCAAAAAACAAGGCTGCGTGGCGCTCTCAACGGCAGAAGCGGAATATGTGGCCGCTGCTGCAACTACACAAGAGCTGCTGAACCTCATCGGAGTGGCAAGTAATTTGGGTTGTCTGAATGATGTAAAACTATTTGTTGACAATCAAAGTGCAATACTGATGTCAAAAAGTTTTGAAAATTCAAAACGAGCCAAACATATTGACATCAAATACCATTTCTTAAAAGATATCATAAGTAAAAACATCATATCAATTCAATATGTAAACTCTAACAATAACCTTGCTGATATTATGACTAAAAGTTTATGTTCTGAAAAGTTTAATAACATATGCACTAAAATAATTGCTTAGCAATTTTATGATTATCCTAATTGAAAGTATGGTTTATGTTTGTTAATTTAGAGTCATAGATTTGTTTAAAATTAGTTAAATAAATAAATAATAAAGTAATTAGTTTAGTTATAAAATTAGTTTAACTCAATATTTGTAAGAAAACCTTAATGCATAATTGGACAGCAATTAAGAGGTGGTGTTATCGATTATTGTATCTGGCTGGTAATCGCTGTTCCAATGCCTTAACGTTTTTATGATTAAAAATATATTTTGAAGTTTCTCTGTGGTCTATTGAAAATAAAAGAATGGCGGCGATTGCCTTCGTAAGATCGTAAAACTGTGTTTAATTTAATATCACAAAGTAAAACTTAAAACTCATATTCGCTACAAATATTATGTTATCTGTAGAAATCTGTAGAGCAGAAGGTTTGTGATTCCTAAACGTAACACCCGACTGATGCGCAGAAAAAGATAACTGTCAATCAGTTGTGTCATGTCAAGTGTGAGCAGGCGGCTGCGAGGTTATCTTTGAAAGCGTGTTGAGTTTGGTGGAACGTTAAATTGTAGGAAAAGTGATTGACAACCATCCAAGATATTATCTCCTTGCCCGTTAACCCACGCCTATGGAGATTCCACCCCTAGAGTTCCTTCTGATAGAGAGACCCAGTGCCTTTATCAGAAGTGGGATTCGAAGGGCACTATTCAAAGGAGATAAATCTTTCAGCATGCACACCTACGCTACGCAACTCATCAAGTTTTACATGGAGGATGCTGGCTCAGACATTGAGAGTTGGTGCAGGTTGACGGAAATTATTGTGATTGACGTAAACTGGAAGGGCCTTTGTGAGTGAGTGAGTTGAGGGGGCCGGGCCAAGGGCGCCCGGGCCACCCTGTTGCCGTGGTTGAAGGGGCTGTTTACGCCCGGGCCACGCTGATGTAATGTTGGTTTCCTGGTCGCATGGCTGCATGCCTGGATCAGCAGTAGTAGTGGTGCGGTTTGAGGTAAATGGTTGAAGGAGCCTTGGCTTAAGCCTTGCGCGTCGGGCCATGTTACCTAAACCCCGGTTTCCTGGTCGAAGGGGCCTCACGCCCGGGCCAGCTGTAATGTTTTGGTTTCCTGGTCGGGCTTCGCGCCCGGGCCAGCTGTAATGGTTTGGTTTCCTGATCCAGGGTCATCACGCCCTGATCAGCTGTATTTATTGTGATTCTACGATCTGATATTCGCACGCTCTGTAGTCAGGAATGGACGAGCTGTGATAATAAGAAATTGAATGTTTACAGATGGACAAACCCTGGACTAAGCGCACGAGGCCGTGCGATAGTCAGGCTGGCCGTGTCGGCGCCGGACACAGATGCTGCAAATTATTGTTGATGATTAATAGTACCAATCTTAATATTATGTTATCTGTAGAAATCTGTAGAGCAGAAGGTTTGTGATTCCTAAACGTAACACCCGACTGATGCGCAGAAAAAGATAACTGTCAATCAGTTGTGTCATGTCAAGTGTGAGCAGGCGGCTGCGAGGTTATCTTTGAAAGCGTGTTGAGTTTGGTGGAACGTTAAATTGTAGGAAAAGTGATTGTCAACCATCCAAGATATTATCTCCTTGCCCGTTAACCCACGCCTATGGAGATTCCACCCCTAGAGTTCCTTCTGATAGAGAGACCCAGTGCCTTTATATATGTTTCTCACACTTCAACTGGCATTGGATTCAACATCGGATTCTGACACTTTTACAGTTATGATACCATGAATATCAGTTTATGGTCCTAATTATTTTTATTTTATTTACGACCTTTAGATATCTTCTTGTAATAGTGTCAAACTGTCAATATCTTTTTAGCTTTTAACGCAAATCTAGTCTTCAAAGCAGTTTAATCGATTTATTTTATTTTCGAAATCGATATTTTATTGTCTATGATGGCCGCAGGAACATCACTATACATGGACTCCCAGCAATAAAGTACGGTAATGCCTCGTACAGATTTTATCGGCAAAAATTATGGAACTTGATAGGTTTTAGACCATGCCACGCACCAAAACGTCCGGAAGTTGTAATAGTATTATAGAATAAACGTTAAAAGACTTATTTATTTAATTTTTCAATGCTTAAGTGTCCATTAGAATGAAAGGGTGCTTAATGTATTAAAAAAAATAGAAAATAATTATGATGGGTTAATGTTTTTGGGCGGTTTTTTAGGCGGTTTCTGACAATGTCCTTTAGTTATTTATATTATTCAAATTGTGTTATGTCTACGAAACTAAAGAAGGATGCTTAGTGACGGAGTAAAACACACATGCAGGTGCATTTGAAATGTCCTCATTTACATACAAAGTTAAGTTTTGGAAATTCATATGTTAATATTAATTAGTATTTAAATATATTCCATATCCTGTATTGGTTTAAAATGGCCGATGGAAGGAAATGTGTCGTTAAATAATGTTAAGATTATTAATACTGTTTTAAAATCTTTGCAGCAAATTGAGAGTCTTAACACAAAAATAATCTTCTGAGAATTTCGTGAATTACGTTTGCGGCAGACATTATACCAAGAACTCGTTTGCATGTTTTTGATACTTCGTTTGAGAATGAAGGAATATATGATAGACTGTCACAATGAGCGAAGGGCCTGATAGATAATGTCAATTAAACCATGCATTTTGATTATATTATTTGACGGGTTTGAACTCGTGGCAGGTGGTTTCGCAATTCGTAGAATTAGACTTCGTAACTTTTGAAGGAACTCTTTCGCTGTTGTCCTTCTGGCGCAGTCGGGTAAAAAGTTTTAAAATGTTTTTATAGGAACTCGTGCCAATACATTGCCTATTTCATCATATTCGAACGTGCACCATACGTGCCTTTTTAATCAATACTAAACTCGCTGATTTGTAATAGCAAATAAATCAGCAGGGTTCTAATGTAAGCAAGTGATTGATTGTATACTACCTATTCTAAGTACAAAATAATTACAGGCAATTTAACTTTGCCGACTTACAGCTCCTGCGCCCGATCAAATGCATCGTGATGAATGTTATGCGTGTGCGCCGGTTGATTGCTTTGTGAAAAAAGTGATGAAATCAATTTAAAATTAATTTAAACAGCTATATGTAGGTACAATTTATTATGTACTGTTGTTATTTTGCTATTATTTCGCTGCGATCAACAAAAAATGTGTTAATTAGAAATTCCGACTTCTAACATAGGGTATGATTCGATTTTTTATCACATGTTTTGGAAAATTAACCTTGACTACGAAAATAAGCAACAGTAGATTGAAATTCCTGTTTTTGAATAAAACTCTACTTATAAGCGAGTCCGCAGTCTGGTACAAAAAAATCAAAAACCTGAATTCCTGTCGGCTGCTACCTCGAGTTCAAAGGGCTTACTGCAAATTGTTTTAGCGACACATCAACGTTTTTACTATCAGGGCCGCCACTTACCGCCCTGAGCCCTACAAATCGTCCAGGCTTTCTCCGGTAAATGTCCTATGAAATTGCCATCGTGAGTCCCGCTCCGAACATAAACCAGACGCGTTTATGATCCAGTAATAATGTGCCAAGACGATGCTCTGCATGTACAAAGTGGATGCCTTGCCATTGTTTCAACAGTATTTTTTTACATCCTTTATTCTGCACTACCAAAAAAAAAATTTTACTTAGCATAAGCTCACTCTGACTAGCATTCGACGAAAGATACTCAGTGCGCGGAGCCCCCAGTTGATGACGACATTTTACCATCAACTAACGCACTCAAATGAAGCAGAGAAGTAAAAGTTGATTAAAATTTACTGTAATGTGTAATGAACTTCCGAATAAGGAAGCATTCACACCGTTTAATACTCATCATTTGACTCATCAAAGCTGTTGCTAATAAAACTCCATTTATTATCACATCAGCATCGTCTTCCTAGCACTTACAGTGCAATAACGCTGTATAATTTAACAGTGCAGGTGCCGTTTTAATTTTATTGTCAATTCTTCTCGTGAGATTTCCATAAAGCTTAATTGCCCTTAATCCAGTTAATCCCACATTAAAATTGATTACAGACTAATTGCAATTAGCGTTTGATTGAGTCCGAGTAGTGCGTCGGCTATCATTGATTGAGGAACGCCTCGCTCTAGTCACTAGCTCACTACCGTCCCAAATAGGAGCTTGTTTTCGAAATTGTTCGGACTATAGCCTCGGGAGGGAACGGTACCGCTGCGTGACCGAGCCCCTGGCTTCTTCTAAATTAATACACGATTGTGTGGCACAGACCACATTGTCTCAGTAACTCAACTGTGGCGTGACAGCCTGTCGTTACGCCAGAACATATTTAAACGTAGTTAATGTACTCTCTAAAGAGTGCATCATTATTTTTTATCGAATTTATTGAGCAGGACCTACTTAAGCACATCCACAAAAATCATTGATTTGTCAACAAATTTTTATGAAAGCTTTGACCGTCATTTTCCCGTACATCCAAATAGAATTACACATCTCCTTCAGACTTTAATAGGAATTTTCTAAGCATTGACTACATAATTATTCTGCTCTTATAGTCAGTGTTATTATAACATTAACTTGCTTTAAATTACGTCCGTCTGTCGCAAAAAC
This sequence comes from Ostrinia nubilalis, assembly GCF_963855985.1. Classification (NCBI taxonomy): domain Eukaryota; kingdom Metazoa; phylum Arthropoda; class Insecta; order Lepidoptera; family Crambidae; genus Ostrinia; species Ostrinia nubilalis. The sequence goes on from NC_087100.1 coordinate 4,479,321, forward strand.
GGTATCAAAAGGTTTATGATGATGTAGGACCTTACGCTATAAAAACATAATAATCGTCGTCTTCACAGAAAGTCGGACTTAATTCCACGATTTACATATTATCAAAACACATTTCAAAGGTTCAACGTCAAGTCTCTTGAAATTAAACGTTTGCAATTCAAGGGCCTTATTTCTCACCAACAAACGGAATATAGCACTCTTAAATTCGAATTATCCACTTTATTCGTTGTGGCGTCTCAATAATTTCCTATTATCGTACGCGGCCAAAGTATATTTCGCTACCGGATATCTTATTACTGAATATCTCAGTAATGCCGGTGCTATTTATTAGATTGAGTCGTGAGACTGCGGGCGCGGGCTAAATAAATAAATACGAAATGTACACTGCCCCTGGTGCGTGTAAGTTTGTGGGATATTGCTACTGGGCTCGGCTTCTTATTTGTGTACCTTGGTGAGAAGCAAGATTCCTGTAGTGTTCGGACGTGATATATGGTTTTGGGGTCGTGGGAGAAATATGTTGCAAAAAAGTTAGAGAAATAGGATATCATCAACTCCTTTTGTAAATTTATCTGAACTTGCAAGTAATTTTGAATCCCAGAATCTAAAGAATTGTTTAAAACTACTGAGCATTCGTTCGGTTGAAGCTCAATGTAGTGTAGGTGCTATTCGGGTCTTCCGACCAAATTAAACAAGTATGTAAACCAAATTAAGCAAATTATTCTGATTAATTAACGATATCCAAGATCCCAGTCCGGGTCCCAGACTCCCAGTACCAATAGATCTGCGCTATATTAGAACTGTTAAAATTATGGGAAGATATTCTAATATGACCAAGAAGTAGCGCAATAATAATTCGTTTTGTAACAGCCAACGAACGAGATGTCGATCAATTCGAGAGCAATTGCAATTGAGTTGCTCTTCGGGAACTTTTGAAAGAGATTGTTAGAGGCATTTAAAAGATGTCAGATACCGGGTATTTCACGCATAATTCCAAACTAAAGGTTGGGTTGAACGTTGCAAATTACATCTAACCCATATACGACGGTTATTGATAGTCTCGGTTTATTGGTCTGTTACACAATGTTATTTATAGTTCGATTGCGTTGCCATAAGCCGTGGGAATGCCATTTTTCCGTACAATTAAACTGCCTCTATTGAGGCATAGTTATTGGTATTCGAGACGTGACAAGTAATATCGTTAACGTAGGTCTTAAGAGGTTGATCTTTAACTGATAAACGAAGATTTACTTTATTATCACAATTCTGTTTTCTTAAAAATCGTTTTATTTTATGAAGTACTAGCGGCCGCCCGCGACTTCGTACGCGTAGTTCCCGTATTACCCCCATCATCTATCTTACGCGGTTTAGATTTTTTCATATAAATGTTTTTTCCGCTAACTCCCGTTCCCGTGGGAATTTTGTAATATCCTATCGTAACTAAGCTTTAAGTTTACTAAGGTACTTGCATGCCAAATTTCGAGCGTCTAACTTAAGCGGTTTAGATTTTTCATACAAAAAGATTTTCCCGCTAATTCCCGTTCCCGTCGGAATTTCGGGAATTCCTTTCTTAATGCACCTCTACGGTACCAAGTTACGTCCCTTCCAAATTTCAAGTGCCTACGTTTAGCCGTTTAGGCTGTGCGTTGATCTGTCAGTCAGTCAGTCAGTTTCTCCTTTTATATATTTAGATTTAGAAGATAGATGAGGACAGTAATAAATTCAACCCATTTTTTTGTGCCCCTTTTCTATCATTTTGAGTATTTATTTGTCAGATACTCTATTGACAACTTGGTGTTAAAGTTGACGCTCTATTATTTTTTGTTGTAAAAAATATGCATTTCAGTGTGTGATATAAAAGTCATTATTGGAGAAGCTTCGTCTTAAATCTTAGCCTGTATCATAAGATGCTTCTGTTAAATAAAATGCTTTATTGCTCTTACAAATATGGCGGGTTTAGTGTGTCAGGGATCTATACCTTTCTATTTCTTCAGCCGTCTGTTTTATGATATTACATTATACTTCAATCAGAAGAAATAACTTTAGGACTTTATGTAGAAGTTTCGTCTTTCGTATTTCATTAGGTGCTTTTAATAAAATGACCTTACTACTTACAATTTCAGAGAGTGAGCTATTAAAGAATTTCAATAAGCTATCAACCATAGATACTTTTGTCATTTTTCATCTACTAAAACTCCCGTTTCAGCTCAAAGTCTTTGTTTTATTGGTTTTTTATTATGAGCATTGTGCTCGTGTCATATCTTCGTCATATCACTTAAAAAACTTACTCCTGCTATTATAATACATCAGCTTTATGTTGTTCGCTACTGTTGATTTAACTCACTAATCTTGTTGAACGAAGTTCCGATATCAATTTACACGTAGCCGATAGTCGTGTTGATAAACTCGTGTATTGGTCCACGGTATTTGCATAGATATTAGTTCGGATATTACTTCCCACATAAACCCTATTGCAATCTAACTTGAATTCTTTCGATAACACTCTCCAACCAAACGTTTATTTCAGGCAGTTGAGTCCTTCTATGGTCTCTGGATCCAAATAAGGAAGGATGATGGTGGCAATGGAATTTAAGTGGGACCATATTTACTAAAATAATTTGATCCTTATTGTTACAGATAGCAGTGAAAAACAGGAGATCAGGATCTCTCGTGATGCTGAAACGGTACGTCAATGGTTAGTGTTTAACTAACTTTCTTTTATATTTAATGACATTTTACAGCCTGTTAATAACAGTTCGAAGAAATGTTATTACGACTAGCTTCCTGTACATTCTAGTAAATGTAGTGAAATCAAAGTTATGATTTTACAGTCGCATCTCTAATTTTTGCCATAAATTATAATGAAAGTATAGTTTTGTATATCGTAAAGTCTACATTTTTCTCATGTTTATTTTCGTTTTTGAAGCCAATTTCCACCCACTTTTGAAATGTAACCTTAATTTTGCTAGACTAAAAACCTAAATTCGCAGAATCTCACCATTACTAAATGAGTAAACCTCTTCCTCGTTCATTAACCATTGATGTGTTACTACGATTCGCGGCAGGCGCCCGGTCCACAGACTGTGCGCCCGCGCAGCTCGCTACACGGTCGTGCGGCACGCCTGCATAATGCCTGCACATTCGAGACCTATTTTTTGCTGTAGCGGGAGTGAATTTTAAATCGAACATGTCTTTATAAGAGCCCGGTATCTACTTCTTGCGCCTTCACGTTCCGAACCCCCTACTATTAGATTTGGTAGAAACAATAGAGCATCTCACGTTTTATTGTTTTTTGTTTTTGGCGTTTAGTTTTTTAAGTGAGCTTGCTCTGGATTACAATATCACTCGATAGTTGAGACTCAACTCTACGTATGTAATGAAGGGCACCTTTTTACTATGTGAGTGAAAACTCATAGGCTTGTGTAAGACTTATTATTTTTATTCTACATGTATCATAATATAAGCTGTATGTTTTCCTAATAAAGAAAAATAAAAATAAAATAAATAAATGTGAGGACTTTTTTGACAGTTACCCTACCTCGCTTCGTGTAGCTACTTGGTGTTGGTTTTTGTAGAATATTCCTATTGTCAACTTTTGTTTTATCTTCTCCTTCATCCGCCTGAAATACTCATAACTCGATTTTAAAGAGTCTCGTTATTTTATATTCATTTGTTATTTCTTAGTAATAACAATTTATTTCCCACACTTCGATTTCCTAATTTTCTTTTAAAAAACTTAGTGCACTTATTGCATCGTGTTACCAGAAGTAAGGGCCCATAGTTGCATTGTAACGGTAGCCCTAGCCCGAATAATATCGGCGTTCTTTGTTTTAGCAATTGAGAGGTGGTTCGCTCGTGACGCTTCTGCGCTTCATTCTGTTTGTCGAGGTAAATCTGTGTTGCGGTTCCGAAGCAACATGTCTGCGGTTTTCTATTACCATAAGTAATGTGAACAATGGTTTATTGAAATCTTGGTACTTACATGGCCAAAGCAAGAGATGCATGTGAAATTTTACAAATGAACAAATTCCCGTTACAAGTACCAGTCAACGGTAGGTACTTACATCAAACTATGTTTTTGGTACATATAGCACCTTTCAGAACGTTACATAATATGACAGAATGTTTGTTACTCTTTCACGCAAAAACTACTGAACGGATTTTGATGAAACTTTACAGTATTGTTGTTTATAACCCAGAATAACATGGCTATAATTTATGACGATCTGTGTCAAACTAAATTTCACGCGGGTGAAGCCGCGGGCAAAAGCTAGTGTATAATAAAATGTAGAGTATAATTTAAAATTTGACATTGAATATAATTTTGATGAATGTGATAAAATATGTAAAACTAAAAATATTTTATTCAGTAACCAAACCATACAATGTAATGCCAGTATCAATACCGCAGCCACAAACAAATTATTGTTTATTTCTTGTCTTTAAACTGCACGTTAGTCCCAACTCCGCCCTTCGGATACACCTCCTATATCTAGTCGGCTATCTGCCGGTGCGATATTATGAACAATATTAATCTTCTATCGCAGAATAAAATAGCTGGAAAGAACATTGTATGCTTCTGTGGGCGTAGATAGCACTGCGAGGCAGTATACTATCTAGGCAGAAAAATCTTCAAAGTTGATCAGATCTTTCGGGACTTTTAAAAATTCTGGCAGAAGGGACACTTCCAGTTCTTAGACAACATCTAACGTTCCAAGTCAGAAACACTCCAATTAATGCCAGAGAAGTCTCGGCTAATTGAATCCCAATACTATTTGTAATAGGCCAACGAGAATTTGTAGCGGAGATTTGTTATTAAGATTACGAATGAGCAGTTATTTTTGAGATTAAAATCTGTTTATGGGCGAATTGGAAATTTATACATGGGAATAAATGTTGGCTATCAGAATGTTAATGCAAATTATTTCTGCAACTATTTTCACTTTAATTTTTAGACGGTTGATTGTTAATTTGGTGTAGCATCGCGCATGTTTTGTTACTGCTTGTTAAACCTTAGGCTATTTGTCCTTTCGCTTGACACTTTTCCTAAATTAGCTGTGAAATATTGTTGGTTTTTAAATGTGATATCGTATGAGCCGCTCGCGTATATTGAAATAGGAGAGGAGCTAGATGGATGTCTCCCATTTATACCGGTCAGTTGGGTTGGCCCTCGCCTGCCGTCGTGCTTCCTTTACGTTTGTCACTCAAGTGAGTGGAACTTGCTTGGTGTAGTTCAGAATGAATCATAACTTTCTTAATAAACTTAACTGTAAAGTACAAACAATCATCATCAACATTTCAGCCATAGGACGTCCACTGCTGAATATAGGCCTCCCCCAATGCTTTCTATGTTGGTTGATCGATTGGTAGCGGCCTGCGTCCAGCGTGGAATGTCCACCTACAAGGTGGACCGACGACATCGTAAAGGTAGCGAGGAAGCGCTGAACAAAAAATAGGTATCTTTTATTTCCGTTCCGTTATCTAGTTAGTTTTTGATGTTATGAGAAAAAGGCTGTCGTGTCCATTTGCATAATGTTGTCACTGCTAATTTAGATACTGTTGAACGATGACTATAACATGTCAGGAAACGGAATTGAATATTACTTCGATTATGATTAATAATGCAACACTGAATCTAAACGAGGCTTTGATGAAGACTAACAGGAACTATGCAGCATTAAGATATGCGAAGATGTATTCGAAATAAACCATCTCACGGGGGGTATGTGCGTGTAATTAAACTCTCGTAACTCATCAAGCAAGATGATGTTTCTTCATTTCAACCTACCTAGTGCAGTTCCACTGCATATAAACCCATCTCACTCATTAGCAATATGAATAGATTTTCTAGAGACGTTTTGATACAGGAACTTTCCTTTTACATTTTTATGTGTCCTAACGTTTTGTAATTCGAAGTTCCAAATATTATACCACACCTACGATTGTTATTACCTTAATACCACAAACGCTTTTGAATTTGTAAACAATCTCGCCAGTCTCTGTTAATAGACGAATATTGTAGAGTCATAGAATATAGTAGAGTATTGAGAGAGTATTGTAAGTAGAACTTTCAGACCTACTTTCAAAAGTGTACAACAAGATATGAATTATTATTAGAACGACTTAACAGCTTATATCAACTTCTTACGTAATATAATTTGAAATGCCATTAAAAGTAGAAATATTGGGAGAACAGACGCCCATTATAAATTCCCAATACGGCTTTGGAATTAGAAGTGTTAGCGTCTTAAGGTAATTATTAAGTTTTAGGCCTCAGTTAACTCCCCCGGACGTCCCAAAGTATTATTAATAACTTATTGGTCTGTTCTTGTTAATCTTCTTAGAGGCTGGACAAGCGCCCCGTATCCTAGGGGATCAACATCGGTAATGAGTGTAACAAATGGATTGGCCACGGCCATTTTGTTTAATATCACACTTTTATATTACGTGACTGTAATGGAAATTCAGTGGTCAGTAGTATGGAGATCTTGATAAAAATTATTCTTTTTATTTCGGATTCTTACTTTGAGGATAAAACCTGTACCATATGCCATAGTACAGATGGATTTTATATTGTTTCTTTTCATGTTCCGACATCATTTCTCAATTTACCTCTTCCTCATTTGGTAAGACAATATTTACCTAGATTGATTAAAGTGTTTTCGCTACAGCATCGCAATTATCAGTTGAATATTATATTTATTCAGCCATAACTAACCTTTTTATCTACAATTATTAATATAATTTACGCAACCTCCGCGTTCAAATTATATTTATTGAGGCGTATAAATTGTTTACTCTCTCCAGTATATTTATTGGACAGAAAGTTTGTTTGGATACGAGATAAATCGTGACACACCCAGATCTTGCGCCATATACTCAGCATTACTGGGAGTTGTGTATTAGGAATTAGGTACAGGCTATGTCAAAGGAATTCGCGGAATAGATCTTGATCGGATGATTCCTGTTAGGATTGATAACATTAATATTGTTGCTTTATCTTATAATTATTGCAGTTACCAGAATTTAGAAATCTTGGATGTTATTGTATATTCCTGTGATTTGTAATTTGTGTCCCAAAACAGAGTAATAGTAAGGAAGGGTACTTATCAATAGTAAAACTAACTTTAGATCTACTTATATGCTTCAATTCAAACACAGGTTTGATTGAATCTATTCTCTTGTCATAATCATCGTCATTTCAGTTAATAGCAGTCGACTGCTGGACGTAAGCCTCCTGTTAAGGAAAGTCTTAATATCTCGCTTTTCATCTACCTGCTGCTGCTATCATGAGTAAAGATTCATAATCATCATTAATTAGATACCAAATAGTAAGCTTAATTTACGTTTATAACTTACTCAGACTTAGAAGTAGTACTCTTGGTCGTGTTCCTTGTAACTTGCATCGGTCCCATGGTCCGGCCGGGCGGTCCACGGCTAATCGGTTTAAGTAATGTTCATTAATTAACGTCCTGCCCGTCGGATTACCGCCCGCGGCCGGTGTCCACTCGCGAACACCAATATTTTGTCAACCGGGATAGGCTTGGAAAATGGACGCCAAATAGATGGGCAAACGTTTTAGTTTCTTAGCTTCGTAGATATCGGATGTCCTTTGTCTCGAAATCTTGTATTGTTTGGCTGATGGATATTTTTAACTATTTAAAAAAATGGCTGATAACAGTGACTCAGTTTCTTCTTAGCACTCGGCCATACGGGCTATAGAAAAAAGCCTGATTCCATGAAAAAATACTATTGTGACTTTTACTGCATTGTTAGTAGAACTTCTGGGACTATGTTTTGATAGAAAACCTACTACGAATCTAATATGATTTATCATAGATTGAGCATAGGCTGTGTTAACGCTAAAAAATAATTAAGAGCTATCACGTAGCCTGCGTATACGCCGAAATGATCACTTATATTGCCGTATCTATCAGTCAGTTTCCTCAATGGGTAGATCATCATTCCAAACATGGGAGGCGAATATATGGCAGCATTTTCTGACTGTCTTAAACCTATAACTGGCGTCCTCACTAAAGCCGACTATGGCACCGACATTAATCGTAATTACAATGATGAAGCGGTTTCTTGTCTGTTCCTCTCCGTAATCAATTGTAGCGTATTATGTAAATGGCATAAGCACCTAACTAGCTTTGGTATCGTTATTGATGGCAGCCGTAAACGTTTCTTTTCGTTAAATTGCGGCGCTTGTTTTGCTGTTAAATTTAAATGTTTTATTACGGTTGTCTCTAGATGCAATTTTGGAATCGTCTTTAAATATTACAGTATCAGTAATGTCTATCAAATCAATTAGTCTCTATCTAAACACATTAAACTCTATCAAAAATATTAGCCCACGCATTTTTTGCGATGATGCAAATACCTACAACATTGCACAAGCATCATTTGTGTATTTTCAGAACTAACCAAACTTGTTCAAAATTGGCTCGTAAAGTTTTTGAAAGAAATTGCGGTTCAAGTCCGAGATTTGTGCGATTGATGTTGGCCATTTGTTCCAACTGATTGGGCCGTTCAAGGGATGGATCTTTGCTGATTGTTTTCCGCGAACCCTTCAGGAATAATGAAAACTGTCGATCCGGCCGAAGATAGCCAATCTACTGGCTGATGTATATGTGGTCTTTACGTTCTGATCTTTTGAATTGGTATATTTTTCTTGAAAATAGGGTGATAAAAGACGCTGCAGTTAAGTCGCAGATTTATGTTGGCGACATGCTGATGCAAGTATAAGAGGATATTTGAAAATTTCTACAAATGGTTAACTTATACTCTACGTATTTGGATTCTAAATTGATTGGAGGCTAATCCAAGAAACAATATTGCAACAGTGATAAAGTGACCACCGCCTAATTCGAGCAGAAGCCGATCCGGCATCTCATAATCTGGGCCCATAGATCATCCCGACGGGCGCGCTGAGGCCAATTGTCGAGATTGGCATAATGACACTAGCCTCAGGCCACCGCTAACATATGACCACATTACCGTGACACGCTTGACGCATGTCCAATTATTACACACAATCTGTTAGCCTGTGTAAAATATGAATAAGGTGTAGTGTTAAAGCACAGCCTGAAGAGAACAAATGGCACTTAGGCAAAAATGCAGTGACAAAAATAATTTATGCGGGGTGTTGTCGCATAAGTCGCTAGTTAGCGTTTATTAAAACCACACAACCATTTGCAGTTGATTTAAGACCGAGTCTTAAAATTTGTGTTCGTGGAAATTTCTGAGTCTGCGTGTACACGGCATGTCTTCCGTTTGTCGTATAAGCTTTCTGTTTTGCCTAGACTATGTTTACAGTGAATATATCGTATGTTGCGTTAGTCACTTGAAGGGGCCAGATAATGTTCCCTGTGAATAAATCCTAGACTCGCTATGCCGGGAAACAAATGGACTGCGTAGGGGTGAAATATTGCAAAAACTTTTTAAAATATTGTCTCCCCAGTTGCAAGTTAGAGGGAGATAATTAAAATTTCACAGTCACAGAGTAATCTAGGAAACAAGCAGTCAATAGATAAGACCATGCATTCGATTGTAATACAAATGTTAAAAATATGACTGAAAATAAATCGTTGCAAATGCAATAAAGTTACCGATACTTAGCGATATTGCTATTCTAAAATAAAACACAGCCGGTCCTCCAATAGAATTGATAGTTGTAAATATTATTACCGATACCGGTCAGGGTCTGCGTTCACACCCACCGCTAGCATTTGATTAAGAATGGGCTAATGAAATTAATAACCGTGGAACACAAGCTAGCGCCTCCTTCGCGCTGACAAATGACCGAGTGTAATTTCACACGGGACCTTAATAATACAGCGTCGAAGCTGACATCCTTTATGGCCGTTAGAAGGGGTTTGTTTTGTTGTGTGTTTACTTTTCAAATTATAAAACCTTGTGATGAGATTGATTTTTCTTTGTGCATTTTATAAGAGCATTTTTGTTTCTGAAGATCATCACTATTTCACTAAGCCATTTCTTTATCTAATCTACTTTATTACCTATCATCAAAGTTACAACTTGATCCTGAATTTCCTCTAAGCTCTAGTAAGTATCACACATTAAAAAGCACAAAGATAGCAGATAGAAATCTATTTAACGACTCACGATTTGTAAGGTACGATGTAATAGTAGCGCATTTGCGCATAACCACCCATGCTCCCACCAATTATCTTGAGTAGGCTTAAATTTTCTTGGTATCGTACGGGTATTTATCATAGTGCACTTGTCCGCAAAGACGGGACGCACGGAAACGAGATCGTCGCTGGCTGCGCGCGCGCCGATAAATCTGCCGCACTTACCTCGCAACCGGTAAATAACTATGGGATTTCCGCGTGCGAGAACGCGATTCACCCGAGCATAAATCTATGCCCATATTGTGATATTGTGTTGCCATTATGGTCCCTCGGAAGGCTGGACGTCACATAAATACCCCGGCTCTGTCCGGCTTAGCCCCTGACGCTTCTCAATGGTGCCTCTGACGTAATTTCCATCTGGCAGAAAAAGATGCTCTTTGAATGCATTTCTTGGACTTGTCCTTTTATGTATTCTAATTTGTAGGTCGTGTATTTGATTACAACTATTTTCTTGACCCTCTTTGAAGTCGGCTAAACATTTGATGTGTTGTTTATTAGCTTCATTAGAAGAACTGCGCGTCAGTTTTTGTTCTTACTATGCTTATGTACCGTTAGCTATTTTGAATATTTTGCATAGATAATTTGCTAACCAGATCAGTGTGGTACATTTTGCAGATGCTAGTTTACATTACCTAGATGTTTTTTTGAACCTAAAATTTTCCTCATATTTATTCAATCAAAATTCGTTATTTTTGTAATAATATGTCCTTTTCCAAGCATGAATAGTTCTAAACAAAGTTTAGGAGAAGTATTGTCCATCACAAGGCGATACAACATCGGGTATACAATTTTTACCATGTAATCAATGCGAGGCGCGAGAGCGAAATGGACACAATTCATGTGCCTTGTTTTGTGGCAAGTCGCCTATTGTTTTAATGATTGGTAATTGTAATTCAAAATAACTTTATGTAATTGATACGAGTATTTATGAGTAAGAAAATGCTTGATGTTCAAAAATATGAGCAGCATCTGTTTATGTATAAACAAAAGGCTGAAATTTCCCATGGTCGATCTCTATCAGCACTCCTCTGAGTGTGCAGGCCAATTCTGTCATCCATGCTGCCTTTTGCACGTCCTAATAGGGCAGGTATGCGGCGATGGCGATCGCGCCGACGAACGAGCGATGCTACACGTGTTCCAGCGAAATTACCATTATTATCGATCATCTCGCGCCAGCGTCTCGTAACGACCGCAATAGGCGCGAGTCCGACTCCGCAAATTTTATCGCAACAACTCCGATGCTCCGGCCGTACCGTTACGGTCCTACAATTTGAGCCTTGTTTATTTTGCTTGAATAAAACACTTGATCTCGCAAAGGTCTACGACCCGCATCTTAATGTGTTTCGGTGAGCACCGGCACCTCGCGTCTCGACGTCTGGCTGACGGCTGGACGACTAGCAACAAATCTCCGGCTAATCGCACGCCCCACCGAACGTTCTTAACAACAATGATAGCCCCTTCTTATTACACACGTTTAGTGCTTCACAGAAAATTGAATTGTAATTGCGCTCTAAGAGAAATGCTAAACGGCCCATTCTTTCTTGATTGCACGTTGCGTCGACGAATACTGGTGTGCTTATGCCTAATAGGCACCGCTTGATTCTCGCAGCAATTATAGCATATTAACTGAATTGTGTTCTCGGTACGTTCGCAATTTATGTTATTATTAAAATTATTATTTCGCGTAGTATCGTGTGTGATTTGTGGGGTGCGTCGTTCGTTGGCGGCTCGTTCGGGCCGAGTTATTGAGACCGCTTTGTTACTCTGTCATGTTGATGTTAATTTTATTTAGTGCCCGTGAAATTGGTTGTAGAGTGCTCTTTGTTCGTTCTATGATAATTCGCATTGAAATGTTTAGTGCATAATAACCAATCTGATTTGAGCTACGGTTATTATCGCAGCAAGGTTCGTACCAATAGTCATTTCTGGATATCAAAGCAATAAAATGGTGAAAGAGTCTATTTGGTTTCATAATGACATTTTGCTTTTATCCTTATCTGTTTCTCTACCACAACTTGCACCTCTACGCGATATGAATAAAAATGTTTTATTATCATTTCGGTTTGATAACTTATTGATAAGCTCGAAAGCCTTGAAATGGCGTTTTGTATCAATTTCCATATACAGTTCTGAGGTACAGAATTCGATCACTAAATCGTCCGTGTCTATGTCCATATTAATAAACCTAACAAAACCTTTAAGGGCATGAGTACTCTTGAACTTGCCGTTAACATTATGGTTAGGACTTGGTGCGAAATGTGCTTCTGGATTTATTGTCATAGTCGAAGCTCTCCGTTTGTTGTAAATGGTACTCGTTAGGTACTGCCCATATATTTTTGCGGCCAAGTCGGGGTAAGTACTATTTTGGTTATAATTAAAGAGGACAGGGTTTTTACATTGGAGCACTGGGTTTGCTTGTTGGATTGCAAGTTCTTGCAACTGCTCTAACTAAACTGATATTGGAAAAACTATAAGAAAGGTTTTGGCTTGTTTATATACGACCAATTTTTTTCTTTGGGGAGATATGTACCTACTGCATTTAGGTAGATATATTTTCTTTCTTACTTCAATATAGGTACTGTCTGGTTTTTCAGAATTATGTTTTTTAAGTCTCTAAGGGAGCAGTTTGTTGTGGTTTTATTAGGTCTTGTTTCTATTACATAACAATAAACCATATCCACGGGCCTAGCTGTACCATAACCGTTCCAACTTGTCCATCCATATTGCACTAATACAATGCTTATGCGATTCCTTTACCATTCTCAGTTTACGCTGTTTATGTTATTGATAAACTAACACGGCCGACACGGCTGTAACATAAATCTTTTACTTATCACAGTTCGGTGTACCGTTGTTGAATGCGTTGCGCGCGCGCAGCGATTTTCAATACGAATTATTTTACACACGGCAGTCGTGTATGCGTCGGCCTTACACGGCTCCCTGTAACTCGGTCATAAGTCTGTGGCCTGTATGGGGTGAGTGAGATGACGCTGTGATGTGCGCCCGTACTCGTAAGTGTAAACAAATAAACACTTCCCTGTAGAATGTAAAGGGTTTTGAAGATTAGATTGAATACATAATGGTTATTGCTACACACAGGATTATAGACAAATCTGGTGACTTTATGATTAAGCAAAGATATCACTCATAAGACCTACTTTTAGGAACTGTCGGTATTCTTGGGAATCTCGCTAAACTTCTGAAGTTCAATGAAAAGCAATTGTGTTATCAGGACTAAAACGAAGGGCTTTTAGAGAAATACTTAGTCTTAGAATTATTGGTATCTAAAACGTGTAAATATCATTCTTTAGTGAGTAACTACAGCTAATATTATTCGAATGACCATAAAACTTACTTTACAAATCATCACTGATCCAATGTAAAGTTTTAAGGGCCTAGATCCTTGCAAAGTAAATAAATGTGTCTCTATATTTACCGGCCTGGTCATTTCCGCTCCTATAATAAGGATGCAATGGCATTACATTTTATAAGACTCGTACCAACCAAAGAGAATCAAATCAATTTCTCAATTGAAATATGGGATTCAAAGCCAGCAGGGGAAAACTAGAAAAGTAGAGTTGTTGATTTAATACTCTCGCATTTGTCTTTTGACTGTATCAATATACGCAGAAGATACGCTTAAAGCTTGATGTTAGTAGGTTGTTCATTGCGGTTTTAATAGTGCCTTAAATAATAGTGCTCACAATAATTAATTAAAATTTTATCTATTTTCAATCAGAGTATATTTTCCGTAACTGCTCGTGTACAAATTGCTTGTTATTGTCTAAAGTGTATCTTGATGAATTTGATAACAGGTGGCTATGCAATTATTGTAATAAATACTTTTAAACTATTGTTAAGAGATAATAGACGTTTATCGCACCCAGGATCTAGTTCTACCAGGCCTGTTCATCTCCGCGGGTTTACATTGAAAACAAAACACGCACGATGGCCCACCTACAGGACACTATTCGACAAGGCCTCACATACGAGCGAGCATTGACTGACGCACGCGTATTCTTGTGTATGATGGAAGAAAATAAATAAAATGGTGTACTAAATACTGTGCAGTATTTAACTGCCTAAATAATAATAAAAACACAGAATGTACTTTTTTAAGTTGCCTCAAGACACTGAGAGGTAAATAAGTAGTTAATATTATTCATGATAATTCATGCTAAATCATGTATTTCCTCCGCCATTTTCCGCAGTTTGGCACCTCACGTCACATCATTTTACCGAAGTCAGCCCTATAGCTTCGGCTTCAGTGCCGATCACTGACGTTTGTCAACAAAATGGTGCTTGACTCTTGAGACATGCTAAATTACACCATATTGTTAATGACATTGAGCATACATTTGTTTAAATACCTTCGCGAAGTAAAACTTCTGTACGTAGTACTTATTATTATTCTGTGGTTCTACTTAAAAGGTAACAGTTATTAATAGTAATATAATTGACCCAGGAACAAATGGTATTGCGTTCTATTTCCTATAATCTTTAATTAAAGAGATCTCAATCGGAGTAACTGTACCGCGATAGCGCTTTGAATCAGGGCTATCCCTCATTAGGGCAAGCAAGAGGTGAACTCTTAAATTAGTACAATATTGTCCTTAATATACTATTTAGAGGGGCACAAGCAACTATCTGTCCATTTGTGTATCTCTTTCATTATTTACCTATTACTTGCCTGCTTGTATAACTTTCTTTCAAATAAAAACTATTCTATTCTTATTTAGGGTTGCCACGTTTTAAAAAATGCTGTCTTTTTTAAAAGTTTATTGGTTGAGGACTTGAGGTGAACAATAAACCTGCAGAATTTGAAATTACTGGTACCTATCTTAAGAGTGGTTCTTATTAGTATTAGGCATAAAGCTTCTCATTTATCTGAAACAGATATGAAAATGCTTGATGAAACTAATTCAAATAGCGTAGAAACATTGAAAAAAAGTCCAGTGACATCATGAGTAAGAGACGTACTAAATGAGCTAGTAAGAGACATTGGCTAACATTTAATACTAATCGATTCAATTACCTTGTTAGCAAGGACCACTTTCACACTCATAATTATAAATCAGCACGACATTCTCTTATCTGACTACCCTCAGGTCGCAAACATTAAATCGTGGAGGCAAACGTGAGAACCTAAAGCTGCTTAAAATATACAGACTAGCTTCTGCCAGTGGCTTAGCCTGTATTTACATAATGTAGAGCCTATTTACATCTGGAATAACGCTCCTTTGAAATAGTAAATGAGATTTTCCAATAAAGTGCAGTGGTTGCGGATTCACCCTTCCTAAAAACAAATCCGCTCTCTCTTTTTGTGATATATGTGTCAACGTGAAATTGTGAACTTTGTCAGTTTATAATATAACGCATTAGATTGTAAACTAACAGTGGGTTAGGTTAGGTTAGATTGTAATTTAACTTTTTCAGATTATAATCTGACGGAATTCACAATTTTACGGTGACATGTGTATTTTTTAATTCCAATAAAAATACTCCATCTATTTTTTGTTCCGTTGTGGTGTAATAAACCATGATTCGATAAAAGATTTCTCGTGGCAGGGATACTACTATAATGTGACGTAAAGAGTCATAATCTTTAATTCACAGAATTATGGAAAACGTACTAACTGAATGGCAAAAGCGTCTACTGAACCGTGAGAACCGATAATTCCAAGTGTGAAATGACATTTACAACACAAGCTCTACCGTCTCTCTGTAATTAGATCGTAACTCTGAAATAGTACTCATTACCGGGTAATAGGGGTGGTAGTTAGGAAATTTATGTTATTTAGCCTCATACAAACTAGACTACTGAACTGTCAAGTAGACAACGTAGACCAAATTCTCCCTTTTGCCTCTGGTACCTATATTCGAGAGTCGTCCTCGTGTAATGGAGACCAAATTTTAATGATGCTCGAACTGGACCATTTTTCTTGTCAAAAGTAAGTATTTTCTTTGTCTGGTGAGGAGGTTAGCTCTGAGATGAAAATTAGAGGTACTATTCCAAACGAAATAAATAAATTTAATAATTTATTTGCAATATTCAAATGTTAGTTTTTAATCGCGCCGATTTGCAAATAATATCTGATCATCATAGAATGTACAGGAATTCGACGATGCCTGCAAAAAGTTTGAAAACTTTTCGAAATCATGTATAAGTAGCAGGAAGGCGCTGGCTATGTTCAGCAGTGGACGTCCTGTGGCTGAAATGTTGATGATGATGAAATTGAATATTGTGAACAGTACACAAGTTTTAAAATTGTTACTGTAATATTCCCTCGTTCGTAGTATTCTTCCATTGTCACCCCTACGAGCGGATGTTATTGCCAAATTCTGTGCATATTTTGTCGACGGTATGCAAAGTTGTAACCCGGCATTGTATCGTGAGTCACTTCATTTGTGCTATTGTTAAAATCCATTTGCTCGGAAACCGATTTGGCACAGCTCGTAGAATTTAACAGGTCCTTAATTTTGTTGATTTAATGATGATGCTTTATTGGTCACAATTTCCATATTATTGGTAAGTTCTATAATCCGTTTTCCATTACGTACGTGCTTAATGAAAGTATGTTTCAAAATAACAAAACTCTCATAAGTTGACTCATATAGTCACGTGTCTGTCAGTTTTTGTGTCGCAGAAAATTTTCTCAGAAGCTTCTTGAAACTTTTGTATGGAAAATTCTATTAACTACTGTATTATACTTACTCGTAACTCATGATTCATTGTACTCGTAATATGAATGTGTACTTTGATAATCCAAACATATCCTGTACATTGAGTGAATTGTAAAACAATCATTTGGAGGTTAAGAATGCCTTTTGGTAATTTAAATTGCTTGCCTATTTGAATAGGTATTATTACAAATTGAGTAAATTGCAACATTTATGATTAATAATATTATTTATAATGAAATTGAGTTAATTAAGTCGTTCACTCACACGCTAACCACAATGTAGCGACTCCTATTAATGAGGCCATTGATGATTGCAGAAAATGTTATCTAATTTGCAATAGGAAAGAGGAAAACTAATATAACATGTTCATAAGGATATTTGTTTTAAATAACAATAACACTACTAACAAATCCGATAGCTTAACTAACTATACGGGCGCTTTAGACAAATCTGAACAAGATATGAAACAAGTTCTTAGTAAAGATGACATGTTTAATTCGTCAAGTGATAATATCAGTACTAAAACAGCATTAAATTCAAATTCAAATTCAAATTCATTTATTCACAGAAATACACGTCCATTAGATGTTTGTAAATAATCAATTTCGTTACATAATAATAGTTATAAATAATAAACACAACGATATAATTACAATTATGCTGGATAACGAGCGTGATAATGTATATTATGTTACATAAACTCCATTTGGTACCAACATCGGTTTAACTCAAGGTCTGTCTGCTGATATAATTGACCTTCTGAAGAGCACCAGTTATCGCCTAGAAAACGATGTGATTTTGCTTGTAAAAGTTAAGAATCAATACGTGACTAAACCACAAGTTTTGTTAAAGCGAAGAGTTAATTTGTTTTTGCAAGCGAAAGTTTCTGATGGATAACTTTTTTGCATTCATTGTAACCCAAAATATGGGTGGATTAAAAATATGCCTCTATTATTTTGAATGACATGTGTATGGCGGCATATCAAACTAACACTGTGGCATCTTGTCATTTTAATAGGTGCTGTTTTGCATGAATTTGCAATAGTATAATAGTCTGATGCTAACGTTGCACATTCTAAAATGAAGAAGAAATTATAGCTGTTTATATTTTATTATCAGCTTACTGGTAAATCGTAAATTTTATTATCTGCAACGAATCGTGATGTGTGAAGCAAGTATGTAGTAAACCTCTGTGTATCTTTGGTTATCCTTCATGATTTATCAGTACCATATTAAATCTTTGCCACCGGTACAAAAGCACTTTCTCCGCAAATACAATCACACAGCGGTTGGTGGTTATAATAATTCCTCCGCTATAAATTGGAAGGAGCATCTTCGTCCCCGATAAATCCGGGCGCTGTTAACTTTCTCATAAGCGAGATTGGCTCTGATAAAAACCTATTGGTGTCAGACTCTCAGATTGTGCTGGGCGTACCTGAAAGCGCATGTACTGCACCTATCGCGCCGACACGGGCCACGGGCTAAACAAACACAGATAGCAGGCCCTAAGGCACCAGAGAAGAGCGGGGAGATCGAGTTAGGATAGGTTATTTAAACATACAAATGTTCGATTAGAGAACACTCGAGGATAGAAAAACATTTGAGGCATAATTTACAAAAGCAACATACATACAAAACTATAAACTAACATAACACACACACAATGCACACTCCTAATATATCACACATAGCACGTCTTACAGTAAGTACACATAATATTCACATCATTATATTTATAACAATATAATAATTGTAGAATAATAGAATATTTCTTTATTATTGATTTTGAGTAGAATTTACACAAAACACCTATAGTTATGCAGAGCGTTGTCTCCTGGCACAGGCAATCATACGCCTAAAAGGAGGCTTCGTCTATTAGTATTTAAGTAAGCCTTTATAAAGAAATAAAGAATTTTCTTTTTTAATTTTTAAAAATTCTCTTAGAAAATCTTCCGGTAGAAAACAGCTGTCGACTCTGCTGATGATTTAACATAAAAACTTTATTTACCCTAAATTACAATCTTAAAACTCTGTTTTCATGTTAAATACTCTCAGTTAAAAGGTTACAAAATATTTGACCTGTGTTCTGAAACTACCATCGTATTTTATTAAATTTAACTATCAATCAAGGATCAATGATAAGGCGACATGTAAAGTGCCCCATAAGGGCTACCTTTTCCTTTTTTATATTTAAATTTTGACGTTCATAAGTGCCACTTGTGGTCTAAACTGAATAAATATTTTTGATTTTGATTTTGAATGTTGAGCTTGCATCTGTTTTTGATTCATACTTAGGTTTCTTTTCACAGGCCTCAGTCTGACTTCTGAACAGTCAAAGGTCTGATTTGAACTTTCCCACTACCCTAGAGCTTCACCCGCTCCCCCTCACAACTTGGACCACCACCATCTTACCTTTCACCGTCGAGAGATATTGTCCATGCGGCCGCGATCCCTACGCCTCATTACCATATACTGCGCCCGTGACAGCATCGCAATTAACTATCTGTTTATTGTTGTTGAATTATAAACGGCATTGCGTGATATCACTTCTGGGTATGGACTAGGGTTGAATCGCTCTCGTGTTTGTTTTTGTCTACATATGAGTGGTTGGGTCTGGTGCGCGATATCTATTTATTATTCCTAGCGTTCATCATATCAGCATTGTGAAGTGGTGAATTCGTTGGCGTTTTTGTATTTGTTTTGATTGGATCCAACGTTAGTCTAATATTGGTGATGGTTATTTAGTTAATGTTAGTTTCATTTGACCTTCTGTAGTCTAATAATAGCTAGATATCATTTTGACACCGGCAGGCGAAGGTTGGTGCATCTCTTGAATGATAACATCGTTTGTCCTGATTGATTTACTACAGCACAGCGTAAACTACAAAGTTTTTAAACGGTGTATCTTCTAAGGATTATTTATTGAAATTCGTAAAAGTGGTATTAAAGTCAGTCATTTGGAAGGAAAGACACTTTATAAGACTGAAAATTCCTTATACACAACTCTACGTAAAAGAACTCTACGAAAAAATGCCTCACTAATGTTACAGATTACGTAATTTAACCCATTAGAAATTATAGTTGTGTCGAAATTAGGTTCATAATATTTTAATAAACTCAGCCGCCATGATATCAGTGAATATCAGTGAAAGCGATAAGACGTGTTTAGTTAAAATTATAACATAATGATGGGCATCTTGCCGGGATGAATTCCGATAGGCAATTTTACATGCATTTAACGACGCTAATGAATGTCCATCGAGTTTTTATTTTATAGCTGGTATTAACCATCAAAATCATTGGTTGTTTTAAAGACATAAGGCTGAGTTGCACCACCTAACTTTAAGTGTAACTATAACGATAACCGGTGTTTTTTGTATGGAGTTTGACAGATTTTTGACGTTTGTCAAAGTTAAAGTAAGATGGTGCAACCCAGCTTTAGTGCTGGGCGTGTTTCTTCTATAAATTAGTCTGCTAGTCAATTTGAGCAGGTTTAATTCCTTAAAACTACCTACTCGTGTATCGGGTGGAGTATAAATAAAAGTTATTGAGGAAATTTCAAATTATTCCGAGCCATTTTTCTGGTTTCGTTAGAAAAAACTGCCTCGGATGGGACACGAACCCACGACTTTCCGCTTGCTATCAACTCAACTGGGTAAACAATGTCACGGTAGCTCAGTGATTGGAAGCTCCGTACGGCAAGTAGGTACCTAATGAGAGAGTAGACGTTTGCTATAGAAATTGCTATTCAATGTAGTTAAATTTGGCAATTAAAATTTTAAAAATATTAATCATCATCATCATCATCAACAGCCCTTTACAGTCCACTGCTGGACTATGAGCCTCCTCCACTATAGTGGAGGGTTTTGCCATAATCTCCACGCTTGGCAGGCGGGTTGGAGATCGCAGTTTAAAAGATTGATGTTTTTCAGAGAGCGCTGCTGCCCATTCTCTGTTTGATGTGTAGTCCCTAAGTCGCCTCTTACGACACCCGCGGGAAGAGTAGGGGTTGGTGACAAATGTATTCTACTCTGCCGTCACCACACGGCTTCAAAAATATTAATAGTGAGCCTTAATACAGTGATTTAGCAGCCGAAATGTCCATTAGCAAAATAAATAACCTTCGACATCCGAGCGCATACGAGCGTGCGCGCACGCTTTCATCTCCGCAGGTAGCACGCGCGTGAGCCTTATTGGGCAATCCCGAGTGGAGAGCTCTTCTGGCATAATTATTATGTTATTTTCACTCGTCTTTCGCTTAATTGGTTTCACTTGTGCTAGCAACGGCGACTAATTAGTACTTTTAATAGGATGTTAGAAAAATGATGCTCTTGCTTGTTTAATATTCGTTTGTAGATTTCGCTGGCTGTAAATAAATAATTGCCATTCGTGAATTATTAATTATGTGAGTACTGAATATTGTTGAGTCTGTGTGTAATAGAGTCCATCTGTGTTTAGTGTCTATTTGGCAGTTTAGTGATAATAACGTCGTTGTCGTACCTTGTAAAGATGCTGGCATTCGCAATGGCATTTAAATTATCAAGGATAGAGCAATTTAACTTGACGCTTGTGCCGCATGTTTGTAGATTTTCTTAATGTTTCAGATGCTCTTTAGTATCGTCCTCCTTTCTCATGTAGGTGTAAACAATTTAATGCTCATGGTACATAGAATCAAGTGAACTTTGATCAAAATTGTGGAATAGTGATTATAAGGTAAACAATCATTAAATTTTATGTGGTCGACATTAAACCAACACAGAGATTGAACTTAAAGTCGCTGTTTACAAGGCAGGTGTATCAAAGTGACAGGCATGTTTCATATTTACGATGTTGCCAAGGTTATAATAACCGCGTCTAACGTTGCACATCGCACACGCTACGCCCCGTCTCTACAATAATATTGTTTTGCACCTGCAAAGCTGCGCCTGCGCCGGTAGTGTTGCCAGGGTGGAAAACCCGATTACGGGAGAAGTGATCAAGTAATTTTGACTAAAAAGTATTTAGAGATGAAGATGCCGCGAAACCCCGATTACCCGATTTCAGGAGAAGTGATCAAGTTATTTTGACTTAAAAAGTATTTTGAGATCAATATGCCTCTCACTCTCTAGACATCATCATCAACATGACAAACTTTTACTATATTAGGATTTAGGACCGATATTGCAGTGGAACTAATTCTTGGTCAAGGTAGTTTGTTTTGTGCACTTGACAAACTATCGTCACACCCCTTGGAAAATCATCCACCCTTCTCGTATTTGATACACTTACCTGAAATTCAGGGGTAAAGTTCCAATTGGTAACCCGTGTGCCCGAAGCATCGGCTTATTAACATTCCTATATGCGCGTGCGACGCTAGTATAAATAATTATCAACAAGAATGGCTGTAAAACGGTTATTATGAATTTCAGTAATCGACCAGAAAATTTTCTCAAAAGGTAATTTAGTATATTATGTAGGTATGTTTTACTTTGGTTAACTCATGTAATAATTGTTGTATTCAAAGGTTGTATGTAATCGCAATTTATGGCGCAGAAGTGATTATTTCATAGAAGTCGCGTAAGAATGTTTTACAGGTGGCTTAAAATGTTTAATTCTGATCTATTCCAGCACTAAACATAAATCCAGCCGACGTAAAAGTATCTACTTTATGCGACGTTCATTCCCTATAAATTTTGTTCGAACGTAAATGTCAATTTAGTTTACATTGTCTACGTTGTAATGCTAGGCCTGTCTATTGTCGTTGCAAAACTAAATAGATTTAATGCTAGTGCCATTGTTTGGTATTTAAATCATCCGATCAGCTGATTACGAGTGTTCAACCTTTCACGATGTCTTACCAACATAATGTAAACCGAGTATCGAGAATGTAAATAGTCATTTGTATGGTGAATAAATGGTTTCCATGATATGTCGATAGCGTTTTGGGTTTCAATTGGGTTTAATAGGCTTGAGTGTGTCAAGTGCTTCATCGAATTACGTTGATTTCCGATGAAAATGTCTCTGGGTTTGAATTTTTCTAAGAATGAGATGGTAATGATGTGATGAATGTATGCTAATTCGTGTTTTTTCTAGGGTATTGGGCAACTTGGAGAATAATAACGACGTACGAGTAGAGTCGGTCAAAACATACTCCATGACAAATCGGAAAGGAAAAATATTCATGAGTTCGAACACGAAGAGTGTTCGCGCGTTGCTTATTACCATTGTGTGTGTGACAACGATGAGTTGCACAATATGTATATTGTTTTTCGTATCCGTAGGCGATTGTCTTGGTATGGGTCTTCGAGTCTGACTTATGGGTTAATTAAGTCGTGTACTTGAATAGGGTCTGTGAATGTATTTCAAATTAAACTTTCAGTGTATTGATTTATTTTCGATTTCAAATATTAGTAATGTACTAATTGTAGGTCGTTTGTAGCTTTTGGGCTGCAACCTGACCTTTTCTCGATATGCCCTTCTCTGAATGGGTAATATAACTTGGTGATCTAAAGACGGCCATATTATGTAAATAGGAAAAGTATAAAATAACATGAATATTTTCTATTGCATAGGAAAAGTGTGGAGAAAGTTTTTCATAATTCAGAATTTATAGTTAATAGACTTCTTACAAATGTTTTTCACATTTTAATAGATACAGTCAAAGGCAGCAATGCAGTCATTACTATAAATAATCTTGTTTTAAATAGTAACCAGTATACAACAGAATAACAATAAATCCGTGTACAATCCTTGGTATTAAGACCTCAACTGAAATTATCGTATAGCAATTACAACAGATGATAATAACTCTATGGTTTTAAACGTTATTAATGCGGCAATAGCTGTAAATATTAATATGACAGAGTTAGTTGTGAGTACGGTTATAATAATAACTTTTGCGTCATACATTCGCTGAAAGTTAAAGTTTGGCTTGTTACCAGGGATATTCTGAAAGGTCTGATGGTTTGCGTTCGAGTTATGAAGATAACGGTCGCGTGCTCGATTCGGCAAGGAGTAGAGCTTGTACATAAAGCACAAATGATATTTATTTTGTCACAGTTAAGCAGATTTAATATTTACTAGCGGCCGCCCGCGACTTCGTACGCGTGGATCCCGTTTTACCCCCTTCATCTATCTTACGCGGTTTAGATTTTTTCATACAAATGTTTTTTCCCGCTAACTCCCGTTCCCGTGGGAATTTTGCCTGATAGTTATTTTGAAAACATATTTCATGTACAGAATTGACCTCTCTACAGATTTATTATAAGTATAGATTACTGTTAGAGTTTGTTCCATTGTAAATAATAAAATTACATATTATAGTTGTTAATCGAAAAAAGAAAGTTAACAGGATTTAGGATATTTGACAAATACTTAGTTTTATTCAGCTGTTTCAATTAAGACTTCGCATAATTTCTTTGACATCTTCAACATTTTTTTAGAGTTGGGTTCCCATCAAAGTGGCTGGATCAGTCGCAGTTGTATCTGTGAAAGTAATCTAGAAATACAGGGTGATTCTGGTGTCTTCCTGTTAGTGGAAACTTACGAGGTTTTTGTAAGTTTGAAGACATATATTTCATTGAAAGAAAGGCTATCCCACTAAAAACATTTGCATGTAAAGTAACGCCAAGATCTAAGAAAAATACATACTGCTTGGACTATAAATTATCAGATCTTACCTATGGACTGGACAGCAAAAGTAATTCTTATCATAACTTATAGCGTAGCTTACTCTGAAATATAAAGAAAGAATCCTAAGAATTTATGCGCATCTAAACGATTGAGTTAGACTTGCGATCTTAAAAATCCACCCTGTATAGAGTTGGAGACAGCTTGGCTTTCTAAGTGCACTCAATTACCGCAATTTTCTTTGTAGAGTCACATACTTGACAATGTTTCTCAGAACTTGATAACTCTATTTATTGTGAATCATTTAGTTGCAAAGAATCAATGTCTTGTTTTCATCTTCCCCTAACAAGATTCGATATTATCAACCGATTAACATCATCATCATCTAACTGATTGATGACTATTATCCAAACGATCTCTACACGGTTTAAAATTACATTCAGCGTAATTAACCAAACGTTTTAAGTCTTTTAACAGTTCAACAGCGCGTGTGTCATTACTTTCTATTCTTTATTCAACATTCACATTCGTATCACTCGGAGATAAGTATGAGATAACCGTCAAGTTAACTGGTACGTAATTAGTCTGTCACTTTACCGCCATCCTTTACAAAAACTTTATCTCTCGGCCCATCAACCGGCTGAGACTCGCGGCAAAAAAAGGAAAACAAACCGTCTCGATGCCGATTATTATTAATGAACCTCCGCGTATATCTAATGGACTTTCGCCGTCGAATAAACAATTAACATTGCGTTATTTCGGCATCGGCGTTCGTCTACGTGACAGTGAGGCGTGTTCGTGTTTAAGTGATAACATGCGCATATATCACCGTTCGGCTGATACACCTGCGAGGCCACGCCCACCGCGCCTCGCTCCGCGCACCCCTGCCCCACCCTTGTCTTTCGCTTCGCCATCATCAAGATACCATTCCACGTTCAGTCGCCGGCGGGGGCTGTCTTCATTGTCGCATGCCTGTATCTTGCGGATCGTGTTTTTCAATCGTGTGCAGTGTGAACTAACTTTTGGTGTTGAATTGACTGTTCTGTTCCCGTCATTGTCGTTGAAGACCTTGAACTATTGCATGTAAGTGATGAATAATGTTTTTTACTTAATTTTTCAAGTATCAGAACTGTTTATGTTTGAGATAACTCCGGCGGTGCCTGATAAGGGTATAAATAAATCTCCGTTCCCCAATATGAAATTAAAACGATTTTGATGACTTGATAAGAATATTTATTATGTATTCGGTTGCCATAGAAACTAATGTTTAAAGAAATGTCGTCAAATACTTGTTGCTTCAGTGTGGGCGGAGTTTGTAGTTTGAAAATGTTATTATTACGCACGCGCGAAACGATGTGACGCCTTTTTCCGTTTACAAACGAAAGTATACCACCACATCCGCATTCGTAAAAAGAATTTAGGAATATTCCGCTTGAATACAGATTTGCTAAAGTACCAAGTTACGTACCTTCTCTACGTATGATGTCTCAAAAGATACGTTTCATGGAAAATGTGACAATAGAATACGACATCAGAATACCACATTGTTTATTATAAGTAATGGTTAAGTTGGGAAACGTTCTTGTGATTACAACACCACTTATGGTCTATTTAGATGTCCGGTATTAACTTGAAATAAGCAATCTTGCATTGCTAAAGAAAGGAAAAGGAAAATTTGTTAAGATAAGTAGATGATGGAAAACACACTTTTTACAGTCAATGACATGAAATCACATAAAGCTTATTTATTTCTGCAAATAGGCTTTAAAAAGTACTTTTACACGTCCCAGTATTAACCCTACCACTGCTTCAGGACAATAAATGGGCTAGTGCATGGTTGTTAATTGCAACAACGAAAAATAAAATGCGCTTTCGTCCATGAATTTGTGACTTTTAAATTCTATTCAGTAGAGGTGCGTCATTCTATCTTTTACCGTTAAGCAGATAATTTGCGTAGACAACCATTTTTAAATGACTGTAGGCTGTAAATTTAAGCTACAATATTTCTGCAAAAACATTTTGAATTGATCAGACATATTGTAGTGGTGGTCTACCAAGACCTTGTTCTTTTATGAGCTAGTTTTATGACTGATAATAGCCAATAATGTACACCTAGTGGCACGTATCAGGAAACTCGTAGGTGCGCGTAACGAGTACTTACAGAGCTATGGTGATGTATGTTTATGACTGTATTGCAGCTTATCAAAAGTTCTGAACTACTGGGTTGAATTTGACTTCTTTTTTCGGCAGATAAGCATGCACCTGAAGTTTTTCGCTTCTTTGCTCGTTGGACAGGCGACCTAAGGTCAAAGTTTGACTCTACAATCATTATTTTGTATTTTAAGAGATCAGCAGTGGACAGATAGTCTTAACAAATAGTGAGTAAAGCATCATTTAGGGATGCTATTCACTTCTAAAGTTATCGAATACTTAATTATTATTATAATAAACAGAAATACTACTTAACTTTTCCGTTTAATACTCGTTGGTTAACTGGCAATTTAGCTTTTTAACACCAAACTTCTTAGGTTGGTTTCGACCAAACAAGAATAAATATTAATCTCAGAATTAACTTGTCATTTTGATATTATATTTCCCATACTGAAACTGTCAATGTGCCTGTTACACCGGGAGTTATACTTGGATAAAAGTTTGGTCGAGTCGGGCCTTAATCGAACCCATGTGTTCTGTTTTAATTTTATCATCAAACTTTTTGAATTCAAATGACCGGTACAGACTACAGTTCCCAAGTGTAAAGAATGAACGGGTCCACATTATACATCAGGATCTAGATGAGTGGTCGATACGGACGTATTAGTCACGTCTCTGCTATTAGTCGAGGGTAAAGACAGGGAGACACGCGAGTGCTTGATTAAGATATCCCAGTTGATACAAGCGAATAACGGAAATGAGTACAATCGTTAATTAATTGAGACTAGAATAGTCACGATCAGAAACCGTTCTGACTCTGAGCTTATTGATGTTTATTAGTCTCAGAATTTGGGGATATTAAGTCTTCGCTATTAGTCGAGGGTAAAGACAGGGAGACACGCGAGTGCTTGATTAAGATATCCCAGTTGATACAAGCGAATAACGGAAATGAGTACAATCGTTAATTAATTGAGACTAGAATAGTCACGATCAGAAACCGTTCTGACTCTGAGCTTATTGATGTTTATTAGTCTCAGAATTTGGGGATATTAAGTCTTCGCTATTAGTCGAGGGTAAAGACAGGGAGACACGCGAGTGCTTGATTAAGATATCCCAGTTGATACAAGCGAATAACGGAAATGAGTGCAATTGTTAATTAATTTAGACTGGAATAGTCACGATCAGAAACCGTTCTGACTGAGCTTATTAACGTTTATTCACAGATTTTGGTGATATTAAGTCTTCGCTATTAGTCGAGGGTAAAGACAGGGAGACACGCAAGTACTTGATTAAGATACTGCAGATACAAGCGAATAACGGAAACAAGTGCAATTGTTAATTAATTGCGACAAGAATAGTCACGATCAGAAACCGTTCTGACTCTGAGATTATACGTTTATTAGTCTCAGATTTTGGTGCTATATAAATTTACTATGTTGGTTTAGCATAATATTTGCAATTATAACAATAAACAGCTTAAGTATTAGATATACATTTTAATCGAAATCCATAAAGTTGTTTGTGTTTTTACTTTTAGAACTTTTAGTATCAAATACGAGTATACCTTAATAAGTATCTTAATTGGAAATAATATGAATCACCAAAACAAGTTAATTAAAACTGAAACTGCTAATGATAAACTATGAGGTTACCTACGAGCATAATATGGCCAATATCCGTTGGTTACGATGGCCATAAATGACCACAGTTGTTCCATGAATACGTCAGCAACAAAAATATCTACATACATCCAGGAGCGCACAGCAGCTGCGGGGCTACTCCCAAAAACGTAATTCGAAGTCCAACATTTTTCATCCCTCTCACCCTAAGCGAGATGCCAGCATGAGCGACAGTAACAGATGAACCTGAAACTACTGGTAGCCCTGCTGGTGGTCAGCGTACACCTACAGATTAGCCCCCCGCGTTCGTGCCACCACGTGTACATTATTGACCATTAACGACCATAAAACTCATAAACGCACGCGCCGAGAACGTTCCTGTCGCCCACGCATGACATATCGGTTTACTTGAATAAGCTTCTGGTAAACAATAAATTATCTAAAATATTTGGAATCATATGCCCAGTTTATGAATTGAGATTTTTACCTTGAGCGTGCTCATTTTCTGCTTAATTATGAACTTTTCATATGATATTCATAAAAATCTAAATGCTTAAACCGGGCATTAGATCCGTAAGCAATGCAATATTGAAAAATTAAGTAATCAAAAGCTCTATCTAAGCAGCTTCGTTTTTTATACTACAGTTTGGGTCCAAATATGCCAATTTCTTCGGAATTCTATTCCTATAGTCATAGGTGTGAGTCGC
Organism: Ostrinia nubilalis; assembly: GCF_963855985.1. Classification (NCBI taxonomy): domain Eukaryota; kingdom Metazoa; phylum Arthropoda; class Insecta; order Lepidoptera; family Crambidae; genus Ostrinia; species Ostrinia nubilalis. The sequence continues at coordinate 4,508,244 of NC_087100.1, forward strand.
TGAAAATTTACCTTTTTACAATAGCTAAAACAAGTTGTATTTTGGTTGTTAAACTAGCTCTACAATTACAACTCAATTCACAAGTTCATTATTATACACATGCTCCACTAATGACACCTACATATGAATTGAGGCCAAGCGTTTGCTCCCAAGTGCATTACCACCTTCGCTCCACCATTGCCCCGGGCTCGCCTTAATGCCAATAGAGTCGTTGCACCGTATGTTCTCAAATTGAGATCAAGATTGATGTGTGTGCACTATGTAAATCATGTAGCGCGCCTCGATATTTCATTGTCTATCATGTTTTATATGTCTGGCAAGCGTTTGTTTTTTATTTTTTGTTTCGTTCATTTCAATAGTAACATTTATACTTTTAGAAAATATTTTGGATGTTTTACACAGCGCTAACTATTCTCAAAACTAACCACAGCTTGTATAATGGTCGTCTGTCAGACAATAAATATATTAAATAGGTATACCTACGTAAATTATTTTAGTAAACATAATATACATCATTTAATATAGACCCTGACATAATGCAGACGCATATTTTATATTTATACGAATGAACAGATTACCTAAGACCTCTAGAATACGCGAACAATCAGGACCAAACAACGGTCAACTTTACTATAAAATATTCTGCTACTAATTTTGTTTTCTAATAACAAACTCGTATTCCCATCGTAAATTATATTTGAGACAGTCTTAAAAATAACTAAACAGACAGAATCATAAATAAGTCAGATTAAAGCAAACTATTCTTCCGTATTATTTACTGTACAAATTACATTGGCTTGCACTCAAAACGATGCTTCTCTTACAAAAAATGTGACCTGAAATAAATCAAGACCGTTGAACCCGGCGGTTATTGCTCGGCCAAATGTAATTCTCGCGTTATACAAACAATAGTTTTCTTGATTTAATCGATTTAAGTTCGGTGTCGGCCGAGCGACGGGAAGTCTTCAATTACATTTATTGTACGTACCTTATTCATTCCACTCGAATATATCTCGTGTATATGCCTATGCGTGAGTAACATCCGGCCAGGGATACATCTGCCTGCATCTCCTTCACAACTTATCGCCTTGTTGATGTCATCTTTAATTATTTCAATGTTCCGCTTATCTTTGCGTCTTCGGAGAAATCTCTCTCTGTCTTCTGAATACAGGAATTCGTATTCGTTAGACCAGTCGAATGAAAGACATTGCGCTTTCCGATCCCTCATAAATGCTCGCACATTGATTTCAAATCGAAGTCTTCAATAAGATTTATATCAATAGCTTCTATTCATCCGTCTCTTTTACTCGACCATCTATCTCGAGATCGCTTTGAATTATGTAAATGGTATTTACTGGATGGTCATTTTAATTTTATTCGTCAAATCTATCGGAACAGTTAGAGCCGAATTTGATTTATAGCCGGGTGTTTAGTATGAGGTACGACCGCGGCTCTTTATAAGTCAGCTCTTGCCCTGACAGGAGATGGATGTCTGGAGGCGAGCTGTTCCTTATTGCTGTCGTTTGTTCTTGAATTTATTGGACACGAAGTAACGGTCGCTCCACGCCGACCCTTCAGTCGTCCGCCGTGCCCACATAATATATGAACCAGGGAAATGCCATCCGCGTAAACCTGTTGACTTTCTTAAACGTCATAAGTTATCGCCCAAATATATGGGACTGCAAGCTGCACAGCTATGTCGTAATTGAATTTATTTTGCTGCACGCTTGTAGCTTGCCAACGTCAGTGTTTCCTTGTGTTGCTGATAGATTTATTTTGCTGTTGATTGTAACTTTATAGGTATCCTACAAGGGTTAAGTAGGTTCTGGGAAATGCAGTGAAATTACTCGCGTTGAATCTAACGAGCATCACATTTCTTTACGTATACAAACGCATATTTGCATCGCTGATTTAAGAGATGGATAAATACTGTAGATGTTTTTCACATGGGTGTGGTTCTGCAAGTGTACTTCTGCACATGCGTTAACTATCACCTTTATTTTTGCTAATCTTGTTTACGAAGATAAAAACCGGCTAACTTCATATCACAACTCAAGCACGATAGAGCAATGAATATGTACTAACTAGCAGTGGCGGCATTATTTATGAAGACCGATACCATCGGAACGGACTTGTCAATCACACTATGGATATTTCAGACGTCAGAATTACCCACTAACAAACTGGAGCGTTCAAATTTAGATCTTGTTCCATTGTAACAGGGGTGCAACTGTAACTCGGTTAAGAAAGTGCGCGCGTGCAGTCTGATCTGCCACGGCCATCGATCATTCATAGGCGCAAGCGTAACGAGGCTCATTCGACGTGAGATACGACTATCGCGACTGTTTTTACACTATCCCACCTGCCACGTCTGTGGCATGCCTTAGTTTTTTACTGATTGATCATGAACATTTTACCGTATCAATATTACATCAGAAGACTTCATCTCTCCTGGCATTTCATGGTTGTCTTCTGAATAGTTAACTTGAAGTGTTTGTCATATTATCACCGCAGCCCATCCGTCAGGTAAAGTATTCATATTGAAATATCATTGTGTGATGTTAGGCATTGTCGTCTTAACGTTTCTAAAGGATTCCTTGAAAGCTCGCCATCAAATTGGGAGTTTGCATAATTGAATAAGTAATGCGGCGCGGGCGCACGTAGACTGACGTCGGTAATGGCCGAGCCCTAACGATCAGATCCTATCGCGCGACGTTTCAATACAACGTGGATCAATCGGGCTGATCCAGCGACGCATCGCCCAATCAGTAGGGATCGGAAGATTTGACAGCCGGGTACGTGTTATCGGTCAATTATTTGAACGTAAATGTCGAATGAAATTGGCATTAATTAAATTCGTATCCCATGATTTCCAAGCAAGATGGTTATCAAGGAATCCAGCTAGAAAACTATTTACTTATCAGCCTATGAAACGAGACCATGAGACCAACAGAGCTTAAGTTATGCCTGGGTTTTAATATTATCAAATAAGAAATGAGATGATCTAAGAGAAATGATAGAAACTGCCAATGCCTAACGGCAGGTCATATTATGTTCAGCTGTGGACGTTCACCCATACCGTTCAAATACCGGGATCAATGAGTTTTTTAAATAAAATTAAGACCATAATTCACACTTCACAGTCTCGGTCGCTATTTACAGACACGATAAGTAAGTTATCGCGTGCAGTTTCCTGTTGGGTTTTTTATTGTCACTAATAGAATATACGTTTTCGCAGAATGTGGCAGACTATTCTTAACTCCGAATCGCAAGTGGAGGTCACACGAAAGTGTGCCTTAAAATTTATAATTTTCGAGTGACGTGACGTTGTGTTTTTGCATAAACTCTACCTTTTAAACGTACGACTTTCCTCGTCCTTACATTTTTTACTGCACAGCAAAAAGTGACACCTGTAAAGTTAAATGCTTTATCGATATTTTGAGTTAAAAAAAATTACAATGCATTCTTAATGTGCTAGCGAGTCGCACAATTTGTACCGTTGATACATAGTATTGTGACTGGAGGTATCGGACAAGTATTCTTGTGCGTCGTTACTTGTCTTCGAGATATCAACTCTATCGAATTACGAAGTAAATGACATCATAAGTGCCCGGCATGATTTCCCGATTCAATGAGTTCGTTAATATTTTTTATCTTGAAGCGCTACGTCCCTTGGCGGCGGAATGCCTTTAAAGAGGTATTAGGGCTGCCAAGTTCAAAACACTTCAAACATTGGTCATTGCTATTTTTATGAAGTTTCGTTCTTTATCGATTCTGCGGAAATGCGGTTTAAAAATAAGTTAGTCACTATAATCTGATGTCTGATAAACTAATTGATATCGTATTATCGTTTTCCATAAAAGAACTTGAAAGAACTCAAACAATTATCGTGACTGTCATAAGAAATGTATGCACTTCAAAAATATTTGATAATCACGTCAACCCTATTCACTCATCAGCAGTTCCATGTTCGTAACGTCTATTAAACAAATTAGAGTGACAACCCTATCTCCATCACGTGGTGAGATATGAAAGTGGGCTTTTGTCCGTTGTTTCCCATTTTAGTTGATCATTGTAATGCGTGTGTGATGGGTGTTCAAATCGCCGGTGATATGAGTCTTCGTTGTCTATGTCCCGAGAAAGTGTCGCCGTGTCGTTGCGTTATTTTTCATTTGCATTGCATGAAACTTCTCTATTCTGTTTTTGGAAACCATTGTTCACTGTTCCATGACCCGCTTTTGCTGTAAAAATATTAGTAACTCTACATTATTTAGAACTCATATAGCTCTCTGTGTCTATTTAAATAAGAAAAGGCAGTTCTAACGAAATAAACGTTAATTATGTGTCTGTAAATACCTATAAATTTTTGAATGATGAGTATTCATTACCCCGATGTTCAGCTAGAGAAAGCCGACTGAAAATATGGCTGACATTTATTCGCGATAATTTCAATACTTAAAGGGTAATCTAGTCAATAAATATAAATCTCTGTGTCAGTTTCATAAACTAGAGGCAGAGTAAATACTGAATACGACATTTATGAAACCCTAGTCGCAGCCGTTTAATGAAGACTGTAATGTTCCTGAGATAAGTTTAGTCATACCATTATTGGAAAGATTCTCGATAAGTCACGGATGTAAATGATCAAAAAACATAATGAATTTGACGGGCGTTTCGAGTGTGATGTAACGTAGCCGGTGCTGTACAGCCTGTGTCTTACACCGGCTGATAAATGACTGATAGCTCGACAACCACGCCGACAGACGGCTCCACAATATTGTCTCATTTATTGCTAATGATCTATTGACCATCCAACCGTACGGTATCGATATCTCAGACACTCTTTACACCTTACGCAACTCTACTTTCTAATTTAACTTCACCGTTTAATTAACATACGTTAATCACTAATTACGCTCTCATGTTCTCACAGTTCGTGCCATAATTCACAACGAAATATTATCAAATTCACTACGTTCTAAATCGACCTCATATTTTACATAAACACACGCTACGTAGCGTAAGCAACGTGTAATTTTACAAAAATATCACTATAATAACGTTCCACGAAATTGCTGTGATTTGTTTCTGAACTTTCTGGGCCGTCGATATTATGCGATCGCTCGTGATTACACTTGTCTACGGACCGCAAAATAGTGTTCCTATATTCAAGTTAGAGCTTTAGTGTAAATAACAACTTTCTCTCCATCTTTATGATTACAATTGCAAAAATGTTATTTCAACAAGCGTAAATAGATAAAAGCGAGTGATTTATTATTCCAATCATCATTTCTTAGAAGGCGACACACAAAACCGAGCGAAACAAGGCAAACATCTTAAGTTTTTGACAACATTTAAAAATGACAACTATAAACACACTCAAAAACGATAAATTAAAGCCCAATCCAAATTGAACCATACCGTTAACGAAAGTAAAGTTTCTCATATGCAAAATTACGATTGCCTAGACACCAATAAGTTCTATTGTGAAAAAACGATCGGTTCGTTACGGTCTTTTCGTCAGTTGTTTTTGTGTAGTTCCCGCAATCGAGATAACGAGTTTGGAACTCCGGTTGGTGACGGAGTTGTATAATCTCACCCTCTCAAAATTCTGGATTTATTGACGAATTTGTCACCGCATTGCAGCCGATAAGCGAAATTATGTTTTAGTGACTCAAGACAGCTTTTACTGTCTTGAATTTATCGGTTTCAGCGATAAGGGTCTTTTTTGTCGGTTCTCGTGGTTCGTTATCGTTCGTTAGTTGCAGTAACCCGCCGTCTGCGGCGAGCGCCATTAGCATCATCAATAACGTACTCCACATAAAGGATGCACTATTTCTCTAACCTCCATCAGGAATTAATTTCATCGACCGGTGGTTGCGGGCCTGGCGAGAGGTCTGTAATTATCGTAGCATCGATTTTGTGCTCAGTAATGAAGATATCGCCCCATCTTCTTTATTGCAATAATGAAATATGGAAACAGTTGGAGCGGGCATGACTTATTGCCAGGGATTTATGTGAATGGAGATCCGCTAGCCGCAGGAAGTTCATTAAGATCTGGTTGAGTACTTTGAAAAATCATCGCGGTTGTTCATGATTTATTATGGAGTTGGCATTTTGAGAGGATGCCAAGTTCGCACCTTACTTTGTCTTTGAGGACAGAGTAATTGTTTCAACATGTTATTATAACATCGGAAATGTCAATCGATAATGCGATTTGCAATAAGTTCCTGCTGAAAACCATAAAAATTGTGTTTTACTACGAGCCATTTCATTTGGATGTTACTTAACACTCTGTTGAATCATCATAGGCCGTTAAGTTATTATCCAAATAGCGTATGGCTGTGAATGGAGCTGATAAATCTTTTGAATCATGTGAATACATAAAATATTTGAATAATTTAGAAATGGGAGTTGTAATGTTGTGTAAATTTTGCCTCTGAGCCAGCGATATACTGTGAGCCGACCGCTGGGCCGGTAAAAAGTGGCCGATCATAAATTATATTTTTACGGCCCAGTTACGTTTCCATGACGCGTCGCACGCGCATCCTATAATCAGGGCTGCTACCTGCTAGCTCGGGCTTTCTCGAAGATATACAGTTAGGTTTACAATTGTATTCAAGTGGAATCGGTGTGTAATTTTTAGATTGTAGATAGCATTCTCCGATTCTTCAATATTTTGTTTGAAAAATTATAGGTACTAAGTATAATATTCAAAAATTTAAAAGTATCCAAACATTACCTATCCACTGTTTGTGTCAAAGAAATAATAAATTCAAAACTATTGTTTATTTTGACGGAAGTCATACTAGGCATGTTATGAAACTTGGAAGTTCATCTTTTGTAACTATACCTATTATTGTAAGTTCTTGGTTTTTTTATCCAACATGGCATTTTTTTATTTCTCAATGATAGAGCCGTTTTAAAGTCTGTCCCTTAATTTGCTGTAGCCAAATTGGTCATCACTAAAGTGACAGCCCTGATTATAATCCAAGGCATAGATAGGCCGTTCACCGCTACGACTTCGAGCCGAGAAGTCCGAGTGGACGTGCATAAATAATCGAGCGTAATCACTTTTTATCAGCGCGATACACTATTTAAGCGATTCTTGATCTTGGCGTTTATACCGAATAGCCCTCGAGATGACAGCACATCAAACTAAACTCTGTAGCATCTTATGGAGTTGTAATAAGTTCTATTCTGCCATAAAACTGTATGGTCTGATGTGCTCTCGACTCTACCAAAGCAGTATTGTTGCGCAAACTTTATTACTTCAGTTTTATAAGTAGAGAAGGTAACCATGACTGAACCTGACTCTGGAGGTTCCCTGAGGCTAAGTTAGCCGTCATTGGTTAGGTTTTTATTGACAATCAAGTATTATAATGTAATTATTCAGGAGATTTAGATAGGATAGAGATAAGAACGAGAGGTAGAGAACAGTCCCCTCCCCTCATCTAATACAGTGTTTTTCGCTGACCATACAACTATGATATTTGCTCTACAAAATCAAGGTTCAGGGTACCTGACTGTCCTTTCTATGGCTGCAGTTGAGTAACGTCAAAGAAGATGCTTGGTATTTATTGTCACTAGTCCTTTTACTGAACTCATCAATTCTCTACTTTTTCTGCATTTATGTAAACGTATTCTTTGTTCTTTTCAGAAAACGGATCCTGTACGGTCATAGACAAGTACGAGTAAACCAACGTGATATAAATGTAAGTGTGTTAATTATAATATTCGCAATCATATAAGTACTGCTACAGCAAGATGCCAACTTATATTTTACTATTACGATTCAAATGATGACCCGAATCGATGTTTGTGCTTCTTAATGCACAGATTTTACGATGGCTCGATATCTGAAACATTTTGTATCGATGTCGTAAGATGTAATCTCGAATGATTCATGAAGTAGTTTTCATAACTACGCTGTTTATTGGTTGTAAATATCAATACTCGTTTTAAGTGCTATAAATGAAATTTATCATATCCATTAAGTTTCGATTTAGATATATGTGAATTTGCATAGAAAATTAAACGAAATTTTCTCATTTAATAACATATTTTCATTTTACTTTATCGTCTACGTCCCATCAACTTTATTTATCTCTGGGATAAATTTTGAGTCTGTGTTATCTATTTAAATTCAATTAATTTTCATACTTATTGAATCGGCTTAAGAGCAATCGTCTTACTGTTTATATTTGCCTTGTCAGCCAGACTAATAAACTCTTTATTTTTGTGTAGGAAATGTTGTGCGCATGCGCCACATTGTTGCAATTGCAGCCCGATGACCCAAAAGCTGATCGTAACGAACATTACATAACTCAGGCTTATTATAAAACTAATAAACACCGTTGTAAAGTCAGATACAATAAAGTGCATCTTTATGTCAATGCAGGAAGGTCTAAATAACAACAGAATGTTCGATCCTGGCTGTATTTATAGCGAAGAGCAATGCAATAAATAATGAGACGTTTGTTAATACTAATATCTTAACCGCATTCTGATCTCGATCTCATCTGATACGGCATTTTATCTAGATCGCTCTGTCACGTTCCCGTGTATACCTTTTTGCCTATGTTAGATAAGGATAGATGTTTTCCTGGTTTGTTTTGTAATGAGAGGTTTCGTGGAAGGGCAATTTGCAAGGATCTAATGAGTTTTGATAAATGTGTTACCATTAAGTTTATAAATGACCACAAGTTGATCTCAATTTTTGCTGAAGCCTATCGTATGTAACTGTGACTATTAACTTAGAGATAATTAAACTCCATGGACTTCCAACTTCGGTACATATTTCTTGACGTTTTATAATTTATGAGTCAAAACTGGAGTAGGCCCATTTGATAACAAAAATGGTACATTTGATTCATGATATGAAGTGAAATATTACAATATTTAACAAGACGACCGTTCCGGTTGCGTAAGTCCATCAGCTAGTTAACATTACGATCTATTTACTTGTGTTTCACATTAACATCCACAATTTTATGATGCAGATAATGTAAAGTTATTACTTCCATATCGTTTGTTACGAAATGAATTTCTATTTATGAAATATCTTTCGTCGTATGTAACGCATACGACGTTATTATTCTGTACTTTGTACGTTACCACACTGAAGGAAGTAGGTAAGTCCATCAACATCAGATGTTATTATAATACCTATTTCTAATGTTTATTTATTAAGTACCGCATATTTTTTCGTCATTTTACAGACCTCTTTTCTCTTTCAGATTAGAGACAAACAAAATAATGTGAAAATTGGTGATTTTTGGTAATTAGCGGATTTTTAATGATGTGATGTGCATCTCTCAAATCTTCTTTTTTTTAACCGACTTCCATATTGATGAATATGAGACAGATAAAATCAATAATATCCTACAAAACATTTAGGAACAAAATGCAGGATATAACCGGTACAAGAGATTCAATCTGAGAACGGATTAACCACATGCTTTAATTATTGTGTGTGTCGTAACTACGTTTATAACCTTTAGCTGTTTTGACACGCTTTGTGTATCTGCACATCGATGGGTGCAGCCTTTCTCTTTAGCATCCAGGGTTTATCATTAGCATCTCTGTTCTGTTTTAGAGGCGATTCTCTACGCCTCGCGAGGCACGCCTTGCGGGATCTAGCGGGATAGGGGTGTACGATGGTACATGCGCCTTCATGTTGGCCGATTGTCATATAACATAGATCCCTTTGTTTAAACCAAATAGAAAGAGTTCAGACGTGTTCTGAGTTCTCAAAACTATCGGTAGTTTTTTTTTCACAGCTTTGAATTTTAGCTTTGAATGTTTGAAGAGTTCGAAAGTTTTTCTAACCTAGCTCTTACAGGCAATTGCAGTTTCAAATTTTCTAATTTCGCTGTATCCGGATACCACTCCCATGTGTTTTGGCACTCTTTCAAGTACGAATATCGCAGAGGACTTTTCAGATGTAAATTCTGATAAAGGACATCATCCATTTTGGTCCAAAATCAAAAGTGCCGGCCAAAAAATAAAAGTGCTGTATTCGGATAGAATATGTCCGCCTTAGCATTTACTACTATGGCACCAAAGCTGTAGCACCACTGTGCATCGTAGTATTTGAGTTCTAAAAATATATGAAACGACTGACTTTGATCTCAAATACTACGACGCACAGTGGTGCTACAGCTTTGGTGTCATAGTAACAAATTCTAAGGCGGACGTATTCTGTCAGAATACAGCACGTTTTTTTTAATTGGCTGACATTTTTGATTTTGAACAAAAAATGTATGAATCGTCGATGAATTTTAGATCTCAAATACTCGACGCACAGTGGTGCTACAGCTTTGGTGCCATAGTAACAAATGCTAAGGCGGACGTATTCTGTCAGAAGACAGCACTTTTTTTTATTGGCCGACACTTTTGATTTTGAACAAAAAATGTATGAATCATCGATGAATTTTAGATCTCAAATACTCGACGCATAGTGGTGCTACAGCTTTGGTGCCATAGTAACAAATGCTAAGGCGGACGTATTCTGTCAGAATACAGCACTTTTTTTTTAATTGGCCGACACTTTTGATTTTGAACAAAAAATGTATGAATAGTCGATGACTTTTAGATCTCAAATACTCGACGCACAGTGGAGCTACGGCTTTGGTGCCATAGTAACAAATGCTAAGGCAGACGTATTCTGTCAGAATACAGCACTTTTTTTTGTTGGCCGGCACTTTTGATTTTGGACCAAAAATATATGAAACGTGGATGATGTCCTTTCTCTTAAGCGGAATAAAAAATCCTAATGCTGACGTTACCAATATTAGTCTAAAAGGGTAAGGGTTCAAGATTACCTACTTACATTAATGACAAGAATGCAAGGTCAGTTCAGCCTGCAAATATTGATGTGCTTACTTGGATTTAGCTCTAAACAAAAACTGGTGACTGAGTTTGTTCTGGAATTTCTTCTCAGCACTTGTCATGTTTATCTCAAAGCTATGATTTGGCCCAATAGATAAGGAGACATGTAAAGAGCCCCTAAGGGTTACCCTTTTTAATAATTTTTAAGCGACGAGGCGCTGATTACAAGCCGCTGCCATTCGTCCTTTGTGGAAATCATTGGGGGAGGCATATTCAGCAGCGATCGTCCTATCATAGTACTCCTATGGCTGAAATGATGATGATGATGATTTTGACATTCATAAGTGTTTAGTCTTAGATAGCGCAGCCCTAGAATCTCGCGGCATCTCAAGATGCGACGTGTGCGCAATTATCTACGCGTTTCGACGCATCAGAGGCGCGGACAAGGCGTGCTCGCATCTTACGACTTGTGCTAGATTGTTTTTTTGGTCCTCGCGAACCATATCGTGGATAAAGATAATTACGCGTTCAGCTAAATTGTAGATTCGTTTGAGGTAGTCAAGTTTTTCATGTATACAGTTAAGTTATTTCTGTGCTTTACAGCTACACCAGTAAGAGCTGTAAAGAGGCTTTTATCGAGATTTTAGTTCTATTATTTGGCTTATTATGGTGATGTGAAATCAGTGTGGATTATAATCCTGTCTATAGAAACAAAAAAATCTGAACTACATCTTGTTTGCGATTTATTTTAGTGTTGATTTCTGTGGGCTCCTCTAGATTTTGTTAGATTGCGATAACAGGCTATTTGATTCATTCTGCCTTTTAGAATATTGTTCCAGTCTGTTATGAATCTGTAACATACAAATACTTGGATCCTTTAACGTGAAACTTCTGTGTCCACAATTCGATGTCCAGCAGAATGTATCTTTCGAATGTTTTCTGCTGACTCTTAGTTTTCCCAAGCATCAATCTGATATTGCCGACGCAGTTTCATGCAAAACTTCTTTCGTGCATCGTCTGCGCGGGCAATCGTGGCGGCTTATCTATTACGTAGGGTTGGCACTTGGCAGAGCCATTAGAAATTATGTCATAAGTCTATTACTTAAATGATGCAATTCTTTTTTTTTTAATTATAATTCTATAAAATATCTAGATCATCCTTATTCATTCACTTTGATCGTTGAACCATTTGAAAAAGTTGATATTTTATCTCGCGTAACTTAAGTTTTGTTTACCTTCTGTCTATTTTGAGCTATAAATCCTGAAGTTGTTGGTTCAAATTAGCGTAATTTACGAACCTTGGTCATCGATGTTTAGGTTATGTATTGGTATATCAAATCGCCATATTATAACTTTACATGTTCAGATCTACGTTAATATTGGTGTAAAAAAGTTCTTCAATCGTGAACGGTAGCTTTCAAAATATTTCGTAAAAGTATCCTTAGCTAGGATACTGGATGGATCAACCTTTTTTATTTTAGGTGGTAAAGGATCAACCCTGGGCTAACGTGTGTTCCCACGCGCGCCACATGCAATCCTCCGGTGTAGTCCTGCCTTTACAACGTTTGTTGGCTACCGGCTACCGAAATGTAAGAGGCATCGTCAAGTATGCACGGAACGACTGGTTGTTTACATTGCTGAGTTCTTATTTATAGAAACCAACAACGATACATTGAAAATATTAGTTAATGATATTTAGAGTCAATAACTTTTTCTTTTTGTTCTTGGCTTATTTTTGTTTCTTCATTGTCGTAGAGTACGCTAGTGGTGAGATCATTTCTTAACATAATACTTTTTTTGTTGCAAATGCATTATTAAGTTGTTATTTTAATGTTTGTGTAAAGACCTATCTAATTTTCTGAAACATCAAGTAAACATATTCTGTAAGGACCTATCTAATTTTCGGAAAAATCAAGTAAACATCCCAACTATATAATATTATAAATGCGAAAGTAACTCTGTCTGTCTGTCTGTCTGTTACGCTTTCCCGCTTAAACCTCGCAACCGATTTTGATGAAATTTGGCATAGAGATAGTTTGAGTCCCGGGAAAGAACATAGGATAGTTTTTATCCCGGTTTTTGAAACAGGGACGCGCGCGATAAAGTTTTTCTGTGACAGACAAAATTCCACGCGGGCGAAGCCGCGGGCGGAAAGCTAGTATTATTATAAAGTGTGTCTGACATTCTATTGTGATTTCGTCGGCGACGATAAGTAGGTATTTAACTTGCCAATAAATTAATGAAAATATGTTTCGTGTGTCCGCGCCAAAATCCAATCCGGAAAAAGAAGCAAAAATCTGTACGTCTCAAAGTAATCTTCCTACAAAGAATTACATTTTGACAGAAATTCCTTGGTCTCATAAAATGCTCATATTACGTTTCTAGATGTGACAGCCAGACATACATTTTCGAATATGCATAAATAGTTCGAGTTTACCGTCTAGACACAGCACACGTCCAATATGAAATTCTATTTATGCGAATCACATTAGCTTTCACCGGTCCCAACAAGTTCCGTCTTCACTGGCGAATTGAATTTTAACTTGTTGTAAAGTTTTTGTTATTATGTCCGTTTCTATTTTTTGTTTTCTCTCCGTGTTATTTTTGTCTTATTCTCGCTCCATCACGGTCTGTGTTATTGGAGCTAGACATAAAGTTTACGGTACATGATCAATCATGATCTGCGATTGGAGACGAGAAACAGAGTTTCATATGCTATAAATGGTCTCTATGAAATCTTTTGGTTGAACCTATTTTCTTTTTCTGTGACGTCTTTTTTATGACCGCATACTTTTCTTGTAACTATTACATCTTCTTGAATCTATGGTAGAAGCCGAGCCATCTCTAAGTTTCGACATTGCATAGTTCGCACAAAAGCTTTTCGATTATTTTTTCCGTTACGAACAGCTAACCGCCTCAACTAGAAGTAGGTGTTTGCCGATGTCACAATAAGCTGAGCTTCTGAAGGCAAGAGTAAACATACCAAAAAACACTGATTGCTAGACTGCTATCACTTGTCGCGGCATCTTTAAGTGTGTGTCATGGGATGCTGACGCCAAAATTATACAAAAACCTAATCCCCATGTAAAAGAAACAGTCCCACATTTTTGGATCTATTCCCTTTTATGACGTTTGCAGTGTGCACTTGCTCTAACACCAACAATTCAACCCCTTACGACCCGAGAACACGAACGGTTCAACTCGCGCGCATGACGCGATATGTCGCCTGCCCGTTACCGCATCACCACGCGAATGGATATTAATCTTTATGCAAAACATAGGTATTCGTGTTTTGAATTTATGGTAAACTGAAGAAAATCAAAACGTGAACAAAGGTTGCTTGATGCCATCGAGTTACATTGTAAACTTAAAGTAGTGTAAAAAGAATTGATTGCGCTTAGAAAAAGACGTAGTTTTGTAGGTATAATAATGCAACGTGTGTGGTCTTTACAGCACTTGGATATGCTGCAAATGTTCTATTTTTTCGTGAGTCGATGACGTAAGGTAATAAATATGACTTTTGTAGAGCACCTCGGGCTGTTTGCATCTGAAACGTTTTATAGCTAGACTTTCTATGAACTGAATTGCATTCTTTAAGTAATGCCCTCCATTTGCTTGGCACGTTTAAACTAACAAACAAAGTTCTCAAGACATCTTAATCCAGTGGCACTGACGTCAAATTCCTAAAACTCAATGTTTATTTAAGTTGAGAACCATAAAAAACGATTAACGGATTTCTCGATTAGGTATTTGTATCGAATCGCCGTCGATCGGTGGAATTCGGAAGCCGACACAAATCTCAATGACTTTTTTCTTCTCTGCGCCGGCGCTGGCGTGAGAGAATTTATGTAAATTATTTATCCATTCATTTATAAACACTAATTTTGACGTACGTAATCTTGACAACAGATTAGTTTTTCGATGAATTTGTATTTTGGGAGCGGCATTATAAATAACCATATTATTGAAATACGATGATAACATGCAACGTTAATAAAGGTCACATATTGATTGTTCCTAGAATTAACAGCTTATCTTATCCACCTGAAATTTTTATTTGGGGAAATCTGATGCAGTTTGCTTTCACGAAACTGATAAGATAGCGGCATAATGCAAATGATGATAAAATTATTATGGAGGCCGATATTTGTTTTATGCGAAACCATAAATAAAAATATTTACTTTCAAAATCTAGCTTGAGGTTTAACACTTCAAGATGAGTTAAACGTGTGTGAGTGATTTTTTAAATAATATTTTGTCATCATCATTTAGTCGCCACTGAGTGGAACGACCCTTTTTAATTTACCAAAAGCAAAATAAGTAAAAGCAGAATAGCACAATCATATTTCTTCTTCTTAGTCGTTACGCTCTTGGCAGAGCGGTCGTGGTCACGTTGAGGCGTTGTTTACATCGGTTGTAGAGGCGGATACAACTCTCCGCACGATCTCCCTCCATCTCTCTCTATTGGCAGACTTTCTGGTGCAGTCACATAAGCCGTCTCCTACTGCTGCTTTCACTTGGTCAGTCCAGCGCATTGGTGACCTGCCACGCGTCATATTTATCAAACCATTAAACATTATTATAACATACCTTAACAAATGTAGACAGCAGACTATAACAATAATAGGATCGTTGTTAAAGATTTATCACTAAAAATAAAACAGAAAAATGTGTAATTGAGCTAACATTTTTATCCGGTCGGGCTAGAATGATAAAATCTATACTGTAATGACGAGCAATAGTGCACTTAACACAAATACTAGTGTTTTTGGCACACGCCGCGCGCATAGTTGGCGGCCGGCGCCGGCGCACGGCGCGTATTCTCAAACCCGTCGATAATTAAATTCAGAATTATCTTCGTGCTGAAATCAGGGCAGGTGAGTAAACTCTCTTTTTACTTGTATATTTATTTACAAAATTATCAGATTGTAGAGTAAAGAGTTATGGTTGACCGTAATCCGTCTTAAGCCCTGAAAAGTGAGCGATACTAAATTGTATCAATAATTTGAGGTATGCTTTCGGTATGTGAAAGGTGCCAAGAAAGCACCCAAACAAAAATGAAATTTACAGGCGCCCCATAATTGTCACAGGGCCAAAAATAAGTACCTATTATCTGGTACTTTTGTAGAGCTCAACACTTGTTTGTAATTACTTCCTTCAATGTTTAGAATTAAAATGAAATTAAATCAACATTGCAATATATTTACGCTAATTACTTGAGATATTCACCGCCGATAGCGATTACATAAACGCTCAGTGATGTAACAGCATCCACATGTGCGGTAGCGTCGTACAATTTGTTGGCGAAATGTTTATTTACTGCAGTTGCTCTTATCTAATTAGCATCTATCGACCGGTCTGTAACTTACTCCGAGGTTGAGGACAAGCGTTCAATCCTTCCTACACCGTGGGACTTGGTCTACGATCCGGACTGGACTGCATCTTAGATTATAATATTATTTGCTAGTACTTTACTTTGATCTTATAAACATAGCTATAGTTTCACTATCAGAATACCACAAAAGCTTTAGTTAGTGGGCTAGGTAAAAGTACTTCTAGAAAACTGCGCGGACGAAGTCGCAGTTCATCATCATCATCATCATTTAAGCCACAGGACTTCCACTGCTGAACATAGGCCTCCCCCAATGATTTCCACAATGGCCGGTTGGTGTCGGCCTGCATCCAGTGCCTTCCCGCTACCATTATGAGGTCTTCGGTCCATCTTGTGGGTGGTAGTCGCAGTTGGAAGCTTGTTATTATAGTTATTTTCAACGATGAGGAACCGACAATTCATCTATCACGCTAATGTGAATGTCATCATGACTTAGTGCTAAAGATTGTCCACGTCTAACGATTGATAAATAACACGCACAGTTTGTTTATCCCAAGCTAAACAATACGCGAATCAGAGAAATATGTATCAAGATGAGAGTGTGCCTTCCTGAAGATTTTACGCTATCAACGCAAGTATCTCACACAGCCGTGTTCGGTGGGCGAAAGCTTTACTCCGATTCTGACCTTTATTGCTTTGAATTAAGCGTGTGATGTCGGGTAATTAATTTCGATGTGTTCTCTCATGATCGCGTGTATTGTCGCAGTGTCAACGATAGTGATAGCCGTGATAGTTCGCTTCCTCCGATAGCGAGTCAGTGGCCACTATCATGCGAATCTCGCGTGTCCGATTGATTTGTGAGTTGATGATATTAACGCGGATGTAAAGCTAGATTTTTCCGATAGTGGTCGTAATAGTGATGCTGTTTTGAATTGTAGAGATATGGTAAATCTTGTCAATACCATCAATTTTAGGTAGACTTCGAAGCAGTTGGCGCATATTGCAGGAGATGGGCAAACAGATGGTTTTGAATCCAGATTCACAAATATCCTTTCACCGTAGCTTTTCGTTTTCACATATTTAGTATTTCTTTCTAATGCTGGTCGAGCACAAAGTAAACGACTTAGATCTTAAAATCAAAATCATCCAATGCATCTATACAAAGTCAAGCTGTAGATCCTGGCTACACAGGAGTTGCAGCGGTGGGAACGAAAGGTGGAATAGTCCCGTTAAATCAAAGTAACTACCCGTACAAAGTAAAGTTAAGGTAGCATTAACTGCTACAACAGTTTAAGATGTCACCTAACTAAACAGCATTTCTATTAATACACCAACTAAGGTAAGCTTTCCTACGGTTTCCACAATTAGCGTAAATTGCGCGCGACATCAGATAAACTTGTGCGCAGATTCAATCGCTTCATTTGATGGACTGTTTAGCTCAAATGATGTGAGAAACAACTTTCACTGCTGAATAAGGGTTTTCACAGCTTTTTATTTATTTAAATGGTAATTACCATTACATTATACAATGTGTCCGGGAAAGTAATGATCAAACATTATAAAGATGTGATCTATGGTCAAATTTAATCGATGACAATGAGTCAAATCGGTGATCTAGCTCAATTTATTTTTGTTTAATTTTCACACTGTAATTTCGTTGCTGGTTCAATGACAGACCTTAAACTTTCCTCCGGGACAAATTTGACCTTCACTGGTTGGGTTTTTATTGGCGGTCAAGCTGTAGATTCTGGCTACACAGGAGTTGCAGCAGCGGGAATAATCCCGTACCATTTCATTGATATAAGAGCTCAAACGGAAAGGTAAAAATGTTACGAACTTTTTATTAATACTCCAATTTGACCCAAAGCATAACCAGACCAAAAATAGTGTTTGATTTATTGCCAGCCAGAAATAAATCCGACGTATTTCTAGTGGCTAATTGCAACGTGTCGGCAGCAGCAGTTTTTGTTTGAAAGGTCAAGAGTCTTGTGTCGAGTTAACTACTAATTTTGTATAGCGGGATTCTCATACATCCTTATGTAGCTTCGTAGCAAAATATTTCTAGTTATAACAATGGATGCAGTATCTCTACTTTGGTTGAGAGAGAAGGATAGAAAATTCTTATTTTGCAAAGATGCACCTGTTGCAGCAACTATAAAATGCCAGGCTGTTGACCCTAATGTGCCACTGTCTGTCCCACTTATATGTTTTATCTACGTATTTGTATTCGCATTTATCTGTATAAAAATATGTCATTCACAGGCACACATACTGCACTGCACTGCAAATATAGCGCTCTTCAGACTTTTTGCGTAGCGCTATTACGCATTAGATCACCTAAGACATCCCGAGATAGATGATTGGCCCAATGAACGTATACACTATACACGTTGTATCTAATTAAAGTTTATATGAGTACATTACGCCACTTATCGCGCCACTCGTTAGTATGTAGTGCGATCTAACTGGACCAGGCTACGATGTTTATGCGCGAAATATCAAACGGCAATATGACATCAAATAAATTGAGCCATTTAAATATGTTCGCCAAACGATAAGTTATTGGACTCTCGGATAAACATTGTAAATAGCCTGCGATGATGCAAAATGATCTCATTTGCTCGCATCACCAAAAGTAGCTTGAACATAATTATTTGTCCCAGGTTTCTACATAACCTAGTTACCTATAATCTTATTACATTTCACTTTACCTACCAGTAAAATCGTTTGTGAGATCAAATGTATTTTATTGGTGCTTACGGCTTATAAGGATAGCGGAAAACAAACTAAAATGCTCTTTAGCGGTGAATTGAATTATCGTTATGCCGTTGTATTCAACTGCAACGGCTTCACCTGGACTCGTTGGCGCCATCCCACGCCGTATATGGGAGCCATTATTTCCCAATTCATTTATTCCAATGTTACCAGATCTGGACCCTTGTACTCTTCTAGTGCTAATGCATAGGCTGCCTCTACAACCCTTTCCTGAACGCAGTTAAATCTTTTATCGCTACCAAATCGACTGTCGTAAATCCAACTCGCGGCCCATTGTTGCCGTATACAGTACTTATATGGGAGCGACCAAAATAAATCACGAACAAAACCATATCGGCGCAATCGTAGACTATCTCGGGCGGATCGACCGCGGGGGACTGCGCCGAGATACGGAGATATTACGCTATTGAATTAGCATTACCGCTGTTCCCGATATTGTTGTCCGGGCGAGGCATGCCTCATAATTCAGAGCTGCATTATTTTAATTTTCGTCGTGCGTCCACCGCGCGACAGCCGCGGCGTGTCGCTTCGATCGTGCGAGATCGCGCCTCGCGATAGTATTAGATGCATAATCTTCACATCTCAGTCGCATAGCGAATCCGTACTTGACGTTTTTATTTATTTTTCGTCCTCATGCTTGACACTTGACCGAGGAGTTTCCAGTTTATGCTGTCTCAAAATAGGGAATCTAAGAAAATGGACAGTCTTCTTTAATCTTAATACGTATCTAAAATCTACTCGTATGTTATAGCTTCTAGATTAAATTTCACGAAGTAGGCGTGAGTGAATCATACTATCACTGGCAAGCCAGAGAATGAGTTGGCAAGTCCACTTTCTCGCTGACATGATCGCAGGAATAAGACAGATAGAGATTTAGTCATCAACATTTCATGATAAAATCATTAGCGATGCCGAAGCTTTTAGTTGAATTCCTTTTAATGCATTTACTTTAATTACCTCCTATCTTTATTTAAACTCCTGGACTTCTAAATCTTATCTACACTATGAAGCCTCCCATGGCATCTATGAAATGCCTTATCTTAGTTTGCAAAGCATTTCTTGGCATCTTCAGAATGTCATGGCATACCCTAGGTTCTGTTTTCGTAGACTATTCTTAAGCGAATATATTTGCAAGTTATTTCGTTTCACAAGTCACCCGACATGTGCCATATGTTAGGTGAAATCGAATACAGTTTTAACCCTTGGCATGCCTGGTGGGCATAAGTTACACGCTATGCCTGGTGGGTCTGTCAGACCCCGATTTCAAAATAGCTTTTTTTTCTATAAATTTTATTATGTAAGGTGATTTAATGATTCAAGACGCATGCTTAAAGGGCAAAAAAGAGATAGTAAAAAAAATCACTTTAGAAATTAATCAACTTTATTTAAATATTTGAAATTAAACTTTAACTCACATTTTTAAGCAACATTTCGAGACTATAACTTTGTTAACATATAATTAGTATCAAAAGTAATAAGATCTTAATCAGACTTTAATCCAGTGTAAGGCTCTATTATATACTTAATCTAAATAACAAAATAATTAGTCTTCATCACTTTGTAAGGCTTTGGTTTGGCAACACTTTGCGCATTGAAAAATCGAGTGGTCAAGACAAATGTGACTACTACATGTCTCACAAATGTACTGGGTTTTCCGATCTTTTTTCGCGGGACAGACGTGGCATCTGCGCTTTATTCCAGGAGTTGATTTTTTTAACGGTATTCTTTTACAAAGATCAGTGGAAAGGCGAATACTCGATTTTCTTGATTGCAAATGTGGTGTGTAGTCGCAAGGATGGACAGAGGCACATCCATTTCAGAATCCGAAGAGGTGGAGCCTGCATCATTTTCTTCCTCCTCAGAAACAGCTTCTTCATCCTCTAGAGCAGCGGTTCCCAAACTTATTTGGTCTACTGCCCACTTTGAGAATAAATTATTTTTTAGCGCCCTCCATTTTTGTAGTCAAGAGTTGAGCTCAGTCGGTGTCTAAGAGTCCTCCTAGTAGATGACGCCTCCCAAGCCTCTACACAACGTCCCGATTTTTTTTTCTGGGTCTCTTACCGCCCCCCTTTAACCCTGCAGCGCCCACAAGGAGGCGTTATCGCCCACTTTGGGAAACACAGCTCTAGAGCAACGTCAAACTCTTCTCCACTTGAATCAAATGCAACTAAGTCTTCCTTATTCAACTCTTGGAATAATAAACTAGTTATATCCTCGTCTGTTAGTTGTTTATTCATGATTAAACTGAAAAAAATTAAATATGATAATGTTATGTACAAACTAATATTATTTAACGGATAAATGCCAATATTCATAAGAAGAAAGAAAAATAAATACTTACAAAATAAAGTCACGCCGTATGCCTGGTGGGGTCTGCGGGACCCGCGCGCACTTTATGCACTTCCTTTTACGCTCGTAGCTCGCCGCGGACTGGGGAAGCGGGCGGACTGCATTCCGCGGTTAGTAACGGCCAGCTACTAAAAACGGTGAGGCGCAAAATTCAAATTTAAACGAACTACAACGGTTCGCGCGTTGGTATGGGTCTGACAGACCCTACCAGGCATGCCAAGGGTTAAGTGTCACTTACAATGAGATATGTGTCTGTCTTTTAGTATACTGCAATTATTCATTAGACATTTTGGCTATGTACTTTGTCTGGGCTCAAAAGAGGTTAGTTAATAACATAGCTCTTCGAATTTAACCAAATACACTGCTTTGTTCACGTGCCTTCGAATCGACAAATTACGAGACTTTGCATTCATTAAAATCTCATCAATAATGTCCTTGTTTTTGTTACAGGTGGCTCAGCGACCTGAATGGTCTTGACATCGACAGCTCCACCTATTAAATGTAAGTTGGCTACATAATAACAGACTTTTACAAGAAATATTCCATTGTTTATAACCGACACATTGTTTACTTCCTCGAGTGGGGTTATCGAGTTCTTTATAAAGCGTAATTTCCACAGTTCAAAGTTATTTATTGAAATTAACATCTATAAAGCTTTATGCAATTGTTTTGATAGCGTTATCTGGTTTTTTATTGATATTGATGAAGCTCTCGAAATTCGATCGATAGAGATATTTGTCGGATGTCAATCGAATGATTGATTCAATGTCATATCCATCGATGAGTCTATTATCGGTGTTCCATTATTCAATTACGGCTACCTCGCGCCCGACCGATGTCACTTGACCAGACGACTCGAATCAAAGCGATGTTGACCCCAATAACGGTAGGGAGATCTATTGTCACGGTCTGGATGGGAATTCTGAGTAGTGCAGTTAGTTTTGCAGAATCCACTTGAAGTTTTGTGATTGTAGCTTTTTTCAGTTAACGGTAAGGTAGGCCTTTTAAATTGTCAGTTTGGAGAAAGACACTTAGGCTCTTCTTTCTTAGTCTTTAGAATGAATTCAGTGCCGCTTGCAATTGGTCATTCAGTCGAGGAGATATCCTGTATGTCTCAATACACCCCCTGGGTATATTATTCACCGCTGGGGTAGCCTAGCTTCATATTAAAATTTTATGCTGGTCGACGTCCTGTAAACGAAATACTTGAGTAAGTAAATTATATCATCTGTAGGTAAACGAAGCTTATTCTCTCTTTTTAATTCGAGTCGTCCTCCAAACTTCCTTAAAAATCGTTACCGCTGTCAACATACTGATCCACTACTATCTAACCTTAAACTGACACATATCAAACGCTCGATCCCAATACCAAGCCAGCGAACTGCAGTGCCATATTGAATAATAATTGGTGCACACGAGTGGTACCGTCACGATGAAGATGGTATCTGCCGGGCGTGCCGCATCCATCAGCCCTGCCCGCTATCGGAGCGGGTATCGCGCCGGAGATAACCATTGTCTTACCGGGTGATTATATCGGCGAAATTTGCTGCTCTCCTCCGATGGAGTGGGTGGAGATCAGCCAGTTGCTTTGCAAACTCTATGAGCTTAGAAGGCAAGTGGTGCTCAGTTTCCATTATGTGTTTGATGGCAATAAATAAACTAGGTTTTACTATGCTAAATGCAGTTGCTTTGCAAACTCTATGAGTTCAGAAGGCAAGTGGCGCTCAGTTTCCATCATCAGTGTTTGATGGGAATAAATAAAGTAGGTTTTACTATGCTAAATGATATGATACTATAATTAAAGCAAATGTTCTTTTATGTCTGCTTCTGTTCGCGTGGATTTAGTTTATGACAAAAAGTTTTTATTGCGTCTCGCGGTCACAAACGGAAAACACAAAGTCGTAAAATCTAAAATATTCTAAAACATATCGTTATTATCAAAAGCATAAATATTCATATTTTGTCTCAAACTTAAAACTAGATGGTTTTACCATAAAAAATATTCACTTATTTTTTCAAACACTTTATTTGCGACAAAATCTCCAAAGACAATCTACATACGTCTGACCAAAATGAATATGTTCAGTTCAGTTACAAGCTACTTTCGCGTTTTCCAAAGTTTTGAACAACATCTCGACAAAAACAATTCTTCTGAACCAAACAAAAAAGTAAAAACAATGCCATTCTCTAATGACCTGGCTGTTTTCATTCCTTGCCTTGTCTCTGATCAGCCGTTCGTCTTTTGCCGCAAATGAACCGTATAATGGGTGCCCTCTCATAAAAGGAACGAGCCTCCGCTAAGTTTTGCCAAGTCATTAATAATTCGTGGGAACCGGAACTACTATAAGAAAGTCGCAAGGGAAAATGGTTTTTGACTACATTGGTATAAATTTCAGATTCCTGTAAAAATACATAAATATTGTTTTGGAAAAAAAAAGTTTTAAGTCTGTTTATACTTTCTTCTTCCGGCTAACCATCATGAATCGATATCTTGTTCTATTTCTCTTACCAATTAGACTCTACATATAATTAATCGTTATTGAGGTCATTATGAATGAAATGTTACAGATAAATTAACCAAGAAACGTTCCTTATCTAACAGTTACAAAATTCATCATTGACGCGCATTCGACACAGTCTTATCTAAGTTGTTAATGTAGTGCTCTGAATGTTTACAAAATAATTTTAATTAATTCAACTTAGGTACGGATGACGGCACATTAATCTAAACACTGCGTCATCTTAGTGGTTATTGTAAATTCAGACTTTAAAGCATTGTACTAACTCGAAAAACTAACTAATGGAATAAGATGTTTTTAAGATAATCCAGTAAAAGTAAGTAAACCAAAATGTGCTCCGTACATTTTGCACCTTAATTCCGTCCTTTGTTTTGACATATTAGAGCTTTTAAAAGAGCTTACATTATGTATTAGTGAAGGATTGTTCCACTTTGTTCACCTGAGTTGACAAAGTGGAATAATGCTTCGTGAAGCCATTTTATACATTTCCCTTTTTCTCTTTCTGAAAATGTTCCGTGCAGTAATTTTAAACGATTGCTCATAATAGCCGAGCAAACGTACTCGTATGCACTGGCAATAAAGCGCAAGACGCATTCAAACGCAGCGCTTCTGATTGTGAACGGGCCACTTAATGGCATTAGCATCATTGTCCGGCCGCCGTTAATAAGTGCCCGGACAGTTCTATTGGCCTCCATAATGGGCAGAGCTGGCCCGGCCAAGTTCCTCGTGTCACGAATTTGTACCCCCAGTCCATAATGTAGGAAGGAACGGTAGGATATTTTGATGACCTTAAAGAATTAAAGCTATTTAAGGTTTTAAAGAACCTCGAACCTAGAAGCCCCTCGTGCTAAGCAAAATATTACGCTTGTGTTACTTATTAGTGGGTTCACCACAGTAGTCTAGTGCGCGGGGTTCGAACAGCGTTCGTTGTCCTGAACTTCACCGTTCGGCTATTGTCGCTTCAGAATTATAATCATCTATCGTAGTAA
This sequence comes from Ostrinia nubilalis, assembly GCF_963855985.1. NCBI lineage: Eukaryota > Metazoa > Arthropoda > Insecta > Lepidoptera > Crambidae > Ostrinia > Ostrinia nubilalis. The sequence continues at coordinate 4,533,041 of NC_087100.1, forward strand.
ATTAATATTTATGCTGTCTATCATACCAACGTTACACTGTGAATTAGCTAAAATGTCATACAATATGGTGTATATTGACAGTTCAATTCAACAAACTGCTGCATCAATGTGCCATACCAACTGTACCAGTGTCGCAGACGCAATGTAACTTAGAATTGTCAACACTGTCGCCTGATTTTGTGACGTTCCTACTGGAAATAAGAATAAGAGCGAGCCTACTGTTCGTCTTTTTACTTTGTGCTAAGTGCCTTAGGAAGTTACGCCCTGATATCGTTAGTTAGCCCAGACAATGCCCGATTGTTAATATTCAGCTCACTCTTGTATGGTTTTCGGTTTAATAGAGGATTATGGTGCAATTAAGATTAGAAATTTTCAAACTTTCTGTGGGATTTTAGAACCTTTATTGTTTTTAAATTGCCTGGTCTTAAGATAATATGAATGAACGCTAACGGCTGAGCAACTTATACTTAGATATGTGTTGATTCATCATCATCTTCAGATCATTTACTGCATTAGCACGTCTCTCTCTAATTAGATGATGACTAGCTTTGTCTATCGCTCGTTGATTAATCTCTATCGATTGATTACAAGTTATTTCATTGTCACATCACACTGGGTTCCTCCCTTCACATAATGATGCTCCAATATGATTGATATCTCATTCAGGATCATTGTCTCGTACGTCATCATCTGGCAATATGTCAACCGTCATGGATCATTGCATCTATTCCGTTTGGCAGTTAACCGTTGAATAGTCATAGTTCGTATTCCAATAATATGCATGCATGATATAAGTACTTTCATATTTACCTGTATCGTTATCGTCACTTGTTTGTCTATTTCGCTATAAAGAATTTGAATTTATTTCTTCTAAATGTTTCGGGTCTTACTGTCACTATCGCATCTCGTTTTGCTCGAGAGGTATCAAGCCCCGCAAGTGTCAGACTTAAGATTGCTCTGATATCTTCCTTGTAAATGCCTTTTTAATGGTGGAGAACACTATCAGTTACTAAAACTGCTAACACCAAAATCATTAAGCTATTACAATTTACAGCTTTACACTGTGTAATAGACTAAATCGTTAGATGTAATGGACTCTTAAATTGCCTAGATCTAGATTAAATCCTCTGACACGAATTCGTTTTGTCACTGAGCGTTGCAATTGATAAATCGCCGTTTCAATTATACTTGGCAGTTAGCCGTTTAGATGTCTTATCGATGTTCAGCGGGTGTAAAAATTGTGAGCTTTTAAAATTAAACGTTATTGATAGTCTTGACAATTGTTTCTAACAACAGTTTCCGTTTGTCTGATTTTAAAATAGTGTGTGTCTAATCGAAGTGACACATCCCTGGCTTTAGATTTGATAGCCGTCTGGGGTTTATCTGGATTGCAATCTACATTATGTGCTAGTTTCATGTTCGACATTAGAAGCTTTTTATTGTCAATTTTTTACTAAAGCCAACTTAGAAACTCAAGTAAGATCTTTATATCTGATGAGTACTTAGTCAGTCCTACTGGATTCGAAAGGTAAATTAATAGACTGTTCACCAATAGTTCGTTCGTTCGTTTCAGCCGAATGGCGTCTACTGCTGGATAAAGGATTTCCCCAAAGTTCACCAATAGTCTAGTCCAAATATTCCGAAAGTTCTAAGATAGTATCCACTATCATTGTCATCAGTGACAAGTGACAACGCACGCAGAACACTACACCGCCACGGATTCCTTTTATCGCCTGCAATTGCTAAATCGCTGCCTCAATTCCGGACAGCTGTAAATCCATTTAGCCGTTGAAGGGCTGCGCACGAGTCGTCAATTAGGCTCAATTAGAACGACCGATGTCGGCGCTTTGAAGCGGTACAGCTGACATATGAACTAGACCGATTCTATCGATATCTTTTTAATTAAACGATTAATTAGATCATACTCATAGTCCATCTGATTAGGATCCGACCTAGGGGACTGCTGTAGATCTAACGTTCCGCACAGAATCTGTATAACATGTACTACAGATTTATATCGAATTCAAATTCGTTTATTTCTTTAACTTAGCCTAGTTCAGTTACTAGTTGTAGGACCTTCCTATCAAGCAACAGATTTTGCATAGTATATTATGTTTTTGCAGTAAAGATAAATAAAGAGGTTCCAAGAAAATAATTGTATTTACTTGGAAAATATATTTTAATCGTATTGTTTGTAAATTAGCGCGTTAATAAACTTGTAAAACATTACTAAGAACGCATTAACATTATCTAAACTATCCATATCTTGCAAGTAAACAATTGTCTTAAGTCCGCGTGGCTTAGGTAGTCGACATTTTATTATCAAGTATCGGCTTTGACTTTCACGCTCTGTTGAACGAATTTTATACTTGCTTTTCATGGTACCAGAAGAAGCTAATATCTTCCGTGCTTTAATGCTTCCTTAGTAGTTTTATTAACGTGAAAGTGGCACTGTCTTATTTGTACGTCATCAAGCTTTTAAGCACTGAATCGAATTTCATGAATTTACAGTTTCAGGTGCAAAGTCTGTAATTTAACTCATTTATTCTAGCGATTGAGTTTGAATTCCCCTAGCACCCGTTTGCACAGCAACATTCGCCGTCTCCGCTTATTTGTTTTCAACTGTAAACTTAATATACGATCTTATATTTCTTAATTGCTCACTGCACGATACGGCCACTATCGGGCCACTATTTCCAACATAATAAGCATTATCATAACAATAACAAGCAGCTAACTCGACACTCGAGGTGCTCATGACGGCTGCGATAACCCAGCGTTCTCAGTTGAATTTTGTGAGCGATACCTACAGCACACGGGTTTTTTTTTCCTTCAACAGTTAAAAATACGGAGGGATACCGATGTTATAGAGTGGCATCACGTGTGATTTTTTGACGATAGATTCAAGTGCAGTGATTGTTGAGGTTTGCGGCTTATGTGTTCAAGGATTTGCATATAAATAAGGTAAAATGTTTGTTGATTTAAAATACCTACTTTAATTACTTGGTTTATGATTATTTTTTATTTAAAAAAGTTTCGTCTCGTATTTTTAACGGAATTACTACCTTCTTGTCTTTCCCGTCTCTACAACTGTTTATTTTTACTTGTTACAATATTATTTACCGCTTGAAATAACTTTTTACTTATTAATTACATACCTATGTAATTTTTTGTATTATTACTTCTAATTAGGTCATGCATTTATCGTTCAAGTACCTACCAATCTAGTGCGTTGGTGCTTGCTGAAATTGCATATATTTTTCCTGTTCCTTAGTTTTTTCAGCAAATATGAAGCCTGATTGGTACGTTAATTCGTATTCTTAATTTAAAACAGTGCTATTTATTAATCAACCCTAAGGCTGCACCATCTTACTTTAACTTCGATAAACGTCAAAATCTGTCAAATTCCATACAAAAAACACCGGTTATCGTTATAGTTACGGTCAAAGTTAGGTGGTGCAACTCCGCCTAAGTTTTCTGTCAAGTAACGGTTAGCCATTATTAAAAAAACACCCTATGAAAATATTAAAAACATTCTAATAAATAACGCAGTGAGAATATTTTTGAGTTCAGTTCCAAAGTCGTAAATCTGGCGGTTAATTTCGGCCAATGACCAAACTAACGAAAAGTTTATCAGAATATAACCTTTCGCTCGCCTTACAAGTTAGAGTTTTGACTCGATTTGTAATATCAATAGTAAGTTCAAACACCTCTGCTCGAGTATCGATAGATGCGTATTCTTATTAGTGATTGATAGTGTTATTAGTAATTTATTCCCGTGGTATGTAATTACGCCATTGTTGCCCGCGACTCTACAATGGCGGATTTACCAAGTCAAATTACAGTAAAGTTGTGTAGATCAATGCTTTTGGTTGAATGAGTCGTGGTTATTTCAGTCATGGTCTTCAGCCTAAATACCATTTGATACATCCCGCCAAAATGTTAAAAAGTGCTCTGAAAAAAAAGTTACATAGTACGTCAGCGTCAAATAGTGTTCGTGAGAGCCAAAGTATCCAAAAAGTTCGCAACACGTTATTGAACCAACAATGTCCAATCCGGTCATCATTACGTTCTTACTCTGTTCAAAATAAATGGTTATCTTCAAAATTATTGTTTTTTTTTTGTAAAATTCTGCAATGCCATTTTTAGGTAAATGGTTTACCAATTCCGAGTTCTCCTTTAACTATATCTCAGTCTTTTGTCCAATACTGGTGGCCGGTTGCGCTCGCGTCTCAATTTCTTAGCAGGTACCCTTACACCATCATTAATCATGTCTCGTTTGTACAAGGTCGCGTCTGGTGTTCACTTTTGTAAAATTCTTTTGTCCTCTTTTTGTTTTGACTTACAAACCACGGCAGCCACACCAGTGGGTTGCATCACATCTCTCTGGGCTTGGAAATTATCTTTAGCCAATTTCAGATAGAAGTTTTGACATTTAAAACCACTGGGATTGTGCTCATGCAATCTTTGTGATTATATTCTGCAATGGATTTTTTTTAAATCTTTATCATTTGTGGTTCACTTAACAATCCTCTCTTATGTGATTCGAGTATTGTTTTCAATAAGTTAAACACTGTGTCTTAAGTATGTAAAAATATAGTCTGATTTGTTGACGAATGAACCAATAAACACTCTCCCGTATTTACCCAAATACTTGAATCTTTATTATCAATAAAGGTTTAAGTCCCCATTTAATTAATTCGTGTTATCTAAGGCTGGTTATGGATCACTGAGAACTATGAATATTTAATTTCTATAATAGGTTTTACGAAGTTATTAGCTATGTTGTTCCATTTGTTAAGAAGTGTCAATAAATGTAGAGTATTTTCCACTTTAAAGTTATCAACATAGGTGTTATGTAGTTAGTAAGATGTCACACTTTACACAGTGGTGGTAAACAAGTTCTGCAATGGAGACCAATTAAAATTTCCAATAAAGAGTCATTATTTGTGATTTAACGATTCTGTCAGAGGCGATCAGTAATATATTATCAAGGGCGTGATAATAATATATGAAAATCAGACTTGTTAATGTCGTGTTGTTTATACGACTATACGTACGCGTGTAAGGAAACCCCTTATCATCTAGATGAAAAATAGTTTGTCCTATTCTTAGATCTACTGAATATATAATACTTATGAATCGATCAAGCCTTTTTGGAGGAGTTTTGTTACAAACACTGTGACACGAGTAGAGAGAGAGTTGTAGGTATACTTATTACATTTTGTTTTTCTTTTAATTTCTTACTTATAGTTGTTACAGTAGGTAATATATTTGAGATTTTTGCTCTTCTCAAGTCGTAAAAGATCTCAGATACCTACCTTCAAGTAAATCTTATAAAAGACAATACTTTCCTGTTTGATTTTATGGCTACACTATGTTTTATAGTTATCATTTGTCATCATACTTGTCGTACGAGTGTTTGAATCATCCAATTCTAATATGCTATATGTAGAGTTATTGGAATTATGTAGTCGTCAATGTCGATGACAAGATTGATTTCCTATCAATTCCGTTGGTTACCTTTGCTATAAATAATCTAGTTACGTTTCATTTTTAGTAAAATTGTGTTTGTACTCTAGTAGTAACGTAGTAGCGTAGCTAAGAAATATATTGTTCTAAAATGGAAGTAACCTATCTGAGATTTTTCTGTCTTTATTTTTATTTGTTTTCTTCAATTCAAATATCGCCGTAAGTTTTTAATCATTGTACCTACCTATTAATTAATAGTTTTTGTTGATAATAAGCTTGTAAACTGACTTGTTAAATAGCTCTTACTCTTCTCTCAGTACTTTGTGTTAGCTTATTTACTGTCAAAACTTTAATGTACATTTTCTGTATGTAAGTAACAACTGTTTATTCAGTGCATCCGGTGTTTTTAAGTTTTCTTGTTTTGATGTATCATCCTTCCAATTTCGTTGGCGTGGCGTGGCGAGTCGGTAGCGTACTTATTGAATATTTTCCACGCGCGGGCGCATTGTAAGCGCGGGACCCGTGTAAATGGGCGCCGTGTCAGCTCGCGACCCCGCGACTCGTGAATACATTATACTTACCGCCGTACAATTGAGCAGGAGCGTCACTCAGCGAACTCATTTATTTTCACGTTTTTTTGTTTGTACCTACTTGAAAAAATCGAACTGGGTGTTCGTTTTAGTTATTCTGCTTTATATTGGACCTTGATTTGTTATTTCTGTCGTTAGGTATACTCATGTTAAATACATTATACCTATACATTACCACGCTGTACAATTGAGCAGGAGCGTCACTCAGCGAACTCTTTTATTTTCCTTCACGTCTTTTTTGTTTGTACCTACATACTTGAAAAAATCGAACTGGGTGTTCGTTTCAGTTATTCTGCTTTATATTGGACCTTGATGTGTTATTTCTGTCGTTACGTATGGTTTTTACTTATTGTTGGGTTTACACGTAAATTTAGAATTTAGAGTATCAGTGCACGGTCTATTTTCTTTTCCATAACTTAGAGGGAATAGCGTCATCATCATCATCATCATTTCAGCCACAGGACGTCCACTGCTGAACATAGGCCTCCCCCAATGACTTCCACATCGCACGGTTGGTAGCGGCCTGCATCCAGAGGGAATAGCGTGCTAAGAAGTAAACCAATGTGTGGTTGCGATTCTACTACTAATCCTTTAACATAGTGTTTGTTTATTCCACAGAGTCAACATGGTGGTGGTGCTGAACGGCGTGCTGGCCGACGAATGCCCGACGTCGGTGCGCGCGCTCCTCGCCAGCCACCCCGGCTACAGGGACGCGGCGGCCCAGCTACTGGCGGCGGTTGCACGAGTGGTGCCGCCTCCAGGCCTGCTGTACGTCGGCCAGCGAGAGCTAGCGGCCGTCGTGCCGCATGACAGTGAGTAGTTTGACGTGAGGGCGCGCCGCTCCAGCATCCAGCTACAGGGACGCGGCGGCGCAGCTGCTAACGGCCGTCGCGCGAGTGGTGCCGCCTCCAGGCCTGCTGTACGTCGGCCAGCGAGAGCTAGCGGCCGTCGTGCCGCATGACAGTGAGTAGTGTGACACGGACGCGTCACTCTAGTACCCGGCTACAGGGACGCGGCGGCGCAGCTGTTAGCGGCCGTCGCGCGAGTGGTGCCGCCTCCAGGCCTGCTCTACGTCGGGCAGCGAGAGCTAGCGGCCGTCGTGCCGCACGACAGTGAGTAGTAGATGTGAGGGCTTGCCGCTCTAGCACCCGGCTACAGGGACGCGGCGGCCCAGCTACTGGCGGCGGTTGCGCGAGTGGTGCCGCCTCCAGGCCTGCTGTACGTCGGCCAGCGAGAGCTAGCGGCCGTCGTGCCGCACGACAGTGAGTAGTAGATGTGAAGGCTTGCCGCTCTAGCACCTGGCTACAGGACGCGGCGGCTCAGCTACTGGCGGCGGTTGCACGAGTGGTGCCGCCTCCAGGCCTGCTGTACGTCGGCCAGCGAGAGCTAGCGGCCGTCGTGCCGCACGACAGTGAGTAGTAGATGTGAAGGCTTGCCGCTCTAGCACCTGGCTACAGGACGCGGCGGCCCAGCTACTGGCGGCGGTTGCGCGAGTGGTGCCGCCTCCAGGCCTGCTGTACGTCGGCCAGCGAGAGCTAGCGGCGGTGGTGCCGCACGACAGTGAGTAGTGTGACACGGACGTGTCACTCTAGCATCTGGCTACAGGACGCGGCGGCGCAACTGCTAGCGGCGGTTGCACGAGTGGTGCCGCCTCCAGGCCTGCTGTACGTCGGGCAGCGAGAGCTAGCGGCGGTGGTGCCGCATGACAGTGAGTAGTTTGGATAAAAGCACTCCTCGCCAGCCACCTCGGCTACAGGGACGCGGCGGCCCAGCTGCTGGCGGCAGGGCCGGATTTACCATATGGTATTTTTGGGCTTCAGCCCAGGGCCCCGTAGAATCAAGGGGGCCCACAGCTAAATCAAGTCAAAGTCAAAAATAGACGATAATGCGAAAGAGTATAATAGGTGTGCCTCTAAGTGGTATTAGCCCAGGGCCCCCTAAACTCACGGTCCGGCCCTGGCTGGCGGCCGTCGCGCGAGTGGTGCCAACTTCTGGCCTGCTATACGTAGGACAGCGAGAGCTAGCGGCTGTGGTGCCGTATGACAGTGAGTAGTGTGACGTACGGGCGCGCCACTCCAGCATCCAGCTACAGGGACGCGGCGGCCCAACTACTGGCGTCCGTCGCGCGAGTGGTGCCGCCTCCTGGTCTGCTATACGTTGGCCAGCGAGACCTGGCAGCGGTGGTGCCGCACGATAGTGTGTAATAGTGTGTCATATTATGGGCGCGCCGACACACTACTCACTGTCACTGTCATGCTGGTTGACTGCTACAGGACGAAATAGAAAAAATCAGCTTAGCTCATGGGCGTACACAGCTTCTTAGGCATGGGGAGAAGGTATTTCCAGCGGTCATTCCCATGTCGTAGCAACCATTGCGAGTTCAATGAGACTTTTAACTTTCCCCGTTGACAAGTTTAGCCTTCACAGGTTGGGCTTATGGTTCATCAAGCTGATGTAGATCCTGGCCAGCTGTGTCTATAGGTATTTTTGCAGAAATGGTATAATTATGTATGACATTTCTACAAATCGTTATAAATAAAATAAAATTGCTGTAACTAACGATAGTTTTTTGTCATTCCAGAAAACGTCAACATCATTGGTTCAGATGACGCCACATCATGTATTATAGTCGTCGTCAGACATTCAGGTAAAAATGTTACTAATCTTTTTACAATCTAACCTGTACCGTTGATATTCTTTGTCTGATTACCCTTAGATTTAAGAAAAAAAAATGTGTCTTGGTAATGTGAAACTTTAGTTGGTTTAAAACAAATCATCATCATCATTTCAGCCAGGACTGCTGAACATAGGCCTCCCCCAATGATTTCCATGTGTTGATCGATTGGTAACGGCCTTTAAAAAAATATGTAAATAAAGGGTTTTCCTGTTAATTTCAGGATCAGGAGCGATAGCGCTGGCCCACCTAGACGGATCTGGTACAGAGGAGGCTGCAGCGGCCATGGTAGCGCGAGTGCAGCAGTTAGCTGTCGGCTACCCTGAGGGTCGGATCGAGCTGCAGCTCGTCGGCGGGTTCACTGACCCTCGCCGCTACTCGGATGAGCTGTTCGCCAGTATCATGTGTAAGTGTTCATTAGCAGCGGATCGGAATATATCCAGGATCAGAAGCAATAGCTCTGGTTTGAGGAGACGGCGGCGGAATTGGTGGCAAGGGTTTAAGCTAGCTGTGGGCTACCCTGAGGGTCGGACCGAGCTGCAGCTCGTCGGTAGGTTCACTGATCCTCGCCGCTACTCAGATGAGCTGTTCGCCAGTATCATGTGTAAGTGTTCATTAGCAGCGGATCGGAATAGACCCAGGATCAGAAGCAATGGCTCTGGTTTGAGGAGACGGCGGCGGAATTGGTGGCAAGGGTTTAAGCTAGCTGTGGGCTGCTCTGAGGGTCGGACCGAGCTGCAGCTCGTCGGCAGGTTCACTGATCCGCGCCGTTACTCGGATGAGCTGTTCGCTAGTATCATGTGTAAGTGTCCATTAGCTGCGGATCTGAATACATCCAGGAGCAATAGCTCTGGTTTGAGGAGGCGGTGGTGGCCATGGTAGCGCGAGTGCAGCAGTTAGCTGTCGGCTACCCTGAAGGCAGGATCGAGCTGCAGCTCGTCGGCGGGTTCACTGACCCTCGCCGCTACTCAGATGAGCTGTTCGCCAGTATCATGTGTAAGTGTTCTCATCATCATCATCATTTCAGCCACAGGAGTCCACTGCTGAACAAAGGCCTCCCCCAATGACTTCCACATCGCACGGTTGGTAGCCTGCAGGTGCAGGTGTTCTCAGCAGGTCTGAATACATCCAGGAGCAATAGCTTTGAGAAGATGGCCATGGTAGCCCGGGTGCAGCAGTTAGCTGTCGGCTACCCTGAAGGCAGAATCGAGCTACAGCTCGTCGGCGGGTTCACTGACCACTGACGGGTCCATTAGCTGCGGATCTGAATACATCCAGGAGTAATAGCTCTAGTTTGAGGAGATGGCGGCGGCCATGATGGCGTGGGTTCAACAGTTAGCTGTTAGCTACCCTGAAGACAGGATCGAGCTCGGTGCTACTCGGATGACACTAGGTCATGTGTAAGTGTCTTACCAGAAGATTCGACAGGAGCAATAGTGTTAGTCCACCTAGACGGGTCTGGATGGTTAAAAGCGATGACGGCAATGATGGCTCGGTTTCAAAAGCTTGGTTGTTCAACTTTTCCACATTGACTTGTCCCGTCCGTCCTCGTGAGAAGGAACTTCTCTTCCACAAATCCTCATTCAGTCAGTGCGATAGCGAATGAGGATAGTATGGAAAGGGGAAGCAGGTTCACTGACCGTTCACTATTCAGACTAGTGTAAGTGTTCATTATCAGCAGGTCTAAAGTAATTAGGTACACACACTTTTTGACTTCAATGCTTGCAATACCTTACAATAAACCAAAGTCAATTTAATAAATCTAGCCGTGATTGCCCAAAACGCCGCCGCGTGAACTCGGAAATAAATAATTTGAATGACGCAGAGGTCGGCAATAAACACTTGTCTCGCTGCCAGAGTGTTAGCGGCGCGTGGGCCGGTGGGAATCTATTGGAATGGTGTAAATTACCTACATACTAGGAGTTTAGTACTTAGTTATGAGATATTCCAACAGAGTTAAATAGATTGATAAACATTACTCGTATAAGTACTACAACTGGATATGCCTACAAATCGTTTCCATTGCTGAAAGCCAAGTCAATCGATTATTAAAAAAAGATTCGTTATACTTATGTGGCAACTAGAAAATTCGATCCCGGACTTTTTTCTCATCCCGGATTAAGGGATTGTTTAGAGGCAAGCAATCCAGGGATCCCGGGATAACCCCAGGATTATAAACATGAAGTAAAAATCTTAAAAATCTGCTTTTTATTGACGATATAATTAAATGTTTGTAAATCTCTTAAAATCACTTGTTAAAGTTGCAATACGTGTCGTTATCATCCTATTCACATCGTTAATAAAACTGTTTTTCTCAATCATTCCAGTATCATTCCACCGGCTAACAGTAGAAGTGGACCTCACGATGGCCTGTTGCTGTGAGCTGAACACGGGTCTAGGCGGCGGGCCCCCAACGCCTTTAGTGACGGGGGTCGGCGTGGACATAAGGGCTGGAGACCTGTTCCCCGCCACATTCCCGGATAAGGGGCCTGAAATGCCACTGAGGGGGGCCAGGATGATCACTGGGGGGCCGCATACCACACAGGTAATAATTAGAGCGCTTTCACATTTAGGCGACTGTAGCGCTGCAGATAATTTCATACTATACGACAGCGGATGCCTGCCTTCACATTATAAAAACGCCGCTGCCGCGCTGCTGTCGCACTTCTCACGCCCTAATGTTAAGGCGGTTTTAGTTTAGTCAGTATCATTCCACCGGCTAGTAGTAGTCGAAGTAGTCCTCACGATGACTTGCTGCTGAGCTAAACACGGGCCTAGGCGGTCCCCCAATGCCAAATGGTTATAGTAAATAGTCATATTAGTCATGATACCCCCATTACAATTCCTACCACACCTACTCATAATATCAAATCTTAATGCCTTGTATTAAGGTCTGAAATCAATTTACCAGAGTAGAGCCTTAACCTAAAATTGCTCATCAGGTCCTGGACATATACGACAACGGCGTGGGAATGCTTCGCATCGGTCCGTTCAACTACGACCCACTACGCGGCGTGGACCTGTGGCTGGAGCAGTCCGACGACTTCATCCTGCAGAGCCTCAGCACCACGCCCGCCGTGGAGCCGCCGCACTTTGTGCACAATGTACGTAGACATAGAGGTGACAATGGCCTGTGGTCTAATTCACGTATTTTGACAGTCAAGCTCTCACTGACGTTCAGAAGTCGTCTCATTGAAAAACAGTTCTAATTCCGTATTCACAAGGGTCATTTTTATAGAACGATTACTCGATAGGATCGCAAGTGTTTTGTTGTCGTTGAAGTTTTGTTACGTGAATAATGCCCGTATTCACAAACGATGCTTGCTTAAGTGAAGCAGCAAATCGAACGCACAGCGTTGAATAGAGCTCTGTGATTGGTTCGTGAGTCACCCTGTGCGTCCACGCGCACTGTGAGACCTCATAGTAATGTTTGTGAATACGGGCGTAAGGCTACTGGCGGGGTATGCTGCGTAAAAGATCGTGGAGCCGCCGCACACCGTTCGTAGCCGCAGAGGCGACAATAGTTTGGCAGGGGTGAGGTGTTCATTGGGTCGTGGAGCCGCCGCACTTTGTGCTCAATGTACGTAGCCATAGAGACTACAATAGCCTGGCGGGGGTGTGTTTCGCAAAGGAACGTGGAGCCGCCGCACTTTGTGCACAATGTACGTACATATAGAGGCGACAATGGCCTGCCGGGAGTATGCTTGGGCCGTTCAAATATCCCTTCGTTTCAACTTTCAACCTTCAAAATTCTCCTAGAATTTCCACAATGACTGGTCTTACACTGTTATCACAGGATTCACCAGATGGTCGGTACACTATGTTTTTCTATCCGTCGTCACCAAAACTCGAGAACTTTTTGTCCTAATGAAGAACGAGCTATGTGCCCCGCTCAGGCAATTTTACGTGCTATGACGGTTACTTTGGTTCTCCTATGGTTCACCTTATTTCTGAATCGATCACGTAGGAAAAGCATAGCGTAGCACGTTCCATCGCCGTTTGGGTGACATTGAGCTTTGAAAGTTGACCATCCCTATCCTTTTTTCATCGTCATCATCATTTCAGCCACAGGACGTTCACTGCTGGATATAGGTCTCCCCAATGACTTCCACATCGCAAGGTTGGTAGCGACTTGCATCCAGCTACCTTTATCAGGTCGTCGGTCCACCTTGTCCTTTATACTAATATGAAAAACGTGAAAGATTGTGAGGATATTAATTTGTCATATCAATTGTTAATCACATCCTGATCAATATCTTTTCTTTGTTTTACAGATCCGCGTAACGTTGAAGTTTATCCAGCAGCATCCATTCCCGGCGGTGACAGTGTTCCCGGACAACCGGCCACATTATTATCGTCGCGACGAGCAAACCGGCTGCTGGGTGCCTATCCGGTTCTAACCGGTTTCTGACCGGCTACGTCGCGGTTACACCCGGATATTTATACGAAAACGTCTATACAGCGCACATTCAATGTATCTAAACTATCGTACAGTCAGCGTCAAATAATTCGTGACACCCAAAGTGACCAAAAAGTTGACAACACAACCTTATTCCAATTGTAACAAAGACGTGTTGCGAAGTTTGTGGCTACTTTGGGTCACGAAGTGTTTGACGCTGAGTGTACTGTTGAATTATAATTCAATGTCATACGATTGTCTACGCGAGGCTACTGCATAAAATGATTTCTGTAATCGTTCCTATCCATTTCATACACATTCCGAGACAGTTCTAGTGAAGGATAGATTCGAAAATACAGTAAATCAATAAACACATAAATGTCGTAACTAAATCGCAAGGTATAAAGGTTTTTATTGTTTAGCCTACGCCCAAACCACCGACTTTTAGTTGGCCGATTGTTGGGCCCGATTCTAATTTGTATGGAGAATCGGCCAATACCAAATCGGTGTAATGTGCGCACTTTCATACATCTCCATACTGATGAACAGCCCGACCCAACTATCGGCCAAATAAAAATCGGTGGTCTGCGCCTATTCTTACAGTTTGACTAAACTTTTCCGTTTTGTTATAGCTAAAATTGACTTATTATGTAAAACATTTGTTTATTATGAAGCGCAATAGCGCAAGGCGTGATTATGTTTAACACAATTGGTATAAAATGTTATGCAGTATTCTGGTAATGTTGCGAACAAAATAGAAATCAAATGCACTACTTAAATTGCAATATAAATATTTTGTATTGATTTCGAAGGTAGTAATGATTAGTACAGATGGCCATTATTTATACTAATAGCAAATTGAAATGACATATTTCTGATTTTGATGATGAATGTTTGAAACAAGCTGTTTTCTTGAATGACCTGGATCCGCATTGGAATTTTGCAGTATAAAAAAACTTACGAGGCTTGATTACGTGAAAGCCCATTTCCAATGCAGATCTAAAAATTCTAAAAAACAAAAAAAATATTTTATCAATTATGATTTTTTTAAAACATAATAATTGAGAATTGATATAGTTTTTTTAAATACGTCTCCATAATTTGTTATATTGCTTCACAATTGCGTAATAAAATGTAGCACTCTATTGTGATAATGATTAAATTGTTTCTATTTATAAACAAAAGTGAGAATAGAACTCAATTTAACTTTATAATGAAATCGTGTAGGTATCATTATTAAAGATGGAAAGAGTTGATGATTACCTTTATTAATTAATTATTTTTTTGAGTTATATTTAGTGAAATGGACTCTTTACTTTTGTGTGTAAATATGAATTGAGTTAGTTAGTTTTTTTGTTAAGTTAAAATAAAAGTTGTATATTTTGACTTTATATTTTTTTTACACAATTTCCAATAAATACTTAGTGGAAAATTATGATAACACATAAACTGAAATGACGTAATGTAATAAGCACAATACATGAACAAATGAAGTTGTAAATATCATAGCGTTCAAGTAGTTTAGAGTTACTGACGTTAATAGTTATTATTGTTTTGTGAAATACAATGAATATATCGAAGTTCAAAAGTTGTGTTTGTGTTATTTAATTAATAGTTTGTGCTCTTTACCCCGTTTTCCTTCACTTCAAGGTTTCTAAGGCCCGGTGAAACGCAACTGAAACTTTCAAACTGGTCGCGTCATGTGTGGTCTCTCAACGGACGCTATGGCAGAAACTTAGATGAAACTCAAAAGTAACTAGCAGTTGCAGATTCGTTGCAGTTGCGTTTCACCGTCTGTTCTGGGCCTTACAGATTGAAGCTTGTAATAGGACACCACAATAGTCCAGTGCCAAGATAGGAGTTGAAGTATTCGCCATGGCCATGGCCGAAATCAGTCGAATGAATCATCATCATCATCTGTGGACGACGGGGCTTAGGACGCCACGGGGAACTCCCTATGTATTACTTTGCTCTATGGGGAACTCGACCCTCAAAACAGTCCGACACTATTTAACACCGTCACCGGCTATTGTCGTTACCTAATGGGCTATGTACTGGATCAACTGGATGAACCAACTGGAAGTAACGATAAATTGCATCTAAAAAAAAACATGTTTGTCTTTGTTGTGAAAGTGGCATGATTATTTCATATCCATCATACTATAAATTAAGACTTGGTCCCTCCATTTTGACGATCACGAATACCAAGCAATATGATGCGAAGTTTCATAGGAACAAGTGATTCGGTTCTTTTGCTTCCTTTCTAATTTTTATAAGTGTGCGATACTTTTTTTTTTCATTTTAGATTACACATTTCTTGATTTCAAGAACCCAGAGCCAAAGACTTATGTAAAAAAATAGTTGATCTGACAGCTGTCGGTCGGTGACAGTTGACAGCTGATCACTAAATCTGTGGGTCTAGACAAAGTGCAATTATAATCGCAAACCAGTCGAAAAGTGGTCGAAAAGCCCCTTTTTTGTATGGAATTTGACGGATTCGATTTTCGATTCGATCAAAAAGTGCGTTTTGTCTAGGGGGGCTGTGCAGCTGCTGATACAAATGCATTTTTTTGTTTGTTGGTTGAAGAATTTGCTGTTTTCTTTGTAATCAATTTGTGGGCATTGACTACAAACTACGCAATTACGATAAAATGGAAAAACCATCTGTGACTGAGCAGCCTCCACCTTATTCAGCGACCGTTCCACCAGGTAAAAATATGTTGCGACATAGGCGATACTCGATACGATACCTACTGAGGCTTCAAAATGAATCATGTCGATAAGCAATCATGGGTGCTGCTATAACGCTTTCATATTTTTCTCGTTCTATACGTACTGTAGATGATAAAATATCACCTAATTATTAGGCCACCGAGACGAGTTTTTAGATAAAGTCACGAAAAGAAACTTGCGGTCAAAAATGTACTCTATGAACAGAAGGGTCCAAACTACTAATTAAATAAACTAATTAGGCTATCGTAAGTCTACAACTATTGGTTTATAAGTTGACCAAACATACACAAATCAAAATTTTGCTATTATTAGCTTGCTTCACAAAATTGTTATCATGAGTTGTTCTCATGTTCTTCAATGTTAGTGCAGGTCATTGCCTTCTATTTGATACTAGCTTTCAAATTTCTTGTAATTTGTGATTTAATAATAAACATATATTTTAACACTATTCTAACATTGTGAAGTGTAAAGAATATTACTAATTTGCTTTTACATTACACACATTCATTATAAAATCATCGTGAATTTAATTGGCAATTATCAGTTTATTCGTAGTGGAGATAAAGTACATAATGGCTGTTACTTGCATATTTAAAATGTGTATGTAACATTTAAAAGTAAAGTATTATTAGTGTTGTAGTTATAAGCTTTACATTATTATTGTGTTGTTTGAATTTGGACTTTCGAAGTTGTATAGACCCATGGTTTTTTCCCAGTTTTTATTTATTTATTTAAAATAGGTACACAAACAGATCACTGTCATAAAATTAAAACAATATTAAATAACTAAACAGAGATCCAAAATAAATTAACATACACCACATGTTTAGTAATAAATGAAGATAAATGCAAACATTCTAAAAAAGAATACTATGGATAGGGTTGAGATGAATGAGTATTCCAATTCGTGAGTTTGGGTTAACAATTAAAATAAAATATTTATCCAAACATTCTTCTTGCAGCACAAGACATTGTTATTATAATAAATTGCTACCTTATTGCAATAACAGCTAAATTATTGCACTATATCAGCAACACATTAACAACTTAAATAATTTGTCACTTCAATAGCCAATTTAAAAATTTCCAATTAGAATGGAAATGGAACGGAAAAGTTTCAAATGTTATATTTTCAATTAGCATTATTTTTATTATCTAACGATAGCGACCCGCCCCTGCTTCGCACAGGTACAATTTTGATGTACCTACCTATTATACTTATAAACCTCCCTTCTTGAATCACGCTATCTATTAAAAAAAACGCATCAAAATCCGTTGCGTAGTTTTAAAGATTTAAGCATACATACACAGCGAAGCGACTTTGTTTTATACTATGTAGTGATTGTTATCTCATAACATTCCAGGTCCCTCACCACAGCCTGGCGTGCCTCCCGGAGGTCCATATCCTCCCCCTCCCCCCGGCTACACCCCATACGGGACCGCGCCACCGCCACCCCCGGGCCCAGCGTTTGTGCCCAACTACGGAGCAACCAGCACCATCATCATTCAACCGCCCATCATCGCCGTCGGCGCCTGCCCTGCCTGCCGCGTCGGAATCCTAGAAGACGACTTCACGTGTCTAGGTATACTCTGCGCGATTCTGTTCTTCCCGCTAGGCATTCTTTGCTGTCTCGCCCTCAAGAATAGGAGATGCTCGAATTGCGGTGCTATGTTTGGTTAATTCATCTGATGATTATTACTTATTAGCCTTGGCGCAGACTACCGATTTTTTATCGGCGGATAGTTTAGGCAGTTAATCAGTATGGGCATGTATGGAAGTGCGCACGCACCGATTGAATCTTCATAGAAATTACAATCGGGCCCAACTATCACGACTAAAAATCGGTGGTCTGCGCCAAGGCTTAAACTAAGAATATAATCCAAAACATAAAAAGCATTGAAATCTGATTTGAAGACTTGTGAAACGTAATGATATTTACTGTGATCAAAATTGGTATTCGGAATTGAATATTCAAGCAACTGGAGCCAATTATCTGCTATAGTTGCTTTATAAATTATCTTCTCACTTATATTCCTATTTGATTGGGAAATATTTGATGATTGTAAGAAAT
Organism: Ostrinia nubilalis; assembly: GCF_963855985.1. NCBI lineage: Eukaryota > Metazoa > Arthropoda > Insecta > Lepidoptera > Crambidae > Ostrinia > Ostrinia nubilalis. Next base: position 4,550,981 of record NC_087100.1, read on the forward strand.
TGCTTATATTGACTTCTTTTTGGTCTGTCCTAAAATTTTTAACATTGTGGTCTATTAAACATTTAATCATCAGGGTTTTTGATTGAGTTAATTTACCATTAATCTGGCTTAAACGTGAATATTCCATCTTAGTTTTAATGTAGTTGAGTGACAGAATTTAAAATAAAATGATTTTATAATTATTATTCATTAGTAAATGATATGTTATAATACCTATCTATATTACATATGTTTGATATTAGCATAAGTGATACATATTTGTTATTTTAAGATAAATGATGGAACTACATACTTCAATTTATTAGTCTGTCCATATTAGAAACTAGTTATTTTATACTACTTACCTTTATTGCCATTGTCTTATATGCGTAGTTATTATTACTGTCAATTTTACCAAATTATGTTGACAAGTATGCCATATTTTGGCCATAATGTTATTTATACAGGGTGTTAGGTAAATGGGTATATGAGCTGACACTAGCCCATGTTAACATGGTCATATAAATGGTATGGTGAAGTCAGAAATTTGATTTAATCATTTAATTTTTTTAAATTTTCATACAAAAAAAAATTATAAGTTCCGATTTGTATGAAAATTAAAATAATTAAAATGAAGATATCAATTTTCTGAGTTCACCATACCATTTATATGACCATGTTAACATGGGTTAGTGTCGGCTCATATACCCATTTACCTAACACCCTGTATATGTATTATTTGTTGAGCAATATTTATTTGGAACTATGTTATCCAGACATATTTACTACATTTTATATTGATCTTGTTTTGGGCATAATGGCTGGTCCAGATTAATCGAGATTTCTCTTTTCGTAGAGTTTTAACTAAAATTTTGGTTTCACTATTCAGTCCTTAACTTACCTAAAATTTAATTTGCTTTAATGGCCACACAAATAATCGCAAACCTCGAAATTAATTAATTACACTACGCGGCACTCTCAGCGCTGACTAAGCGACTCTTTCTGTGGCCATTAATGTAGGTTATCTTAAAATTTTTGCACACGTAATTCTTAAATACTTTAGTTCTACTTAGAATTTTATTTTTATCTATAGTACCTACTTATTCACACACAGGTATAAGTTAATTGTTTTGTTTAACTATACATTCTGTCTTTGTAGACTTCTGTAGCTCTAGCACGAAAAACTTTCGACTTCGAATCGTTTGCGTATTCGAATTGCCATCAAAAAGTTCAGTATGAAAACAGTGCCCCTGTGAACGTGATGTAAAGTGAACTTAGTATTAGAAATGGTAGCACGAAACTTATTTTGACAATCTACATCGTCACGTTATCGTTGAATTTGACGGCTGAGGATCGAATTTTGTCGAATTCGTAAACGATTCGAAGACGAGTTTTTCGTGATAGAAGTACTGATATTAGTATCGAACATAAAATTGCCTCCGCCATGGTTGCGTCACATAGAAACGAAAGTTATGGGCGGTTAACTATGGTGTGTTATGGCCAAACCTAACCAGGCAAAGACATGCATTTAGAAGAAGAATTTTATGAAAAAGACATAAGAGAATTACAATTTAGTGCCTCTTTGTTGGCATTTAGGACACAAATAATTTAACGTGTTTATTGTTTTTTATAAAGATTAGTTAGGTAGGTTAGACTGAAATATAAATTATACATTACAGCCAAAAATGCCTTTCACTAGACGTTACACATATTATGGTTAAAAATTAGCGGTAAGTATATGTTATATTATAAGTGCAACTAAGTATGTAATTTGTTTATATTTTTAAAAATAAACTTGGGATTAAATCGCTTTTACTTTTTTATTTGCCGTGCAATTTAAGTATATTAGGATTAATTTCATATTTATTTAGAAAGAAACGGTTTACATTTCAATATTTAATTAATTAACACAAGGTCTAATATTTTGTTACGACCTGCACTGCCAATATACATGATGTTCAATTATAACATAATTAATGTCACAGATTATCTTGTATGTAGTAAGTAAATATAGGTATTTCTTACCTACGCTATGTCATGTCCCATAATTATGGGTAAATATTTTAGCGCTTTTAGATAATTATGCAAATCTTCCATTGCCTAATGTTCAGTTTTGATAAAGCGCATTCAACCGAAGACCGTAAAGAAACTAGGTAAGTAATGGGATATCCTATGTATTATGATTGAATCATCCATCAACATCTCAGCCATAGGATTGTCCACTGCTGAACATAGGCCTCTCCCAATGCTTTCCATGCTGCCCGGTTGGTAGCGGCCTGCGTCCAGCGCCTTCCTGCTACCTTTATGATGTCGTCGGTCCACCTTGTGGGTGGACGTCCTACGCTGCGTTTTCCGGTACGCGGCCTCCACTCCAGAACCTTGCAGCCCCATCGGGCATCGGCGGATAGAAAGTTAAAATAAAAATAATTTTATTTATCGATAGGGCAGCTCGTGTATCGCTCATGAAATAGCAGCAATATTTGAAGGCAATCTAGCGAATATTAAGCAATTTATCGAACTGATGATGGTGAAAATTGTGGTGTCATAAGAATCACAGTTGAGGTGATAAAAGTAAGATAGCCCATCATAATGAATGAATACTTACACTTTTTTTTTATCCCCAACGAGGAAGCTCTTGGCCTGTATCTCATTTGATGGTAAGTGATGATCAGGCCGAAGGTGGAAGCGAGCTTCACCCGGAATCCTCAACCACGGAGGAACTGGCTATCTTACCTCTAACTGCCGGAACATATGGCGACAGACTTAGGTAAGATGGTGGTGGCTAGCCAGGCGGACTTAGAACAAGCCCTACCACCAACCAAACCGAACAGAAAAATCTTCCCCCACTGGGTATCGAACCCGGGACCTATGCGTCTGAAGCCACAGAGGCGGTTAGACTGTTAGACACTTTAAGATCAGTAGTGATAACACAATAATAACTTTTAAACGCCTCATTTCCTTGATCGAGTGGAAGAAATGAACATAGTTCCTTCTAATGTCAGGAAGTTATGTTCACGAGTGTTAAAAGATATTAATTAATAAGCGATTCGTCTTTTTACTGTATTTTTTGGCATTTTCTGAATTTATGGCGGCGGCACTTACCTGGTTTAACCATTAATAATGAGTCGACTCTTTAATATTTCCCCGGGGCAAAAACTTGGGAATCGGAACTGGGCCTCATCACATATTCTGGGGTATATTTTTTACAAAGGCACGCATTCATTGCTAATTAATGTAGCAGTTTAGAACTTCGTTTAATCGAAAGGAGACGTTGGTTTATCAACATTATCATTAGGTCAATTTTAGTCCCTAAAGTAGGTACCTACTGCAGGAATACAATCCTCTTTTCATTATTAGAAGCAAATCGCTTTTTATTCGCAGTATGACTAGCTAAGAAACACAAGCCTCTGCTCTGGCTCTACTTCAGACTATGTAGGATTTATTTATCTTTTGAGTACAAAATGGAGGTTTAGTAACCATCCCAAACAAAACCGGAAAACGCATTTTTCCTAAATTCATTACAGATAATAACGTAACTATCACTTTTAAATAATGTTTCCTGTTTACATGTAGGTACGTAGGTACTTAATTACCATCAGTGAATCAGCTAAATACGAATAAGTGTTACCTAAACCTACTCCAGTGTATAAAAGAAAAAGAAATTCGTAATGATTATTAGCTTAATTAAGGAAAGTAGTAACGCAAAGGCGTTTCAGCCTCCATTACAGAGCTAATGTTTGGCAACAGCTTCTTAGCTAAGCTCGTAATAAATTAATTTATTTTAGTACCGTGATGATAATGGCCCACTGTGATGTAAAAATTAGAGTACAACAAAGTATACCTTTTAAGGTTTAACCGACTTTAGTCGGTGACTCTCAAAATTTTCAAAGTTTTGTTTCATAGATTTTGAATTTGATTATGTCTATACGAGTAGATATAAGAGAAATACGCTTCTATGATGTTACAAACCGAATACTTAAATAATTTTTTGTCATTTATTTCGTGTCAAGTTTTTTGCCATTTGTTTACCTACACTTATTCATTACAATAGGAACAACTGTATGAGTAATGACATTGACAAGTGCACGTATGAGACCTACTCCTCTTAACGATACCTATAGGGTCATCAAAGATTAACTCTTCCACTTTGGCTAAACATACACCTACGAATAAGCGCAAGCTCAAATATTGAAAATGCTTTTCCATCCCCGAAGAAGGCATCGCATCTTTCAAGTGCACTTTGAGAATCACTGCCTTATGTACTTAAACCTCCTTTGAGACGGTTAAAGCGCTGGCTAAATATGTATCAAAGTGTTATGAGGGAGCTAGACTAAACTAAACTAGTCTTCCTAACGACCCGCCCGGGGTGCCAGTACCTATCTTGGAAAATGGCGGCCTCGCTATCACTTGCTTTATTAAAATTTCTTTACGACCCAATTTGTCACTTCGTGCTTGCTTATATTAGGGAAGGTGCTGTTTAGTTTTGTTTAGTGCAAAGATTTAATTAGTGTACCTATGTCTTTCGTATAACGCTAACGCTCGTATATTCACAAACATTAGGTAGGTACCTACGATGAGGTCTCACAGTGCGCGTGAACGCACATGGTGACATACGAACCAATCACAGAGCCCTATTCAACGCTGTGCGTCGACAGCTGCTTCACTTAAGCAATCGTTTGTGTAGGTAGACGGTGATAAGTGTCTCGTGGAACCCAAGTGGTCGCACGAGACCGGGGTAAGAATGGATTCCTATTGTGGCTCGATTCTCTGACTTGAGCTACGGTACCTAATTAAGTAGAACTGCTAAAGTTTTTCTTAGGTCCTACTGAACTCTATAAATACGATAGTACCTATAAAATAATACAGACAGATAAAATGTTTTACTAACAATATCGGAAAGCTAGCGCACAAAGTAATACCTACTTACCGAGGTAAGTAATTCGATCTCTACATCAATTTCTGCGTATCTTTACTTAGCTACGACGAGAAGTATTTTTATCTAATGTAAGTACTGAACAGTCAATATAAATAATAGAGACCGTTCTTGTCTAGGTTTTTAGGTCTACATTTACCTACAACTTTACGGCAATATTTACGACATAAAAAGTTTCGTAGTAAGTTTTAAAAAATGAAATCCTTGCTCCTAAAAGATCATTCATGTGTCTGTCTGTCACAAACTATATTCTGTTTGTTGGATAAACATTTTTGGGTCCACTACGCAGATGTACGAGTAAGTGGATAGTTTGTCTCAAAAAAGGCCGTATTGCGGGAATAGGAAAACTTTATACTTTCTTATCAATTGATAGAGCTTTGAGTGAAGACTTACTTGAGTACTTATATTTTGGTTTAAGTAAATTTTATACTCCGTCGGGCTATGTCAGCGACTTTAGTTCGTTTACGGATTTCCTCATTTCTGATTCGATCTCGCAAAGAAACACCAAGCATAGCCCTCTCCATAGCACGCTGTGCAACTTTGAGCTTCTGTATAAGGCCTATAGTGAGAGGCCACGTTTCCGAGCCATAAGTTATCACTGGTAACACACATTGATTGTAGACTTTCGTCTTCAGGCATTGGGGTATTTTGGACGAAAAGATGTTACGTAGTTTTCCGACGGATTAGCAAGCTGAAGTGGCAATGGGCAGGGCACATAGTGCGCAGAACTGACGGCCGATGGGGCAGCAAGGTTCTGGAATGGAGGCCGCGTACCGGAAGGCGCAGCGTGGGACGTCCACCTACAAGGTGGACCGACGACATCGTAAAGGTAGCAGAGAAGCGCTGGACGCAGGCTGCTACCAATCGATCAACGTGGACAGCATTAGAGGAGGCCTATGTTCAGCAGTGGACGTCCTATGGCTGACATGATGATGATGATGAAATATACTAGAAGATACCTATTTTTATTAGTTTATTCAATAATGACAATAATCTTTTATTGAACTTGTGTTCTTAATATCGTTTAACGTACATTCCATCGCTTTTAATCTATTAAGACACTTTTAACTTTTTATTGAACTGGAATGCTTTTTCAGGACAGTGGCAATTCAAATTAGGTTACAGTACATACTCGTATGTAACTACTTCTTATTGCCCTCTGCAGTTTTCACTACAAAGGTCCTTGCTGCCATTCGCTTTGAATTCAAAATCAAACGAGATTCAAATAGTTGCTGACGTCGCATAATTAGCGAGAGTTTCAAATCCCAGAGGAGGGGTCAAGGGTGCTCCGGTGCACCGAAATACTGCAAATTCGCCCCAATTGGAAACCTCTGCCTCTCAGGCTGAGTGCCGATGAATAAAACCACAGAACTGCCGCGTGTCTTATTTTCAGTTTTTACTAGCCAAATTACTGGATATTCACGGAAGGAAGACTTAGTTTATGAAATGTGAAAAGATTCGTGGAATTTAAAGACCTAAATACCATAGAAAGTCCTTGTCAAGCAACAGTTTTTATGACTGACCGAAATTCACAAGGGCGAAGCTGCGGGCAAATGCTATCTTACTTATAAAAAGTATAATCTATCTTTATAGTTATTAACTCGCTAAAGGAAATGTTTTGTTTTAAATTTTTTAATTATATTAATTTTTGAGATAGCCTATTAAAGAATAGTCGGAGATTTTCCACCTACTCGTTTTAAAAACAATATTGAAACTAAGCGTTTCTTTCACTTGCACTAAAGGGAGTGAAAGGGTGTCTAGAGTCGACCAAATCAATTTTTTTTCGCAGAATCAAAACTCTGGCTAGCTGAAATGAATCCACGAAAATTTAAAAGCGCTAACCTCCCAAAGTACGTAAGTGCTGATGAATAAAAAATCGCTCGAATTTTAAATACCATTTTGCTATTGGAGAGTCAATTTGTCTGCAGCGGTAACAGGGCAGTGGGACAGTCGATCATTTATCACTCGGTTGAATGTTATATACCTAGATAGTGTAGGTATATGGGTAGTAAGGTAGGTATTATCATAGCTGGGCACCGTTAATCAAATAGTTAACTTCGTTAATCGTTAAACCGTTAATAAAAAAATTAACTTCGTTAAACGTTAAAACGTTACATTTCGCAAGATTTAACGCAAGTTAACGTTAATCGTTAATCCGTTAACACATGATTATAAAAGGAAAAAAAATAATTGTATGCAAGGTTCAAATAATTTCGACAGCTTGTATCGCGCATGGAATTTATTCCTCTTTTATTTATGTTTGCGCTACAAGCTTTCGAAATTATTTGAACCTTGCATAAGTAGAATTATTTTTTTCGTTTTAGTACAACTGCATTTCAGAATAAAAGCTTGTTTTTAAAAAAGTTTTTTAATTATTATTTTATTTTACACTTTTTAGTAGTATTATTAATTACAATACAATTTAGCACCAAAGTGCTTGAAAAGACAAATCCAACGAACCCAAACTCGATAAGTTTCCACCGTTTCGTTTTGGAATTCCTATGGCCACCTCCAGACTCCATCATCAGGACCCTGGACATCATCTAGTACTAAAGTGCTCGAAAAGACAAATCTAACGAACCCAAATTCGATGCGATGCCGCCGTTTCATTTAGGAGTTCCTATGGCCACCTCATGACTCCATCATCAGACCAGCTCAATTGTACCATAACATTGCATTGTCATCGTACTTACATAAGTATACCAAAGGACAATGACCAAAAATGTATGGAGTGTGGTCCAAATGTCCACCACTAACAAGACCTATGTAGTAAAATAGTCTACTAAATACTGATTCATTATAAGCAAACCGCAATCAAAAATATGCTGTCGGTAGAAAGTTATGACTGAATGAAAAGTCATGTTTTTTACCTTTTCATCTGAAAAATGTTCTTGATATCATTCTATCCATCGTGCGATGTTATGTTATGTCGCTTAGTGTGCCGTGTTAGATTCTCGCTAAAAGAAAAAAAAATAAGCTCAGAAGAAAGACAACAATATTGGAATTATGGTAGGGTGGTCGCTGCTCCGCCCCTATTGGTTGTAGGGTGATGAAATATAACCTAAAACCATCCTTGATAAATGGGCTATCCATAACAAAAATATTTTTTCAAATCGGACCAGTAGTTCCTGAGATTAGCGCTTAAACTACTACAATTTTTCATACGGTCATAACTTTTTACTGACAGCTTATTTTTTTTCGTCCCGTACTGAAAGTTAATCTCTATTTAATGGACTATAAGCCAATATAGGTAATTAGTGGTGGACATTTGGACCACTTTTAGTCATTGTCCTTTCAGATCAATCGGTTGAGGAAAACTGGTCTTAAATTCAGTTGCAAGAGTTGTCCCACACATACCTACTAAAGTGTCGTTAATAGTGATCTGGTTACAAAAACTGTTGTTTTGGGTTCTGGAAGTTCTGGAAGCCCGAACGTACTTGTCAGAACGCGTTTTTCTAGAGTTTTTCATCGTGCCTGCTGTATCTTTTTGGTAAATAGTAGTACTGGATTAACGATTAACGGACTTAGGATAATTTAACGGAAGTTAACGAGTCCGTTAACAATTTTTAAAGTTAACTTAAAAGTTAATCCGTTAATAGAAATGTTAACTTCGTTAATTAACGATTAACGGATTAACGACTTAATGCCCAGCTATGGGTATTATAGTAGATTTTTTTTTCTATTACAAAGCTAAGCCTAAAGTAGAGCTTGAACTATGTTGAATAAATAGTAATTAAACGTATAGGTAGGTACTGTATTTGGGACTTTATGAATGAAGTCCCAAATTGGATAACGAATGCTGGATAGAAATGAATGAATGGAAACTTTTATTGTCATACATCATAAGTCATACATACATTAACATAAGAAAAACATAACACGGTAAGTAAATATTACCTCGACTGGAGCTTTACTTTACTTTCAGTTGAACTTGAATCTCATTCCCGCATCTTTACATCGGCTTAAACTTAAAGTTATCAAAGCATTAATTTTGTTCATCAACGATGTTTGCAAACATATTTGACTACCTAATCCAAATATGAGAACCTTCCGTTCTCAAGTTGTGTGCCAACAAGCTACCTAACGTCTTGACTTAACGTACATCAGACAATACATTTTTGTGGCAAAATAGTACCTATTGCATCCAGATAAGGTACCACGGTGTTACTTTGATGTGCCGCAGTCTGTCCGACTGGAGACGAGGGTCTGGAGTCTGCTCCCGGCAATATGTGTCAATCAATATGAGAGGCGACGAGTGCTTGCCGAACCAATGACTTTTGCGAGATAAAATGGTAATATGTAAGTACGTGTATGAGTTCTGGTGCTGGTGAATATTGGCAGTCAAGATAGAGCGTAGTTCTTTGGCATAAAAAACTCATAAAACTCATTTATTTTTGCAAATAGGCTTTTATAAAGCACTTTTACCTGTTTCAGGACAATAAATTTGCCAGTGCTGAGAAGAAGCAGCGCAAGAAACTCAGTCACTATTGTCGGCCTCCCTTTCAAGGGTTTACAGCCTTTAAATACATAGTCAACACAATTGAGCTATTATCGCTTCTTTTAAATTAAATAAATTTTGATTGTGGAATTCAATACTAACCTTCCTATCTAACGTAGTCAATAGAGTTAGATATAAGTGGCGATTACTACAGAAAATACCGTATTATTACGACTATTTCTATTTCTATATTAGGAGGCATTTACTTAATTGACTTTTTCAGTGCTAATTTACCATTACTCGGTTTCAGAAAGGGTTTCAGCATGTTCGGTCGTTTCAGCCAAATGACGTCCACTGCTCATCAAAGGGCTCCCAGGATCTGCATGCAGTGAAAAAGATACAAAAACTTGGAAATGTGGTATTTAACCCTTTTGATGTGATACACGACATTTAACCACTCTGATTACTTCTTTGTTGTAGCGGCGGAAATGGGCACAATTACGGCCTTTGTTGGTTTATTACCCGTGCTTATATTCTGCTTCCCTTTTAAGAGTATACTTATATCTTCAAAAGGGAAGTAAAATTTGAATTTTTTTTTTGTCAAAACTGTGTTTAAATATATTTTTTTTATCCTGACTGAAACAGGCAGAAAGCTACATTGCAATCAAGTGATAAGGTTGCGTTTAAAACCATACACATCAAAATGCAATAAAACAATCACATTGGAACGTAACCTAAAGAAATAAGCTAATTACCTAAAATTACCTAATTATTGCAATTAAAGTAGTAGGTACAAACGACGGCACGTCAACGTAACCACTGTGGGTTCTTGTGCAGTTGTTGTAGGGGCGAGTTTGCAACAAAAATGGGTAATCTGATGTGCTGTCGTGTGTACATACAATATAATTATCTTAGCGCAGTTAAATGGAGTTTATCCACTATTCTAAAACTTAATTGCGAATGTTGTTAATTACCGTTGGTACATGCCCGATACGTTGCAGACTTGCAGTAGCATTATTATCCTCCAGAGATATCTATGAATGCGCTCTTCTTGTTTTCGATTAGAGAACGAAATAGGATTTCTAACTTAACCTTTAGCCTTTTCAACGTTGTTTTATTGTGTGTGTGTGTGCGTGTGTGTGTGTGTGTGTGTGTGTGTGTGTGTGTGTGTATATGTTTGTGTGTGTGTGTGTGTGTGTGTGTGTGTGTGCGTGTGTGTGTGTGTGTGTGTGTGTGTGTGTGTGTGTGTGTATGTTTGTGTGTGTGTGTGTGTTTTTGTGTGTGTGTGTGTGTGTGTGTGTGTGTGTGTGTGTGTGTGTGTGTGTGTGTGTGTGTGTGTGAACCAACATCTCAATCTTTCAAGTATCAAACAACGTCTTTCTTCCATCGTTCAAAGTTGTATATTTTTAGCTTTCTTTGGCCATATCACACGTAGAGATGACACATAATGTTGAACGACTTGTTGTGGAAGGGAAGCATTTTACACTGAATTTCAGCGCCATACCAGCCATACTTACATTCGTCAATGATCCATTCCACGAATGTCTGGCGCTAACATTTAAAGTCCAATGCTGTCAATATATAGCTCTAAGCATGTATAATAATCCTTTTCACACTTCTGTGACCTCGTGCACCATAAAGGTTTTTTAAACCAGTGGGAAGCTTTTGACCAGCATCTCACTTACTTAAAGGAAAATTATCAGTTTTTAAATTGGAGAAAACCAAGCCATTTTCCAGCAAACTTATATTCAGTGAGCAAATAAGTTTGCCTATAGAAATATACCATCTAAAAACTACAATAGTAGCAGCACTCACTAAGTGGCTCACAATCGTTTTCCCTAGAGTTAATATCCTGTTCTGTGACGTAGTTTCCTGCAAATATTCTTATTCTTGGGAATAATATATCGGCACCGGCTGCGCGAACTGATTTATTGACTCTGATATTGTCATATTATGAAAAGAGGTTTATTAGCTCATATTATTGATGGAGAAAATATGCTGCACCGAATATGAGTCTTGAAATGTAGAATTTGCTAGTGGCCAAAGGAATTTCGGTATTTCATTATAGGTATGCATTATGCATTGTACACTGTACCTACTCCTATTAACTAAGTAGTACATCATTATATTATTATGGGCAGAGAAGGAAGAGAGTGATTACAAATGTTTTTTCAATCTAAGCATGACTTGTAAGGATTTTTTTTATCAATTATGTTCAGTTCAATAAAATTAAAGTAATATAATACAGGACATTTTGCGACAAAAATTTACAGTCCGATGAGCTGACGACTGAAAAAAATTGACACGTACAAAAAAAAAGAAAAAAAAATTATTTTACCCGCGTCCATTAAAAGCAAATGCTCGTTGTATAGCCTCTAATACTTCTGAAAGCCTCAAAATGTATTTAAGTAATTCCGGCTCGTTATCCCCCAGGTAATCTACTTCAATGGCTTTAGAAGTTTTTTAAAGCATACTTAAAGTGCATTATCGAGGGCTATAAGCTGGATGTTAAAGTAACGGATACTTAAACGGAACCCAGCTGGTTACAAAGTCTGTTTATTGCGATAAAAATTTTATTTGATTACGTCAATTTAGACGGCTGTATTTTTCACAGCTACTAATGGATTGCAGAACTGATTTTCTAATTGACATTAAGGAATTGACTTACATTAATTAAATTTTTATCCTTCACATTCACATCTTCTTGACCAAAACAGTCTTGAAAGATGGCTATATAACAGTATGGAGAGTGATCCTATTATTCGTAGTTTTTCCTTTAAAATATGGGAGCCGTAGAAATGATTGTAACTTTGATATTTGAATGGTATCTACTACTTAGGTAGTACCTACCAAAGTTTAAAAATAAGTAGTAGTCAATGGTAGTCAAACTTTTAAACGAGTGTTAGGTATTGCTAGATGAGCTCCTAAGTATTCCTAGATGAGTACCTACAATTCATTCTTTCAGGAACGAGCCTATAATGCTTCAAATCACCTAATCCAAATAAGGACGTTAAACTGATACCTACTACTTATTTATTGATCAATTTATGACTTTTTGATACTTAACAACTTAGTATTTCACTTCAGCACAGCCTATCTAGCGCAGTAGGCACATTAAAACTATAAAAATATTTTCCCGTATTTCATAAACAAAGAATGTAAGTGGTGAGTTGTCTGGATGTTTAGCAGGGTCCTTGTAAAGTAGGTCGACAGAGACCACTCGCCCGTCATTATTACACACTGCGATAGAACAAAACTTTAATTCCTGGGACATTAATTGAGCATTCTTGAGTATTTTCAATGAATTGTAGAGAGTTCGTGTAGAGTTTTAATAATCAATACTAACTGTAACAGAACCTACAGGTGACGTCATATCAAAATGAACACAGTGGCATTTGCTACTTATTCTACCAAAATGTAGTTCCCAAAGTTTACGTATAAAATACGTAGGGCTAACTTTCACACTAAAGTTTGTGAAAGATACCATTAATGCTGAAACCAAATTTAGGTACCTGGTTTTGGATAGAGATATATGGGTAATGTAATATGAAGTCAAATTTAGGTACCTGGTTTTGGATAGAGATATATGGGTAATGTAATATGAAGTCAAATTTAGGTACCTGGTTTTGGATAGAGATATATGGGTAATGTAAATATTTAAATATTTGTTGGTATGATGGATGTGGTTGTCTACATGCGATTTTTGCTACAAAATGGCATTTAGACAGCCGCAGAAGATGTCACAGTGTCTCCTTCGATGTGCTACCGCCTGTACCTACGTAATAAGTGTTTACTACGACCACTCTCAACACACAGTTAGATAGTTAGATAGAATTAAACACAAGTTTAATTAACTGTTTTATCTAACTGTGGTAAATAATAATAATAATAATACCGAAATCATTGGCAAAAAGCCTCAAATTACTAGACATTAATGACCAAATAACACACCTACTACAAAAGGCCGTAATTTTAAACACTTGCCGTCTCACCCGTAAGTTTTTATCCTCGGACATATCGTCATTTAACGCTGTTATGCTTGGCTGAGGCCCGCATAACAGATGTAATAACCCATCTTAAAAAGGTGGAGGAAAGATGCGAAAAATAAATAATAATAATAATAATACGTTTATTATCAGACCATTATGATCCATACATTGTGTTAGTAACAATCTTATACTTAAAAACTAGGTTAGTAGTAACATAAATCAGTCAAAAAACCGGTTTCTGGATCCATGCAAGTGAATATTAATCCAGTGCTTAAAGATGGGACACGATGGCCTATCTTTGATAACCGACAGGATGCTGTTGGCGCTTTCCCGTATCCTCGCAAGCATCGACGCTGTTCGTTTACGGATGATAGCGTAGAAGTCATCCACACGCGCTTCCGCGAACATAGTCGAAGCACTGCAGAACCTTGGTAGCCCCATCAGCATCCTGAAGGCATTGTTGTACTGAACCCTGAGAGCGTTATAGGTCTTTTGCGTGAAGTCACACCACAGACTGCAGGTGTAAAATGTTTGACAGAATGCCTTAAAGAGGGTAATTTTGACATCTCTTGTGCACCTGGCAAACCTGCGGGCGAGCATGTTGCATCGGACCGCCAACGCTCTCCTCTCTCGTTCAATGTCACAGTCATCCGATAGGTTTTCAGTGACAATGTGTCCAAGGTATTTGAATTGAGTTACTCTCTCCAGTTCTACATTGAGAAGTTTCACTGGAGGTATTGGAATTGATTTCTTATTACCTGATCGAAAAACCATGAATTGACTTTTTTTGACATTATAAAGAAGTCCATGCTTAGAAGCATATTCTTCACACACCGACAGTAATTTGCACAGACCATTTGCCGTTGGGCACAGCAACACCATGTCGTCTGCGTAACTAATGCTGTTGATCATAAGACAAATGATGCTGGTGTTGAGATAATATTGGTATATTATTACTATTTATTTGCTACTGTACTTCAATACTGTTTTTTTACCCACATAAATAAATTAAAAAAAAAGAAAGTCACCAGCATTTTTGAGATTGCTAATCTGAAACTTCTTCAGGCACATTTCAGGTTCTAAATTAATTGTTCGTCGTTATTCGAAATAAATAATGACCTTTATTTTTACCTAAGACGGTCAACAATTATGAATGGTTTCATTCAAACGTAGCTCTACATCTTAGATGCGCTTCTGAGCACTTCAGGCTGAAAACTTAGATCTTTCAACAGGTTGCTGACCTATTTCAGAGCCTATTCAACCTTTTTCCTCAAGAGGAACCTATCTAACTGTACGGAAATATTTTACAATGTTTAAAACGACAATTTAAAGTTACTAATTTTATATAGGTAGGTAGGTACGCGTGGAAAACTTTACTGAACATTTTACAGTAAACTTTTAGTTATTCCCGTGTCCATAGATAAGTAACTAATAAACTTACTTAATAGTGTACATTTTCCACTTATGAATGCTACAGGATTTACCTAGATATGCGGTCCAGTGGTCCAGTCTCTACACGTACTAACATTCTTCGGTTGCGAGATAACTACAAAACATTTCAGAACATTAAACTAGAATATAAAGTGGTAGCTAACATTTTGTGTACAACACAAGTGTGGAAACTTGTGTTGAGTGAGAAGAGATTTTGTCACTCCGTGAATAAAATAAAACAAATGACTGTGAGATGGTACGCGGGAACTCGTACCTTCTCGTACTGTGAAGAATAAGTCGAACTAAAACTTAAGTAATCCTATTTAAAACTTTATTGTACAATATTTAAGGTACAAAAGGCTAACTTAATTCGTGGCTTTCTCAAACATTTGGGCCAAACAGAAATTAGATAAGGCTTGTAGAATTCACATAATTGGACTTATAATTGAATCTACTTTTGGTTTAAAGATGGCAGTCTTTGCTTAAAATATCAAACTGATACAGGGTACAGAATAATTTTAAAAGTGGTACCTATTTATGAACAAGTAACAACTTATGTAATACGGGAGGCACTTCAAACGTTAAAATAAAAACTGAAAGTAAATCTACATTTTCTCAATTAGTTTATTTAATTCTGTTTCCAACGGGACGTGTCACGTACCTACTCGTATATCACTTCGGATGTGATACAAGGGAATTGCTTGATATCATCTACATAACCTCACGGGACTTGACAGCAGTGTCGCTGAGTTCCAAGGTTATCAACAATTTAGGTGCAGACTGTGACAAGTATTTTAAGTGAAAAAACTTGTGTTCGGTACTTTACTTTACTAGAGTAAAGTAAGAGAGATAGATCTCTCTCTCTCTCTGTCTCGTATTTACGAGGACTCTTGTTTAGAAAATAAAGTTGAGGATGTTTGTTTTTAAATAAGAAATGTAACAAATCACTGTATTGAATTGACATTATGTATTAATTCAAATTACATATTTTTTCATAACGTTCGTAGTAAAATCTAGGTACCTATACATAACACCCACATGGTTACACATCATCATCATCATCTCAGCCATTCTAGGACGTCTACTGCTGAACATAGGCCTCCCCCAATGCTTTCCATGTTGCCCGGTTTGTAGCGGCCTGCGTTCAGCGCTTTCCTGCTACCTTTATGATGTCGTCGGTCCACCTTGTAGGAGGACGTCCTACGCTGCGTTTTCCGGTACGCGGTACACATACCTAATTTGTGTAAAATCATTTATACTTAGGAATGCATTGTTAGTTTTATAAGTAAAATTGCGCATTATAAAAGTTATTCCAGTCATTCCAGTCTAATTGCACGTTACATTTTCCATGTAGCCCACAAATTGTGTCATACAAGCCGTGACGCAATCCCATACATAATGTATGGCGTGGTTACTCGCGATGGCCCATTAACTTCTATTTGAGAGGGATTAACGAAGCACGTCGGCAAAATTGCGTTGGCTAGGGAGGTAAGGGTGTTTTAGGACTCCTGAAAACTAGAAGCTTTCTGTAACAGCTGAATTACAGATGAGTCATTAATCTTTGTAGTGAAGGACGCCTCATTACTCGATGAGCTGATAAGACAGCTGACAGTGGCTGTAAAAAGCGAGATTCGGGGCCTTTGAACTGCCATTCAATATCAAAGAATTTGAATCGAGTTTTGAGCTTTTTTTCATAATACAAGCCTATGTTTTATGTTCGATATAGATAGATACAATCAAATATGTATATTTTCGATCATTCATACTCATTCATATTTAAGTCCATTAATAGGTATTTAATAAATAAGTAAGAGTATAAGCTATTATTTTCATCGTCACAACATACCACTTCACAAAATCTCGTTGCGTTGCTTCTAAAAACATAGTTTCCTCTTGTCGTTTCATGGCTTGTCACATTTCATGCATTTGTATAATGAATCTGGCTTTATTATTCGCAGAACCGCAAAATAATTAAGTTCTCTGACGAGACCGCGCCCACACTAGCTCGCCTCATGAATATGAACGCAGAAATTTTGGACACATCTGTTTGCTCTAATGAAATGTGGCTCGCGAAACACAGCGAGCACTAAATGGGATTTGTGCACAAATGGCGGATGGACTCTGATGGGAGGCAGAAGACTGCTGGTGTTGAATTATAGCCTTATTAAAGACGTATTTCAAATAATTTCAAAATTCAAAGTCAAAATGTGTTTATTGCATTTCCTGAATGTTTAAACAAGGCGACTGATGATGAAAAACTAATTACTGTGAAATAAAAATTAGCCTCGAGAAAAGTCCTTAATGTGTGATGTTTAATGCTACAATATACGATGAAAAAACTACACATCTTAATTAAAAATAATGTTATTTGCTATTTATATGATGCTACTAGAAAATTCGATGGCTACAAGTTTTTATTCTGTTATTTGATGTTTTATGCTCTTCTGTATTTTCCTATTTTATATTTTACTTGAAAACTTTTAACAAACGAAAGCTATTTCGTTCTCAACCCTCATAAAATTGATTTATTTCGATGCTTACTCGTAGTTTCGATGATATTATTCATTTTATACGCGCTTATGTTATTTTCATGTTCTAATTCCTATTTTTAGGCAAATCCCAAACAGCCTACGGTCCCTGAACGGAAGATAAGTAGGTGTTATTTTATTAAAGTACGAAAGAAAGGGCAAGACAAAAGACCCGGGCTCTATTCTTATCTGACAATAGCGTACAACGTGATACGTGTTTGTTATTCGATAATATCCTAATTAACTGTAACATACATAATATACCAGCGAGAGCCCGCGACTTCGTACGCGTGGACCCCGTTTTACCCCCCTAGGGGTGGAGTTTCGTAAAATATGTTTTTAGCGGATGTCTACACCTTATAGGAAACTACCAAATTTCAAGTTTGTAGATGTTAAAGTTTCTGAGATTTCATGATTTAATCAGTGAGTGGTATTTCGGACTATCCAAAAACATATTTTTCTCTTTCATAATATTGTGCCTAAGATAGGGCTTGATCAGATTGATGTCTGACATCCATGGCCGCCTAAATTAAGTCTGACCTATGACACTGAGTAACGGGTTTGAAACTTTCAAATGTGAACTCATTTATGAACTACTTGAGTGGTTTTACAGCATCATTTCGGTTTTATTGTTACAGCAGTGGTTTGATTGGTTTGACAGTTTGATGAGACCCATTTGTAATGTAATGCAACACGAAAGTTTAAAAATCTGAAGACTGAATTTTTCAGAAAACGTTAAGTAACAATTAAATGCTACAGGTATCCTTATTACAGTAACTTCCTTAATTCTTAGCTCTAAGCCAGCTTGATTTATCCTTTCTGTTTCTAGCACATCTTATAGCTGTGTTGTTTCGCCGAGACTTGATATCTGTGGCTGGAATCGCTCTTCAAGCGCCGCCATTCACGGTGAAGCTGCAAGCTTTAGCTACGACCATTTATTTGAGACAAAAGATCTCTTACCTACTTACTGATAATACGGAGAACAAAGTGCAGCTGTATTTTAGAAATCACAGAGACTGTTGTATCTTTGAGGTACGATTAGTAAGAATTTAAAATCCAAAGAGTTTCGTGCTTAGTATTGTAATGAAACATTCAGTCCATGTAACTTTGTAAAAGGATGTAGTACCTTTATGAAAATGAACTTCGAGTACAAAAGTAATTAAACGTGAATTAATAAAGCAGTAAAAATATTTACATACTTATGTTACATACACGAAACGTCATGAATTAATCACTGTTTTATATTATGACGATTTCTTTTCTTGATCACTTCATTTCCTAGGTATAATCTGTCTACAAGTCTTGACAAAAGCCTGTTTTCAGGAAATTGGAGGTTAACTTTCATAATACACATAATACAATGAATGAGGCTATAAAATAAAATCTATATTTATAAAAGCGAAAGGTCATTGATGATGAAGTGAATTGACTGACTCACTCATCACGAAATCTCAGAAGCTACAAGTGCTAACTGGTAGGAGTCTCAAATTCTGCATGGGGGTTCCATTAGATTTAGAACATAGATGTGCTCACTAAGACGGGCTTTTGCAAAATTCAACGCCTAAGGGGGTAACACGGGATCCACGCGTACGAAGTCGCGAGCGGCCGCTAGTAGCTTTTAATATGCCAAGTTACTTTATTTTTACTCAAATCTGGATGCCCTAAATGTTTGTTATGTACAACATCATCAATGTTTTATGCATTAACGCACATAATTATGTAGTTATGGTAATCCAGCTTTAAAAGCTTTTCCTTGTACTAACATAATCTCTTCATGTAACAATAATGCTTACAGATGTTTGCGATTTATGAAGTTTCAGATTAAAATACTCTAGAGGTTAAAACGAGAGTGCTCCGGGGTATTATATTTGAGTGTACATCTTGTCCTTTTATCGTCATGTCGATTTGATTTATTTGTAGGTATCCATTCTTTGTACCTACCGTTTATTACAAAGCGGCTTAACTTAAAATCGGTAATATTTTAAATCCAGGATTTAACAATGGGAAAAAATCTTTGAATTTGCAAATGAGATTTTCTTCACTATAATACATTTTCACTTTTCTTCGACAATCTAAATTGTTTTCTTTGTGATGAACAACATAACAGACTTACCTACTACAGGTAAGTATTTATCTCAAAGTGTTCAGAAATGTTTGAATTAAAATATTGTAAAGCTGATAGCACTCAGAAGTTCAAAATGAAGACCATTTTGAGACAATTGAAAGATTTCCGCCTCCAACTTGTAAGTACGGACGACACATTGAAATAAAGATTGAGGCATCCTAAGTAGTTGTAACTATTTTGGAATATAAAATATAGTCTGATGAAGGTATACCTTTGACGAGTAAACCAAATAGGGAGTACTTACCTAAGTGGAAATCTGTAAAAAGTGCAGGTGCAAGCAAGTATCAATATTTCATGAGTGCCATTTTTTAACGTAAAGTAGGATGTGTTTGCCATATTAACAGTCAATAGGTAAGTAAGTACCTAAAACACTTGAAAAAAAAACTTCAACTTATATATACCTATATAAAAAGTAAAACCTAGACTTTTGAATGTCCTTGACTAAACCTAGCGCTCTGAAGAAGTTTTTCTTCTCGCTTCACCTTGGAGACGTGTGATAGTATAAGTTCCTGCATCGAGTAAATCTCCAGCCATAAAGTCCCAAACGCATGGCCCGCACGAGATCCCCGCTCTACTACACGTGCTTTCTACTTTCGTTAGCGTGTCGGTAAAAATGTCAAAGTTTTGCATTTTATGTCAAAGAACGACGACACGTGGCAAGTAGGGCAAGCTATATTTGGGATCTGTATAAGTGCCCTGGAAAGGGCCTGTGTACTGAATAAACTATTTCATAGGCATAGACGTCTCACGAGAAAATCTTTCCGCAGTCGAATGTCACGTGATATTTCGATACATAAACGTTATCGTTTACAAGAATAGATCCGAAAAGGCACATGACGTCAAGCCCCTAGGGAGCGGCAGATCTCACTCGCAGTAATTTCACTTTAACGCCGAATATGAGCTTGAGATACGGCCTGGTTGCCGTTTTTCGCAGGATAACTTTAGATAAATCTTCATCGCCTTGGATTCGGCGATTGTCTCTTTGTCTTACGCTAGCTAGGGTATCGAAATGAATTTTACTTTTTTAAACCATTTACACATAACCAGCTTATGGGGGTGATGGCGTAACGTCTACGGAGTAACATTTTCTGCAATTTGCAAGCTGATAATTCGTAGGTATGGTCGCATAAGTCGCATTCGTCTTGTTGCACTCTCTCCCATTCTCAGTTTCTTCGTGTTGTTTCAGCCTTAACATTGAAAGATAATTTGTGGATAGAAAAAAAATACCATGTAATTTTTTTACCACACTACATTTTGAATATTTTTTTGGCCCTTTAGTAAACTCTATGCTTTAGTAAAAGTGTTTTATTATTTACGTGGTGATTCTCGATTTGTTTTTTTCCGGTTTTTGGATTTATTCGTTTACCCGACTTATTTCATCTGTCCACATGATAATAGTTTAGGTACCTGGCTCTACAGAAGTGGAAATGGTGACTATAAAAATCTGGCCGTGTGTGAAAACATAACCTTATCTCTATGGTCCACTGTCAAACTTTACACCCGATAAAGCTAACCCCTACGTTCCAGGGATGGTCGTAAAGCTAAAAATACACTTGCCGCTCGTAAACTATATTAAGGACGAAGCACACTAATCAACACGGATTTTTAATGGCGGTCAAGCTGTAGATCCTGGCTACACAGGAGTTAAAGCGGTGGGAACGAGAGGTGGGAATAGTCCTGTCAACACGAAAAGGAACCACGCTGTCAAATGAGGCAAGGCGTTTACGTTAAAATTGTGCGTTGCAAGACGGAGTTTCATACAAAGAATACTAACCGCCTTGAGTTGATAAGCGAGCGGCGCAGGACCGGTCTTTGTGGAAATCCTTGGGGGATTTGTCCAGCAGTGGACGTCTTTCGGCTGAAACGAATGAACGAGTTGATAAGGTTACAAGTTGATAAGTGTGCTTCATCCTTTAGTCTACCTACTCTCGACGCGTCCACTATCACGTGACTGTGAAATTGGTACAATAATTTCGCAGAATTTGAGAATACGTTCCTTATTAGATAGGTACCTGAATAGGGAAGAAAAGCGTGGGTTCCTTGGGACAACTGATTGACATGGAAGACTGTGTGCTTTCGTGTAGCTTTTAGCTTGCTATATGAAATTGTATGGACGAAGGTTCATCAGCTAAATACTGAAATCTTATTAGCTAACTAGCGGCCGCCCGCGACTTCGTACGCGTGGATCCCGTTTTACCCCCTTCGGGGTGGAGATACTATTTTACCACAATGGTTATTTTAATGTACTGTCGAAATAATACATTTTGAAACACATAACTGTAAAGAAATGCGAGTTTTTCAGTTAGCATGCTATTTTGGTATTTATAGTTTTTTATATTCATTGCCAAGAAAAAGGTTTCTTTATTTAACTTATTCCAGACACACTCCTCGAATAAGGATAGATTTTTCAAAGAAAAGTCAGGCTTAAACACAACCTTAGTCCCGCCGTAATAGTTTAAATTGCTCTCGATGCTTCGTGAATGCTTTTATTAGACTTTTATAACTGTTTGAAAGCATTTCAACTTGGAACTTTTGCCGTGGTCTCCATTGCTATTAAGTTCTAGTAAATGTTAAAAGTATCGTTCAGAGGTAGATTAGATAAACTTAGTCCATTTATGAAATGACAACGATTTCTGTTCTTATAAGATTAAAACTCATAACTCATAAAACTAATACAATTTTTGCAAATAGGCTTTTAAAAAGCACTATTACGCGTCCCAGTATTAACCCTACCACTGCTTCGGGACAATAAATGTGCCAGTGCTGAGAAGACGCAGCGCAAGAAACTCAGTCACTATTGTCATTATTACGGAATATAGGATTAATGTATACGAAGGATCCTGTAGAATGGAAACATGTTTTCTCCATCTACAAAGATCTACTTACTGGTCTTTTTATTTCAAGTTTTAAGAACAAAACATAATATTATCATTACCAAATAGTAATGTTAATTTCATCTACGAGAGTCATACAATGTATCCTTATGCCAAATGAAGTTAGCAGTATAACACAAAGGTAATTCAGTCGATTATTCAAATTTTCAGCCACGAGGGTACTCTCTGTCTTGATAGTACGACATATCCCCAAGGATATGTGCTGTAGTTTAGGCTATTGCTGCATCAGCAATTAAGGCAGGCAGGCAGCAATTATTTGATATACGTGTATATTCATGACGTATCAGAGTCAGCTGCTACCTCACTGAGTACCAAACCACACAGTCAAATTAAGTGCCTTTTACATAGTTATTAAATTTTTAGCGTTAAGAATCGCATCTCAAACTAATTTGAAAATTATGAATAACTTGAAAAAATCGAACTGCCTAAGGCAGGAATTGAACCCACGACCATCATCCAGTGTCTAAGTAACTCAGTTGGAAGAGCAGTCGCCCGGCAAGCGGAAGGTCGTGGGTTTAATTCCCGCCTTAGGCAGTTCGATTTTTTCAAGTTATTTATAATTTTCAAATAAGTGCCTTTTTCCTGTGGAAGTGCCTTTTTCTGTGTGTAAAAGGCACTAACATGTCATTTCCCTATGATCGCGCCGTGATTGCGCCGGCGATGGCGGTCTGCACGCGTTGGTGTGGTAGAAGCATTATTTAGCGACATAATAAACGATCTATCGCTCTCGAGTTGTACGCTGTTAACAACATAGGCTGACCAATTGGATCCATTTCAAATATCTGTCGAATTTCGTGGAAAATTATAATTGGAAGAGTTTCCCGGAAACATCACATTCGGGGAAAACTGGACGTTCTTTTAATTTTGGTTGGAGTATGAATTTTTACGGGGATATTTTTTCATGACAGGAAAATAAAATATGTGGTTCATCATTTTTATAGAAGCTAGTACCTACTACTTATTTACTGTGAAGTCATTGATTTTCAACAAAAGAACATCGCGTATATCGGTCCAGTTTTTTGTCAGGTAGTCACTGGCAGCATAACTAAATAAAAAAACCCTAAAAATTGGTGAGTGAAAAAAAATATCTTAGTGGCCAGGTAATTAGCACGTTCAGGGAGTTTCGGCCACAACAAAAATAAAAACTATTGATCATTCAGCCAGCAATAATAATTACAATATTCGGAATATGAGTGAACACATTATAGCCTCAACACGAAGAAGGCTCTCTCTCGCCTGTGTGTCCTGGGCCCGAATTAAACCGTGCAGCCCTCCGGCAAATTCATACTGCACCATAACAATAAATTACAACGCCTGAAACAGCTTTCTCCCAGTACAGTTGTAATGTCGCAATCACGAAGTTCTCTTCAGCTTAAAATCAAACTTTGGGACAGAGAAACTCAAAGCGCTTATGTTTTGAAGACGCACAATGAAAAAGTTACAAGATTTGCATAATAAGTTAATTGTTCGTAACAAACATAAGAATTTGACCGCCGTTCTTTAAAATTTAGTTTGTCAGTGAAGTAGAGATGAAAAGGCACATGCTTGTTTGCCAATGACAGAGGTGGGAGACCATTTCACACCACTGTGTAACAAAAACATCGAATAAAGTAAGATACAAACGTGTATTAAATAAACGTGTACTTAACTCATTTGTAAAAGAGGACGACTAAATATGGACGACTGTGCTACATGATACAATTTTTGATATAAATTAAATAACATAAGACATATTTCACTGCACACATTTATTCTTAAACATTCAATACAAATTCGTCAAGTAGGTATACACCTTTTCAGGTATACACGCCTGAAAAGGTGCGTAACTATGTCGTGCTGAGAAGAAGTGGCTGAAGAAAATCAAGTCACCTTTTTCTATGCAACGCTTGTGCAGAGGGTACGACTACGAAGTCAATGGATATTGAAAACTCATTTTTTGTATTTACAAACATATTAAAGTACCTACACAGTATTATACCTATTAATACCTACATAGAACACACCCACACAACATAAAGAACAACAGTTACAAAACAACTAGTGTTGTTCACTTCGGTGTGAATGCCTCCAGCCGCGTCTTCCGCCGCACACTTCAGCTGCAGTTCCTTTTGTCCCGCTACTTGTACCTGCCGGTATTTACACACACGTGCAGGGTTGACACCTATTTGATTCTTCCTGGAGTTCTAGAAATTGCTTTTTTTACAAATGGTCACAACTTAACCCAATTGAAAACATTCTACAACTTGGTGTCAATCTCCCCGTTAAATTAAATTACCTATGACAATTAAAGGTAAGTAAATAGAGCTTGTAGATTTCGAAGACTGAGAGAACGTTTAGGTATTTATTGTTGAATATGGTCTGGTATGGTTCATATATTTGGTGCATTAGGTTTAATTGTGATTATACATAAAGAGTTTTCTAAAAAGCTACATAACCTTCGTTCAAGAACCTTCTTACCTGTTGAATACTCTATCATTATCCCTATGACTCTATGCTTAAACCTCTGTCATAAAATGCTATGGTATGGTAAGTAAGCTAGACAAGCATAGTTTACCAGCGGCCTAAAAGCTGACCTAAATTGCCTCATCCAGGTGTAATTATTTCAGGGACAACCCTATTTGTGTAACTGGTGGTTACCGAACTAACTTGCGAGTTCCGTTCTCAAGCGGATATCGACTTTAGTCCCCGATAATAGAGTTAGTAGTTGCGTGGGGAGAGGCATGCAGTTTGGCGTATGAAGTTTGGATGGTTCGCGAGTGGCTCGTTTAGTTTTCATTAGTTTATGGAAATTTGTACGGATCTGCTTGGTTTAGTAATGCTTCTCTTCCAACGCTTGTACACTCGCGAGTTTAGTATGCACACTTAATTAATATTTATTACATTAGGGCCTCAGGATTAGGTAAATAACTATGTTTTTGTTGTCTCAGGCACTCATATCTGTGAACTATGATAACATAATTACATTGTACTTTAGTCATATTATCCTATAATTATGAAGTGTTATGTGCCGGAAGACGTAGCGTGCGCAGGCCTCCCACTAGGTGGACCGGTCTTTGTGGAAATCCTTGGAGGAGGTCTTTGTCCAGCAGTGGACGTCTTTCGGCTGAAACGAACGAACAAACGAACGATGAAGTGTTCGAAATAAAGACAAGTAAGAAAGGATTAATTCAATCGATTTTCATTTCAACGAACACAATTGATAGTTTTTTCATTGAACGGTGCCTTTTTACCACGAAACTTTAATTAAGTACTTATTTGATGTTACAATTCATCGAAACACTTAATGATACTCAATTTCAGTAACAATTCAATTGCAATGTACTGCATAGTTAGGTGTATGTGGCTATAAGCAAAGTATATTTGTATCTTCTGGAGGATTAGTATGGAGATTGGAGGGGTTTAGAATTTTCAGAATGAAGGGGACAGATTACCGTTTTTATTTCAAATAAAAAGTATGCTTGTTTTATTTTGTCTTGGTGTAGGGTATTCTAATAACGTAACATTGTGTAATTTATACCTCCTTTGCGTCGTTTGGGTCGCTCCTTGCTCCAGGTCTAGGGTGAATTGGATCCATTACTTTTAATTTAGCGATTCAATTGTTTAGGAATTTTATTTGTTTTCTACTAAAATTCAGTGTATTATATAACTTTCAACGTCACACACACGTAAATAAGTTTACTAAAAAAGTAAATCCACTGTAAAATGATTTGTAAGCTTATTTACGTTTTCATATAAACAACAAACAGTTCGAAGTTTTCATCTATATTTATAAGATTACTAACATCTGCTGTCTGTATATTTTGTGGAAAACTGGAGAAACGAAAAACAAAACGCTTTCACCAGCCATAAATTCAAATTTTTCCATTCATTCGCTCCTGAGTCCTGTTTCAAGATCAATTTGCTGAGTGAAGGAGTTAATGAAAAGTAAAACGCGAATGCTTTTAGGGGAATCCCCGGCTGTTGAATATTCTCTAGCTTTTGTGAAGTTTAAAGTAGAGCAAAGTAAAGCGAATGTAAGCATTTGAAGCATGCGTGCTCGCCGCATAAAATATGAATCCAGTCATTAGTGCCGCGTTCTTCAAGTATGCTTTTCCAGGGCTACCACTATTTAAAACTGTGTGTTGATTATGTTAGTGTTAAAATCGTGTGTCATAATCTCTAGCTAGAGGATATGACTGTAATATCCAAAGGACTTTCAGCTCAATCTAAGCACTTTGGTGGCGCTAAAGTTATACATCTAGTGGTTAATGTAATCATTCCGTACATTAGTCGCATTTATCGCTAGAATTTCAATGCTTTGGAAGACCTGTTCAAAGTTGATCACTTATAATTTGTATCACATACTAGCTTTCCGCCCGCGGCTTCGCCCGCGTGGAATTTTGTCTGTCACAGAAAAACAATATCGCGCGCGTATTTGCTCACCGTTTAGACCTACCTTGGACTACGACAAACATTTTAAAACCAAAATCAGCTCAATCGGCCCAGCCGTTCTCGAGTTTTAATCAGACTAACGAACATCAATTCATTTTTATTTATTTATATACTAGCGGCCGCCCGCGACTTCGTACGCGTGGATCCCGTTTTACCCCCTTCATCTATCTTACGCGGTTTAGATTTTTTCATACAAATTTTTTTCCCGCTAACTCCCGTTCCCGCGGGAATTTTGCAATATCCTGTTGTAACTAAGCTTTAAGTTTACTAAGATACCTGCATGCCAAATTTCAAGCGTCTAACTTAAGCGGTTTAGATTTTTCATACAAATGTTTTTTCCCGCTAACTCCCGTCCCCGTGGGAATTTTGCAATATCCTGTTGTAACTAAGCTTTATGTTTACTAAGGTACCTGCATGACAAATTTCAAGCGTCTAACTCAAGCGGTTTAGATTTTTCATACAAAAGGATTTACCCGCTAATTCCCGTTCCCGTGGGAATTCCTAAGTATCCTATAACCTGCCCAGGAGTATGAAGAATAATTGTACCAAGTTTCGTTAAAATCCGTCGAGTAGTTTTTGTTTCTATAAGGAACATACAGACAGACAGACAGACAGACAGACAGACAGACAGACAGACAAAAATTTTACTGATTGCATTTTTGGCATCAGTATCGATCACTAATCACCCCCTGATAGTTATTTTGAAAATATATTTCATGTACAGAATTGACCTCTCTACAGATTTATTATAAGTATAGATATAGATTATATCTTACAATGTTTATTGTCATAGGGTAGTTTACAATACCTGACTGTAGTTATGGTTGGTTACCACATTTTCACAATCTGTACTCGTAGTTGCACGACTTCGTAGACATGAATAGCATGATTATCTTTTCTCGACAGTTTCAGTCATATCATTACTAACCACTTCAGACTACAGAGACAGCCCTGTATTTGGTCGGACGCGCATCACCTATTCATAGCACTCGCCGGACCGCTGAGGATCCACATTTCCACCACTCCTGGCGCGGCCACGGCGATCAACGACGCTCCCATTTCGCATTTGAAGGCGGGGATATAAAGTCGATGTGGCATTATAATAATGCTTTCAAAGTAACATCTTGTGACATTTGAAAAGGATCTTATCCAGCGTGTTCCAGTGTAAAGCAGCGGTATAAACATGTTTTCAATAAATTATGGAATGTTTATGCAATAGGTAATAGTTCTGCCTGACTTCCCCTGCGTTTTCAGTCTACCACAAATGGTGTTTATGATTCTTTACAATACTTGGTTTCTCATGGACAAATAACATTCTTAGGTAAGATGATTTTTTTCGAAGAGAGGTAAAGGATCCCATTAGTAATCCAAATTCATAAAATAGGACGGTTGAGAAATGAGATCATCATCCAGCAATAAGCTGATGATGATGATCTATCGTCGCCATAAACTTGCCAATCACGTACCTAATGAATAATACCGCTTCATCATTTAAAACTTAGCTCTTCAGCAAAAATAGGGCAAGCATCTCGTTTGGTGTCAGTTCTTAAAGTTTCACCTGAAAGGCCTTTGAATTCCAGACATCAGTTGCATTGCCTACCTAGTTAGACCCACAAAAGTAGGCCCGCTGCAGGCTGGCTCACTTTTGTGCGAGATTCAATATGTCTGCGAAAGATGCCGGGTCGCACTTTGACACAGTCGTCATACTTGCCGAGCTCAATCAAAAGAGTTCTCGGAATGAGGGCTGAGGGCCAGGGAACCAGCGTTTATTGAGCATGCATTTGTATGATGGATGAGTTATTTTTTGTGTGATCCAATCTTTCTATTTAGATTAGACTTCTTGGATTAACTAACGTCACACCAGCAGCCATTTCTAACAGACGTAGGATAAAGAAAAAGCAGATAATCAGTGTAAAAATTCTCGAGTGGTGCTAAGTCTAAGCGTCTATCTTTTATTTTTCGGGTGAAACGGCTAGCTAGGAGGAAGCGACGTGAAATGTGGATTTTACAGGAAAATATCTTGTAACGGGTTATTTGGAACTGTTTTGACAGCAAATAGCGAGCAGCTGTCATGCAAAATGTTCTGCTTGCTCACAGCAACCTGGTGAATTATAACAACGTGACTACAGACGACTACCTCTCTATAGTACCTACTATGATAACGTCGCGTCGCTTTGGATAGTTCCTGTTAGTTTTTTTTATCTTGGAGGGCGAGAGACTTATGACTACCTTTTTAACTAATTACTGATAAAATTACGACCCCCATCGCTTGTTTTATGGCCCGACATTGTAAGATGCTCCTCAGTCGCGTTCGGCATCGCAGCCGCTTTTGATTACGGCCTTTTATCTACGAGTCGCGTGCATTTGAGCTGACGTCTACAATGTCTACTTAATAGCTTGTTAGCTCTTTAAAAAGATATGAACATGAGGAAGACAAGGGCGGGAATGACGAAAAAATCATCACTAATGTCATTCAATAAGTGACCTCAAATCTATCACTTAGAGTTACCTACTTCAAGAAAAAGACTAGAATATTTCTCAAAACTGGTGATTTATATTGCAATACTCCCCAAAGGTTAACACATCACATATCTAATTGAGTCAAATGAAGACAAAGTGTAAAACATAGTGATGATTCCCATAAAATCACTAAAATTACTACTATGCCTTGGAGACTCGTTTTGAAGTAATATGCGTAGTAGGTACCTATGCCCTTTTTCTCTTCACAGCCCTTAACAATACAAAGAAAAGCTGAACCTAAAATCTTGAAAAAACATTTTGAGCTTTTTTTAGTAGAATGTATCTACTTCACATTATGCAAACCATTTCAAACTAAATCCATATCTTAAAACTGTCAATCTGATCAAATTTGCATGGCAATCCGCCTATAAATCTAAGTTAAAGTTTGAACTGGTTAAACCGGCGGTATCCGGCGTAGGTGGGCGCTTTGGGCAACTTTGGCAATAAATTCGGCGGATCAGCCGCTTCGTTGGCGACACGCCAACGGCGACAGATGCGGATTTACGCCATTTTTTTGCATGAAAATCTTTAATGAGATCTCAAGTGGATTCAATGAAAAGCATTCAAAACTGTTCTTCGAAGACTACTTTCCGATTCTAATATCAATTACAGAGTTCTAGGAATAGATTTCATTCACAATGTTTAAGGTAAATAATAACAAAGCAACGCCAATTCAACTAGAAAGTAGGTCTGCCATCGACAGTCCGGGCTAGAAAACATAGTGTGAGCAGGTCACTCACTAGGTGGATCGACTATCTGGTGAAGGTTACTGGAAGAACTCGGATGCAGGCAGCGCAGGACCGGTAGTTAAGGAAATCCTTGGGGGAGGCCTTTATCCAGCAGTGGACGTCATTTGGTTGAAACGAACGAACGAACATCTATAGCCGTTTCGTTTAATTATTATTTATGAACGTAGATATATTGCAAATAATGTTAATAAGAAAAATATTTTCTTGCAGAAAAAAAATGCTGACTTATGTTTTTAAAAACATTTGACCCTGAAGTCCGTACCTGTCTCAGCAGCATGCAACTGTTGCACTCGGATTAGCTGCGAGTTTTGCTTGCTCGTGTTGTTTGATGCCGTCCACTTTTACAGATGCTATTTTTGACGGAAGAAAAATATTTGAACAAACATTTGGCAAATACGACATGTAAAGGTACACGACCGTATATTTTGCGCTGAAATCGATTTCCCGTTCGAATTTTGGAGTGTGTTTTATTTATAAGTTTAGTAAGGTAATGTTTTTGTTTTCCTGACTAAGTATAATATTTTTGGTGTGTTAACTTTAAAATTATAATGCTGTACTTAATCAGACGATTTAAATAATCTTTGTCGCGAAATGAAATCATATTTTTTAAAATTTCTGCCAACAGCGGCCGGCGGCCTTAGTTAGGTATCTACAATAGTGTTTTTTGTAATATTTCCAATACGATAATGTTATTGTTATGGAATAAATGACTATGACTATGACTATTTTAGGTAATGTTGTGTTTCTAAATTGATTATTTACCCCAAAATGTACTATTACCAACCCAGTTATAATGTAACACGACCACAATTCCTTTGTAAGGTTCCTTTCAGGTCCGTGATTATTATTGTCAGCTCTCCTTACCAACTCTAGCTGAAATAACAATTTTTAGTCGACCTTTGGAAACGAAAATAACTACTCAAAGAAGCCATAATATCATTGTTTAATTAACGAATATCAGTCGGCAACAGTTAATTAATTAACGAACATTGACTTTGCTCGGGCGGGTAAAACAGAATTTCTGCAAAAACCTTTTCATGTTATTACTTGTTGATATTATTAATAAAAGTAATTAGATCTCTGGTCAAATAATTTTCGATAGAAGTAATAATTAAATATTGTTTAATTGAATGCTTATTGGCAAAGTGACCGCAACTAACATTGCAGACAAACTATGTTTATGCCAATGTCAAATTATAGTTCTAATAGTAATTTTGTTTAGTTTTGCTTTGTAAAAAATATAAAAGAGAGATGGCTTCCTTCTTGCCTTTTATTCCCGAGCAACCTTTTGAAATATTACTGATATTACGAAATGTTACCATTTACATTACGCTTTATACAGGGTGTCCCGTAATGTAACGTCAAGCCGGAACTGGGTATTGAGGCAAGTTGTGCTGGTTATCAGAAAAATATAAAAAAAAATATATGTGGCATATTTTAAAAATAATAGGCATTTAAAAAAAATCAAAAAATTCTACTCCAGGTGACGGTCCTTTTGCTCGTGTTGCCACAAATCTTCACTTTTTCCAAATTTTTTTTTTGTTATGTAACCCTGAATAATGCTTCTCTAAATTGTTATCAAAATTACAAAACCAGCTGCTCCAGCTTGGACGAAAAAAATACATTATTCCCAAAAACAATTTCAAAATAAAAAAATTGCCTAGTTTAAACTGACTGTACTGAAAAAAAATTGTACTACGCGAGTGTGGCAAGTGACGTCATAATTTGGCGCATTTAGTAAGGATTCCAAAATAGTATAACACTTTGTAAAATTTTGCTGTAATTGTCGACAATTTTTGTTTATTGGAAATAATCCCGTTTTTAACTTTATTTACCTTGGTTAAAAATATTATTCTAATGTGCCCAAAATTTAAGTTTCTGGCTTAAGTGAGGTGGAGAAGCCATTTTAAAAGGTATGAGCGGGACGGAGAGGGCCATCTTACCAAGCAGGGATGTTATGGATATCCGTAACCGTAACCGAAACTATCGGATATCCGAAATAAAAAAATGTCCATAACCGTAACCGAAACTGATTCAAAAGTTACGAATAGTTTCGGATATAGGCCAAACTGCAAAACTCTATGAAATTTGCAGTATACACGCCGCAGCTGCAATGCCGCAGTTTGCGGTTGCAGTTTGCGGTCTGCGGCCCGTCTTGGAATTGTACCTTAAATCTTAATATTTGTTACCAACTTGTCTGGCATTCGCTGGCACCATCTAATATGCCAGCCTGTTTTACCTTTATCATACATAGGTGTCGTCTTAGTTGGTACATAAAGTAGCTATGTGGGTCACGCTCACGCAACATCTTGCTATTTGTATTATACCTACATTTTTGAAATTCTAATAATTCCGTAACCGAAATTATCCGAGACTTTCGGATAATCTGAAATGATTTCATATCCGTGACCATAACCGAAACCGGTATAATATTATTCTAATATCCGTAACCGTATCCATAACCGAAACTTCATATCCTTATTATCCCTGTTACCAAGTACAAGTGCAGGCAGGGCAGGTAGTAAAGGCGCGCGCGCACGGGTGACTTTTGTCACAGTATGTCAACTACTAATTACTGTCATGGTGACAAAAGTTTCTGTGACTGATTGTACGGTAGTCAGTCACAGAAACTTGAATTTTGGTTTCATTAGAATAATATTTTTTAACCAAGGTAGATAAAGTTAAAAATGGGATTATTTCCAAAAAACCAAAAATTGTACACAATTACAGCAAGAATTTACCAAGTATTATACCATTTTGGAATCCTTACTAAATGCGCCAAATTATGACGTCACTTGCCATACTCGCGTAGTACAATTTTTTTTTCAGTACAGTCAGTTTAAACTAGGCAAAATTTTTATTTTGAATTTTTTTTTGGGAATAATGTATTTTTTTCGTCCAAGCTGGAGCAGCTGGTTTTGTAATTTTGATAACAATTTAGAGAAGCATTATTCAGGGTTACATAACAAAAAAAAATTTGGAAAAAGTGAAGATTTGTGGCAACACGAGCAAAAGGACCGTCACCTGGAGTAGAATTTTTTGATTTTTTTTATATTTTTCTGATAACCAGCACAACTTGCCTCAACACCCAGTTCCGGCTTGACGTTACATTACGGGACACCCTGTAAATCCAAACTAATATCCAAATCCAAACTAATATTATAAATGCGAAAGTAACTCTGTCTGTCTGTCTGTCTGTCTGTCTGTCTGTCTGTCTGTCTGTTACGCTTTCCCGCTTAAACCTCGCAACCGATTTTGATGAAATTTGGCATAGAGATAGTTTGAGTCCCGGGAAAGAACATAGGATAGTTTTTATCCCGGTTTTTGAAACAGGGACGCGCGCGATAAAGTTTTTCTGTGACAGACAAAATTCCACGCGGGCGAAGCCGCGGGCGGAAAGCTAGTATACTATATTTATACCCACGTTTGTTTACCACGTGTCAAACACCCGATATTTGTGGACTTCCTGTAGATAAAAACTCCAAATGGTACCTACATCCCATCCCAATCCCAACTAATATTATAAATGCGAAAGTAACTCTGTCTGTCTGTCTGTCTGTTACGCTTTCCCGTTTAAACCTCGCAACCGATTTTGATGAAATTTGGCATAGAGATAGTTTGAGTCCCGGGAAAGAACATAGGATAGTTTTTATCCCGGTTTTTGAAACAGGGACGCGCGCGATAAAGTTTTTCTGTGACAGACAAAATTCCACGCGGGCGAAGCCGCGGGCGGAAAGCT
The DNA here is from genome assembly GCF_963855985.1 of Ostrinia nubilalis. Taxonomy (NCBI): domain Eukaryota; kingdom Metazoa; phylum Arthropoda; class Insecta; order Lepidoptera; family Crambidae; genus Ostrinia; species Ostrinia nubilalis. The sequence continues at coordinate 4,584,737 of NC_087100.1, forward strand.
AGTAATAAAATAAATTAAACTTGCCACAAAAATCGACGAAGCGTTCAGCGTTCGCGTGAAAAGAAAAATTTTTAACGACTCGCAAACAAAAATCCTTTTATTTATTCCTCTGGCCCATTGAAGTTCCGAGTGTCTTTACAGAAATTCACCGTATTCTAAACAGATTGAATTCGAGGCTGATATTTAATTTTAATTGAATAAGGTACTCTAAGGTTTCACCCCAAACTTTTGATTCCGGTTCCTAATTGTTGTGTAATTGTTAGAAGCCACACTTCTGATGAATTCTGAAGTTGTCTTGGTAGAATTAGTTTGTACAAACTTAACTGTGTGAGAGTATGTGGGTACTTCTCATTTACACTCAAATTTGATGGTCACACAATAATAGTTCATAAACGGTATAAGTTAGAACAATAACTTTGAAATCAGATGATACCAGATGATATGATGATCTACCATATTTTGTTAAAGACTCTTGCGAAATCGTGTTATTTGCTGATGACACATCTTTGATTTTTAATATTGATAGAAGTAAAAATAACTTTGACGATGTAAATAATGCACTAACAAGAGTTTTAAGTTGGTTCACTACAAATAATCTACAACTGAATGCAAAGAAAACAAAATGTATAAAATTCTCTTTGCCTAACGTAAAAACAGTTAGTACCCAAATAGAACTTAATAATAATGCAATCGATCTGGTAGAATCTACTGTATTTCTGGGAATTACCCTGGATTCAAAACTCCAGTGGGGCTCCCATATAGAAACTCTGGCGGGAAAGCTCAGCTCAGCGGCTTTTGCAATAAAAAGGATACGGTCATTAACCGATGTTTCAACAGCTCGCTTAGTCTACTTTAGCTACTTTCATAGCCTAATGTCATATGGAATCATGCTATGGGGCAAAGCTGCAGATTTTGAAACAATATTTATTCTGCAAAAACGTGCCATAAGATACTTGTATAAAATGAAATCAAGAGCGTCCCTTAGAGAATTGTTTAAAGAAATTGGCATTCTCACGGCCGCTTCACAATACATCTTAAACTGTATTCTATTTATTCAACAAAATATTAATGAATTCAAAAAGAAAAGTGATATTCACCAAATCAATACTAGAAATAAAAATAAATTGGCTATACCCGCTTTTAGACTTAATAAAGTGTTTGCCACCTTTATGGGACAAGGTATCCATTTTTATAACAAAGTCCCTGATAAATATAAAGAGCTACCGTACAATAAATTTAAAGGTATAGTTAAAGATCACATGCTTAAAAAAGCCTATTATACAACTCGAGATTTTCTTAATGATAAGTCATCCTGGGAGTAGGATTATGGTCCTCTCATGCTCGCACTAAAAAGAATTAAAATCGTGCTATGAAAAGTAATGTATAAACTAATCTAATTTTCTAAAATGTTATAGTGTCATGCTTCTCAATCTGGACTGTTACTTAGCTTTATTATTAGTTTTTTTTTTCTCTAAGAGATAACTTGGTATTGTCATTCTCACTAAAATGTCTCTGGGGTGGTGGCGTAGTGAGGCGGGTCGTTACATTCCCTCTAATATGGTCGAGTGAAGCGATGGCTGGTTCACTCGTCATGTCTGTGAACAGGCGCTGCTTTCGGGGACTGGTCAATCCAAGTTATTCCAACTTATGTATGCGAGTCATTTCTACTGGTATTTGAGTATGTAATCTGTAAGTCTAGATATTAGCACGTCACTACCTTGTTTAATATGCCACGCAATTTTGTATACCCATTCTTATAAGATACACTATACAAGAATGCATGGTAAATTCAGTGAACTGCTCCTGAATCGAATGTACCTACTACTGCTATTTCTATTTATTTATATTAACCGGCAGACAGTGGTGACTGAGTTTGTTGCGGCGCTTCTTCTCAGCACTTGCCAAATGTTGGTCTCGAAGCGCTGGTAGGGTAAAAAGATTATGAGACATGTAGAGGCTCCTTAAGAGCAAAATGACGATTTGTAAGAACTATTTATTAGTCTAAACAAATAAAGAAATTTTGACTTTGACTTTGATAAAATATCTATTTAGCTACATACAAAATAAATTTTATCGTAATAGAAGCAAAAATAATACGAAAACATCACATGAAACGATAAAAAGCGGGGTCATTTTTCGCGTTCTCATCGTGTCACACCTTCGGTTGCAATGAAACATTTGGTTACTGCATTCACAATTTTCATTCAATTTGTGTGTAGCATATACTAAAATCATCGTAATGAAATATACTTTCCACACAATAGTCAAAAAAATATCTTCTTATAATTATTTCGAATTGAGAAAGCGAAATACGTTGGTCACACGATTTTAGGTACCTAAAATTTTGAGTAATAATACAAGATTGCCGTTAAACCGAACACCAGCAACCAATCACAGCGTTCTATTCGGTTAACGTCAGTCGCGCTCCGGTCATTGGGGAGGTGAGATAGGCCGATCGTCGCTCCGCGAAAAAAATACGTAACTTTTTGTGATTATACATAGAAATACCGTCGCTTGCTTGAACAATATTTTGTACCTCTAAAATTTAAACAATTTAATTGAAACTTAGGCCATTGAAAACTTAACATGTTAGACTTATTTGTGTAGTATTCGACTTGAACCGTTAAATTCAAATTTAAGGATAATTCATAAAAAACTAAAATTTTCGTCACCTTCGTGGCATCACCTTCGTGGTGTTTTATACACGAAGGTGATTTTAGGCCACGAAAGTGATTTCTTGCTTTGGTTTATTTTAAAATATAGTGACTGGTGTTTATGTTTTTACAATATTTTAATAACTAATAAATTATACGTGGTAAGTAGAGTTTAGCAGAGTTCAGTATATCAAATAAAAATAAGGGCCTCGTATTTTTGTTGTCTGTCTGTCTGTATGACTGTATGTATGTCTGTATATGTGACTGTGTATCTTTTTGTAAGATTTTAATCTGAAGTTTGAGTTAAAAGTTGTACAACAAAAATAGGAGGCCCTCTGGCCTCAATAAAAAAAAATTGTTGAGGGAGTGATAATCAGTTAGAGTTCTTTTATATTGAGGTACTGATAATCCTTTTTTTTTGCTTCTTTAGCATTTCAGAATACCACCAGTATCACCCTTAAAACCAATTGCGTAGAATCTTGTAACTTAGTAGGTGACGTTATCGGTAAAATTGTATCTTGTATTTAAGTAGGTACCTATTTATATTGTGTTATTGCTATTTAGTTATCTATGAAAATAAGACAAAATATATGTTTTATAAACACTTAAGAGTCATTTACAGTAGTAAAATTTGAAAAAAATATTGCTGTGAAGTACAGAATCACTTTCGTGGCATCAAAAAATTCAAAACGTTAAAGCTTTCAAACGAGACTCATTATTTGATTGATTTACTGAGAATACACTCTTCACATCAAGCGCTACAATTTTTGTTTACAAAAAGTTGAAATAAGTTATAAATAAAATTTGCCACGAAGGTGACGATGAGAACCGTGGCGATGAGAAATACCCATGTATGTAACACAGTCATTAATTACCATATGAGAAAGAATAGATGCATGCTAGAGCCATAATTTTCAGCTATATGTATATCACACTCACAACTATGGTCATATCATACATGCTGACCATGAAAATAAATATGTCCTTATTTGACAAAAATATCACTATGAAATTTGATGAAAAACCAGGCAGGTTCTCTTGACAATATTATTATTCACCATGATTTTTCTCTTTTGTTAGTGATTACAAGAGACATCAAGTTTCGTCAAATGGTATTTGACTTGGTTTTATGTAATTTAACATTATTGGCAAAGAGCAGTAAAAGCTGGTAGTAAAAGGAAGTAAGAGCTGTTTCCTGAACTTTGTAATATCCCTATTCGTAAACGAAGTAAATGTTAAAAAAAAAGTTGCTTACTTTGGCCCATTTTGACCGTAAATGTTACAATGTTTTCTTTGAATTCCACCTTATTTGCTTGAATTCGTACTATGTCAGTATCTCACATTTTCTTGCCTGAAATAATAGGCATTCGTTCAAAGGACTAACTTTGGGTTCTACCCTTTACCGAATGCCTATCGTAAACTCAAAGACCCTTGAAATTGAAATGGAATTTAATAATGATTTCCATCCGTTTGTTTAACTTTGTACTAACGTAAGAGAAACTCAGTTGGGAGGCTCGCTTCCTCGGCAGAGTGCAGCGAACAGCGACTCTAAGTTGTCCATTTCCATTAGCAGCTTGAAGGAATACATCGAGGTTTTTTTAATGGATATTCATTTTAAATTGCGTCTGGTTCTCATTGGTCAAAGAGTCCCATGATCCTGCTGCAGAATCACCTACAATAGTTTTGCGTAAATTTATCCACTTCAGCGAAAAAGTGGCCCCGCTCGCTCCTAACTGAAAAAATTTTCACATTCAAGAAGGCTCCAAGTCACCACATACGGGGGTAAAATTTAGTATGGAGTAAAAGGCGCGGGATGTACCTACCTACGTTTAAATTAGGCAATTTAATAGCCTACCGGGCTGACGGTATTTTTTTATTCAAGAAAACATTATTTAATTCGATAAGTGCCTACCGGAGAGTCCTTTACTGCGTTGTGGTAATTGGTAGGTGTAAATGAAGAAAATGGGAATAAGCTCTGTAAAGAAATAATGTGTGGATGTGCGAACACTGCGAACCTCTTTCGTAATTAAAACAGACTCTAGGAAACTTAGGCTGAGTTGCACCACCTAACTTTGACCGTAACTTTAACGACAACCGGTGTCTTTTGTGTGAAATTTGACAGATTTCTGACGTTAGTCAAAGTTAAAGTAAGATGGTGCAACCCAGCGTTAGTTATTAAGACCTCTTCTTAACACAACTAGAGATTTAGTCAAAAGGCTAAAGCAGAATAATCCTTCCACGGAGTTCACCTCCAATTTTTCATCATATAAAATTCATAAACAGACTTACGCCTTTTAAAAATCTGTTGACATTCAAAAGGACAGGTAAATAGATCAAAGTATGTTAATAAGGAGTCGTTAGGGTCTCTTCTCAAATAGCGAGTTAAATATTGATCATGCAAATTGATGTTTAACTTTTTACTTAGGGACGCGAAGAATATGCAAGCTTCGTAAGCTCTCTTGAACCGAAGCTCGTAGTAAAAATTGATAAGTAACGTATTTGTATTTTGCTAAGTTCCCCTAACTAACTACATTTAACAAAGTATTGCGCAATCCACAGGCGCAATCAGAAAACAACGTTGTATAATCCATGCTCGTTCCACCAAATATACTCGTAAACTTCTCGTTAACATCTCGATTAACAAAACAAAAAAAAACTTACTTGTAATACCTACTTGCTGTAACTATTTTTTTAAAGCCACTTTCAGCTTCAGCTATCTTTTAAGTTCGTCAGTCCACCGAACAGTAGCGAGCGTATTTGGAAAAGATAGTAACTGCTTTTCCAAAGCAGTGGTTTGGTGCAAGATATCTAGTGGCAATCTTCATGACTTATAAGCACCACATTTCTTCCAAGCCTCAAAAAGAGAGCAATCATCGAAATTAGTAGCAAAGAAAATGACGATTTTTTGCTAACTACCTAATCCTTTTTCAAACGAGGCCGCCCTACATGGTATCGACATGAGTCGGGTCGCAACTCGCACGATGCCAATTAGTTCTTTTCGCCAGGCCTGTCTGCGACTGACGGCACGACGGTGACGTCACACGGTCAGCTTTCCCGCTCTTAATTTTTTCAGCGCCTACCCTCGGAAACCGGTGCAAAAAATGTGGGAAAACGAAGATATACGGTTCTGATGAGTTGCGTTCGTTGCAAACAGTTTGATGAAACCAATGATATTATAGAACTATAGATATGTTACGTTCATAGAAATTACGATTTTAATCCGTGCCGAGCTATTCCAAATTGCACACATTGACAAATGATATGAATATGAATGAATGATAAGTGAAACAAAAGATACGAAATAGCACGCAAATGAAAGAGATAGCTATAGTTTTAACGATTCTGCACTAACTAATCTATGTCCGCAGCGCACGCATCCTTATCGCTCTAACGTCAAAATAAGATCACTTTCTCTTTCTTAACTTGAACATGGCGCATGGCGTCTTGATTGTTTGCATAAATAATTGAAAATATAAATACTAAATAATTTTGCATAATCACGTGGTAAGAGATCCCTTGTATTTTGTTTACTTTAGAGTCATAATTGGTACACTTTCGAAACACACACGATGGCATTTTTTATTTATTTTGGTAAGAACACAGGAACTTACGGTGTGGTACGCACGCGATTGCGCACGACGCAAACCACACGAAGACTAAACACAAGACGTCCCAATTGGGACGTATTTGAGTATTCACAGCGCGAGCGCTTATAACATATCTGCTTTTGTTTTTATATAATATCATTGGATGAAACTAAATGTCTGTGAGTGGATTTTTTCTATATTTAATGGAAAAAACAAAAGCGTCAGTTCGGTTCCCACCTTCACAACTCTAAATACTTTAATTCTCTCAGACGAAGTCGCAGGCAGGTACTAGCATATTTGGCGGCATTTACTTAGGTAGGTAAATAATCACTTACACGCGTAAACAATACATAATATACTAAGTAGGCACTCACATTAGACGCTGAGCTTGATCCGAATCGATTGAACTTGACTTTGTAATCCTGATTATCTGATCAGAGAGATTAGATACGGTAATTAGAAGCTTGTTTCAGTAATCCATATTGATCAACGTTACATAGTGTCTACATTGAACTTTCTGAAACATGTACACACGATTCAGGTCTTATTTGCGTCGACAATAAAGTCAAAATTGGTAAAAACCATTATTTATTTTATCTATTTAATATCTCTTTGAATAATCTCCATTCATGTACTGCTCAATGTCAAAACATGAAGTCAGTCGGCTGCTTTCAACTTCATATTTTCTGCTATAAGACTTGCTTCTTGACTCCAAGATTATAAAAGCCTTTAGGTAGGTACATACTTATTTAAACATTGTCAACAACGTTCCAGAAAAGCTGTCTCTTCTAGTTAAAAGACAAGAAGCTTAATGAAAGCTGGGACATACTGTAAACAATGAAGCACACTGGTTAACATTCCACGCAGAAAATATTAAGTTTCCAGATTTTTTGCATAATCTTGTTTTACGAGGTCTCAAGGCGGGTCGTTAAAACTGCTCGAAATGAGACTGGCAAGCAATATAGATCCGCGTACAAGTGCTATGGAATATTGACCCTTACTACAAACTACTGAAGAGTGATAACAGAAGAAAATGCATTAAAATATTGAAGTGGGTTTGAAAACTACGGAAGCCTTGTCGACTTGCGACTTTCATTTGTTAAGTAAAATAATCGCGCAAGAAATGTTTGTTTGAAACTTAGCACACGACAATTAAAAAAAGTAATGGACATGTTTCAGTTCAGTAGTAAGACAAATGATTAACTAATCCGTTTAAGCTAAAAATCATCTAAAAATTAAGCTTCCCCTTTTCCAGAACGACCGATCCTGCTGCTGCTGTTTCTTAGAAATAACATTAAGTTTAGTTTACAAGCAGAATATTTTTCACGAATAAATCTTCATCTGTAAAACGAATACTATCAGGGTTTTCATTCAAACGTGTCCAGTATTTCAGTGAAAGTCATATTTTGGAATTCTAAGCCTTTCCAATTAAGGGAATATACATTGCAAAGCCTGAGGTTATTTATGTATGTGCAGTGTGCACAGTTGTAGAGGGAGTCAGGGTTTTCATTCAAACGTGTCCAGTATTTTAGTGAAAGTCATATTTTGGAATTCTAAGCCTTTCCAATCAAGGGAATATACATTGCAAAGCCTGAGGTTATTTATGTATGTGCAGTGTGCACAGTTGTAGAGGGAGTCAGGGTTTTCATTCAAACGTGTCCAGTATTTTAGTGAAAGTCATATTTTGGAATTCTAAGCCTTTCCAATCAAGGGAATATACATTGCAAAGCCTGAGGTTATTTATGTATGTGCAGTGTGCACAGTTGTAGAGGGAGATTTCGTAGAATTGCAGAGTAACTATATCCTATATGTTTCCTGCCCAGATGAACACTCAAAGGTTCAGCGTTAGCTATGTCGAATAACATCGATCAAGTTCAAATATACAGACGAAGGAAACTTAGGTAGGTATAACTACATGCATCACAGGATTGTACTATTTAGCAGTAACATGTCAGTCATCTGGAATTATCCGTTCCCACAAAATTTTCCGTTTGAAGTTTATTGTTCTAGTGAATGTTGGTTAAATAAATATAAACATAGTAAATAAATAACTATCTAGTGCCTAATCTTTGTCTGTTTTAGGTTCATTGAACATTCTGAAAACTAAATCAAACTTAAGTAAGAAAAGTAGTACAGTTACACATGCTCCTTACTAGCATTAAGTATTATCTGTGCTAGCACAAAAGCAAGCCACTTCTGGGCAATTGGTACTTAGCAGCATATTTATGTGTTGAAACATTGCTAATAATAAATAATAAGCATGCAAGTCATGCTGCATGCATGAGCATGTATTCTCTACCTTAGGTACCTACGTAACATTGAAAGTTGAAAGCTACAGTTACGAAACTACGGTAGCTGAAACATTTTGCATCGCCTCTAAAGGCTACAACAGTCAGGTCCAATATTCCTATCGTTTGATCACGTTCCTTTACCCAATGGCTGACACGGGCAATGGGCATGCCCTCACACTTTTCTATTTGAGCCGAGCCTACAAAGAACTAACGACAGGGGATTAAGTGCCCCACGTGACTTGTGTCGAACATACGATGTAATAGACGCTTGTCGTCAGTCCTTTTGCTAATCTAAGCCTTGACCTGAAACGGCTTTTGTGCTTATGAAATGAGTCTCAAGTAGATTTCTACAGCAAGAGTAGGTAATATACGAGACTGTGATATTAGTGTATTGAAATAATCACAATTTAACCTTTGAATGCAAATAAACTTAATACTTACGAAAAGCGTCTTATGCCCGTTTTCACCATCAATCCCTAATTTTTACGTGACCCCTATCAAAACAAAATTCCTGTTATGTGTTACCATAGGGGTCACTTAAAAATTAGGGATTGACGGTGAAAAGGGGCATTAAAACCTTATTCATTTACTTTTTCGTCAAAGTTCAAATATCATTAAACTAAGGCTGGGTTGCACCATCTTACTTTAACTTTGACAAACGTCAAAAATCTGTCAAACTCCATACAAAAAGCATCGGTTATCGTCATAGATACCGTCAAAGTTAGGTGGTGCAACTGAGCCTAAATGTTACACGATTCCATAAATTTTGCTATTCCAGTACTCTTGTTTGAGATTTATCCCCCAAATATGAGTCTTTTAATTCTGTTATTTATATTTCCCTACAGATAGTGATAGTATCTGGCATCCCTTTACAATGCACTAGACGTTTCCTTGAAATCGTAACAGATGATGTGAAGGGTGCTACCACATCGCGACAATGCCATGAATGCTTGCCACACCGAACACAGCCAGCCCATTGAACGATGGACTCGGTTAGATACGTAAAGCAGCTAGATCCAGTAGTTCTTCTTAGTTAATTATTATTGTGACATTTAATTTAATTTTTTTGTATAATTTCTTGAATCACGAAAAATTGATTCTGTTGCATGCCGATATGGTATGATGTATGAACAATATAAATTTTTATGTGACCTATATGTACCTACATTATGCAATAAATGATTTTGATTTGATTTGATTTGATTCTGATCTGGATAGTACTTCGCGGCGTCGTCAACAAGTCTCCACAACCCGATCGAGTTAACTGCGCACCTGGCAGTCGTGACGTCACATCGACGCTCTGGTGAGGGAGAGACGCATTCCAGGGAGGTGAGCAGTTAGCTCGATCGGGTTGTACGTGGGTACTTCTCATTTACACTCAAATTTGATGGTCACACAATAATACTTCATAAACGGTATAAGTTAGAACAATAACTTTGAAATCAGATGATAAAATATCTATTTAGCTACATACAAAATAAATTTTATCGTAATACAAGCAAAATTAATACGAAAAAATCACATGAAACGATAAAAAACGGGGTCATTTTTCGCGTTCTCATCGTGTCACACCTTCGGTTGCAATGAAACATTTGGTTACTGCATTCACAATTTTCATTCAATTTGTGTGTAGCATATACTAAAATCATCGTAATTAAATATACTTTCCACACAATAGCAAAAAAAAAATCTTTTTATAATTATTTTGAATTGAGATAGCGAAATACGTTGGTCACACGATTTTAGATACCTAAAATTTTGAGTAATAATACAAGATTGCCGGTAAACCGAACACCAGCAACCAATCACAGCGTTCTATTCGGTTAACGTCAGTCACGCTTCGACCATTGGGGAGGTGAGATAGGTCGATCTTCGCTCCGCGAAAAAAATAAGTAACTTTTGTGATTATCCATAGACATACCGTCGCTTGCTTGAACAATATTTTCTACCTCTAAAATTTAAACAATTTAATTGAAACTTTGCCATTGAAAACTTAACATGTTAGACTTATTTGTGTAGTATTCAACTTGAACCGTTAAATTCAAATTTAAGGATAATTCATAAAAAACTAAAATTTTCGTCACCTTCGTGTCATCACCTTCGTGGTGTTTTATACACGAAGGTGATTTTAGGCCACGAAAGTGATTTCTTGCTTTGGTTTATTTTAAAATATAGTGACTGGTGTTTATGTTTTTACAATATTTTAATAACTAATAAATTATACGTGGTAAGTAGAGATCAGTACATCAATAAATAAATAAGGGCCTCGTATTTTTGTTGTCTGTCTGTCTGTGTGACTGTATGTATGTCTCTATATGTGACTGTGTGTGTATCTGTTTGTAAGATAAAGGATAGTGCCAGGGTCTGGACCAAGTGTTGCCCAGAATCAACCCATAGTGCATTTTGTTCCTCAGGCCTATACTAATGTGTAAACGCACTGAAATCTATCCCTGGAGTTAAGAGAAAAAAATAGTTTTGTTTTGAATTATTTACATACAAAATATCATCGATGTATACGTACTACGCATAAGATTTCGCGATTATGGCATTAAGTAACACTCGCTATGTTGAACTTAACCATACTGCATCCGTACACGTTACTTTAGTGCGATTTAGACATTCTTTATAAACGATCTAGCGCTGTTTTAATTTTTTGGTAAGTTGACAGAAATTCATTATTTCCAAAATGAAGCAAGAAGTTTTAGTTCTCTATCCTTGCAAAAAATCAATTTATTGGTGTATTATAATCGATTATTAAAGTTATTGTAAGCTAAAACTTCTTGCTCCATTTTGGAAATAACTAATTTCTGTCAAGTAACCAAACTACTGCAACAGCGCTTGATCGCTTATAAAGAATGTCGAAGTCGTACTAAAGTAAGGTGTACGATGCAGTATGGTTAAGTTCAACATAGCAAGTGTTATTTAATGCCACAATCGCGAAATCTTATGCGTAGTACGTAAACATCGATGATATTTTGTATGTAAATAATTCAAAACAAAAGTCTTTTTTTCTCTTAACTCCAGGTATAGACTTCAGTGCGCTTCGGTTTACGAATTAGTATTGGCCTGAGGAACAAAATGCACTATGGTTTCATTCTGGGCAGCACTTGGTCCAACTTCCATACATGGATTGACACTCTCCTTTAATCTGAAGTTTGAGTTAAAAGTTGTACAACAAAAATACGAGGCCCTCTGGCCTTAATAAAAAATATATTTTCGTTGAGGGACTGATAATCAGTTAGAGTTCTTTTTTATTGAGGTACTGATAATCCTTTTTTTTGCTTCTTTAGCAATTCAGAATGCCACCAGTGTCACCCTTAAAACCAATTGCGTAGAATCTTGTAACTTAGTAGGTGACGTAATCGGTAAAATTTTATCTTGTATTTAAGTAGGTACCTATTTATATTATGTTATTGCTGTTTATCTATGAAAATAAGACAAAATATATGTTTTATAAACACTTTAGAGTCATTTACAGTAGTAAAGTTTGAAAAAAATATTGCTGTGAAGTACAGAATCACTTTCGTGGCATCAAAAAATTCAAAACGTTAAAGCTTCCAAACGAGACTCACTATTTGACTGATTTACTGAGAATACAATCTTCACATCAAGCGCTACAACTTTTGTTTACAAAAAGTTGAAATAAGTTAGAAATAAAATTCGCCACGAAGGTGACGATGAGAACCGTGGCGATGAGAAATAGTCACGTACATTATACTCGTAGTAGATGCTGGCAACGCTCTCGCTCTCGCTCTTTCTGGGGCTTTAACACGTTGAGTGCGAAACCAGGTCTATAGACCTTGTGTACGTCTCGCTTACCGTGCGGCTAAGAAAATTATAGTCTTCCTTGTCGTGCGAAAGGCATAACTTCAATTGGGTCCGGTGTAGGAAAGTGATGAATATATATCTATGATGTATTCTTAAAATAGAATCCAATGATGTACCTACCTTAATACCAGGTTTTTAGACCTGGTACCGCACGAAAGTAATAAAATGTCTTCACAATGCGAAACCAGGTCGAAGCACCTTGTACCCTGCGCACCTGGTACCGCACCCCACGCTAGCTTCGTGCAGCCAGTGTTGCCTCGCATTCGTAAGAAACGCACAGGTCGACATGGCGTCAAGAGAAACAAACAAAATCAAAACTGCAAATTGATTATAATTTAATTTGCTACACGATTTATTGCTAATTTAAATAATGTTTTTCGTGACAAACATTTGAAGTTGTAACTAAATGTTATTAAATAATATGTTTTCTTTAAATATAGCTTATTTAAGTATTTATGCACGTATGTCATATTTGTAAAATATTTAGACTAAATTATTAAAACATCTTTGTTTGTTACTTTTTTAATTTTTTATTAAAACTTAATTTAAACTATCGATATTTGTATTTCACATCCCTAGAATACCCACCAGACTTCACTACTTCAGTGCGGCACAGGGTGCATAAGCCTTGTATTTTGAATATAGCTATAATTTTTATACTAAACAAGTTATTCACGAACGCCTTCAGGTGTATGTCAATAAATGCATTATTATGTATTAATATTCAAAGAAAAAAAAACACAATATCTATTAACATGAAGCCAAAAATAAAATTATTATATCTTAAATATTACAAGGTCTTTAAGCCTTGTGCCGCCACAATGTAAGTTTTAATACCAGGTTTACTGACCTTGTACCGAAGGAATGGAAAGTATTAGAAAGTTACTGCCGCAGCAAAGGTGTTAAGGGTAGATTGAGATTGTCGATGCCACATTTGACATTTATCCTTAAATCGAAACTTTTTTATCAAATTCGTAGAATTTATTAATTTTTAGCTGATGTGTGACATTTTCCATCTTGTTACACCTGGGCAAACACATCCTAAGGCCACAAGATGTAAAAAATATCGCCCCCCAAAAGATACTATATGACCCAATAGATGCAGGACTCGGAGGCGAACTGTAAGGAATATAGTGGCGATCACAACAGATCGATACCGGTCGCAGTGGCACTATATTGAACTAAAATAGTGGCTCAAAAAAGACATTGTCCAGCCCCATACCTTCTGGTAATGTCCGCTCGAGCGCTCTCAGTCTAACCAGCGTCTCTACCGTTCATCTCTCATTCCACAACAATAGTCACGACAGACAATGCTATCCGCGTATTAATTAACGTGAAACCACAGAATAGATATAGGCCTGTGGGCTACTGGAGTTTCTAGAAACAATGTTAACACACATGAATAAATGAGAATCAAACACTTGACAAGGCAATGTTTGAGAATAAATCAAATGGGACAGTGTAATTAGGCTTACGCCCGTATTCACAAGCATCACTATGAGATCTTGCGCGTGGACGCACAGGGCGACAGACGAACCAATCACAGAGCTCTATCCAACGCTGTGCGTTCGATTTGCTGCTTCACTTAAGCAAGCATCGTTTCGTTTGTGAATACAGGCGTATTTGTGACTAGCGATTGTGATCTATCGATGTTACATTTTGGATTATTCTTTATTAAAGGATAGGGTTAATCTCTTGACAGTTTTATGTTTGTGTCCTACTTTTATCAAATTTTATCATCTAATAAGCGTTGTCGAGTTTAATGTACTTGTAAAACGCTACATTACAGTTTAATAACCAAAAAATAGATATTTGGTAAGTGTCGTGTAAGGGCTCTCGCGGAAGACCAGTTTCTTGACATCCCCTTACGAGCATGTCAGGATAAATGCTGAGCTGAGCCTATTGACACAGTGGCCCACTATTTTCTATATTCGTTTTGTGTTGTTATCCTACTTCCTACTAATATCCTACTAATATTATAAATGCGAAAGTTTGGATGTCATGATGTCTGGATGTTTGGATGTCTGGATGTCTGGATGTTTGTTACTCTTTCACGCAAAAACTACTGAACGGATTTTGTTGAAACTTTACAGTATTACTGTTTATAACCCAGATTAACATATAGGCTATAATTTATGACGATCTGTGACATACTAAATTTCACGCGGGTGAAACCGCGGGCAAAAGCTAGTTGTTTATAATTTGTGCTTACTGTGTTCAATAAAGTCTATTTCTTTCTTTCTTCAAAAACTAGCCTGAATTATAAAAAATAAGGATTTACAACTTCTATTTTGACTTGAAACTTATGTAACATCAAGGTTGGATAGAATTCATAAATTTTATACGTATTCATCACACAATAGAGATTCAGTATGATGTTCCCATAGTGTATTAAGTGATGTATTGAAAAGGGTATAGTTGCCAGGAACTACAAAGCGATTGGATATATCCAAAACCCATTGAATGTAGAGGTAAGCTTCCCGCTTCCCGGGTTACCTACGCCATATCGAATGACAAATGATCGAAAATCAAAATATCGAATACGTTTCATCGAACGATCAAAATATCGAATGCTCAAAATATCGAACGTTCAGAATATCGAACCATCAAAATATCGAACGATCAAAATATCGAACGATCAAAATATCGAAAGTCGATATAGACGTTTTTATTAAATTTCATCACGCATCATTTCTGAACTTTCCTTTTTGGGACAGTCTAGGCTTATAATAGGTCCCCACGGACATTATTCTCAAAATTTATAAACTTGAAGAAATGATGCATGATGAAATTTAATAAAAACATCTATATCGACTTTCGATATTTTGATCGTTCGATATTTTGATCGTTCGATATTTTGATGGTTCGATATTCTGAACGTTCGATATTTTGAGCATTCGATATTTTGATCGTTCGATATTTTGATCGTTCGATGAAACGTATTCGATATTTTGATTTTCGATCATTTGTCATTCGATATGGCGTAGGTAACCCAAGCTTCCCGTGACAATGGCCGCGGTGTACTGTGCGAGTATTAATTAACGAGAAACAACAATCAACGCAAATTGTATGGGAACAGATATTTAGGCTTAAATTGGATTCACACATTGGAGAGTTAGTACCTATATTAACAGAAATATGGTACAAATTTGATGACTGTCACCACGGTTGACATGGTTGGAAGAAAGACCATGAGCTGGAAAACGCAGCAGAAAACGCAGTGGCGTTCTATGACGGCCTATGTCCATTTTGAACTTTGTAGGTTATGATGATCTGAAACGACAAGGTTCTAAAATATGATGAGACGATAATTTTGGTCTTCCTTTACTATCATGTACCTAGATTGAAACAGCTTTTATATCAGAACAAATATACTATGACCGCACATAAAAGTTTTTGCTCGGAATAGTTTCTTTTTAATATTTTTTACTTAAATCTGTATCTTTTTAAGAACATCTTATTTCATTTCGGCACATTGAGTTCATGAAAGTTATCGCATTCATTGGAGTATTCCTTTTAAATTGAAAATTGTTCTTAACACGTTGACTGCCAAAGTAAATTTACTAATTCGCCAAAATTGAATTTTTTGCTAATCGATGTGTAATGGCTTGAAATGAATAGTTATTGTTAAAAAATATTTTTTTACTATTTATATTGACATATTATACCCATAAAAAAAACTGTCAGCCACCCGTGCCTGACGCGGCCCGAATGGTATAAATTTCAGTCACAGCGCCATGTCAAGCATTTTGTCAGGCACAACAAAATCACGTTTCTGCGTTTTGGCGGGAACTACCGTGTCGCATCGCTTTCCTCGCTTTAGCCCTCGTGAATACTATTGCTCTGTCCGGTTGCTGTCGGTCAACTGTCAAATTTCGGTCGTGTAAAGTCGAGAAAGACAGCAAGTTATAACTTATTCTCTTCAAAGCCCTAATCAGCCTAATTTTTGTCTGTAATGTTTCAATTTTTTACACAAATAATAATTTTAATAATTATGGTTAATAATTTATTCCGAAATATATCGTAAACTTGTGATTTTATTAAGAATTTCAAATATTTGTCGTGTTTTTACTAAAATTTTCATCCAAACCTGTGTTAATTTTTATTTAGGTACAAGAGTTGCAGGCCATGCTGAACATACTTTGTTGGGGGCCACGTCAGTCATTTAAAATAGGAAGTAACGCATTAAACGTGCCAGGCGGCCTACTGCGGTCGTTTGATTTAGATGCTTCAGTGTCAGGCTCCAGTGACTGACATGGCCCGAATAGGTTGCATGTTTGTCAGTCACCGGTGACTGTCATGGCAGCCTACGTGTTAAATGTTTGTCACTGTCTACATAATTGAGTTAAGTAAACTCCGACAAAAGCCGCTAAGTTTGTGTAAGCCCAACGTTTACGCGAAGTGCTCAAATTGCGTTATGTGTTAAAAGCCCCTAAATTGAATTCTTAAGTCCACGTTTGCCTGATCGAACGATCGAAGAAAATTAAGCCTATAAACAACAGACACAAAGTCAGGTAAGAAGCCTATAATAACTTACAAAAGCTCTGTTTGGACTTATTAATTTTAAACTTTCGCCTTGCGCGATACGCGGATAGGGAATATTGAATTATATTACCTGTATTTGCCTGACTAGGGCATGGAATACCGGAATAAGTTTTATACCGGTATTGATACCGGTATTGAAATTTCAATTACCGGTATACCGAAATTTCGGTATTTTTTCGGTATTTCTTGAGATACTGCTATTTACTGTTTAAATGTTTCCAATAACGATTAGTAAGTCTCGTTTGCGAAAAGTTATTAATAGGCCAGTAGAATAAGACGTGAAAATTAATCAAATCGGAAATAATTCCTAAAGGTTTTGTTTTAATAGCTTCATTTGTTGCTCATTAAGACTATCCTAAATTTTCGACTTCGACGGAGGTGTGGTGGGGCCCCCCGAAAGGGGCATTTTTCCGGTTTAATGGTTATACCGTATAAATAAAGGACTTGCAGTATAGAAAATTGATCTTCATGGCCGGTGAAGGGCATTTAATCCTGCATTGAATAAGACGAAATTCATATATTTTAGACAAACCGTTTTCGTGCTTATCTTCGACAAAGTAAAAAATATGCGTATAATTAATGACCCTCTCTAAGTTCAATGGCTCGTCACCCGCTGGCTCCCAAGCCTTGAAAAGGGCCACCTTAACCAGCGTATTCCTGTCAAGCCTCGCGGGTTGGATTCGCCTATCCTTATTCATCCCAGCCGTTCCTTTACTACAGTTGCTGCGCCTCTTCCTTGCTCTCTCTTGAACGACTTTCGTGTTATCTACTGTGGCTGCCCCTCTTCCTTGCACCCTCCTGTACGACTGCGTTGCCTATTCTTATGCCTGGTCCAAGCTTCGACTCCAATAATCAACAACAACAGTTTCATATTAAAACGCTGAAGAGTTTGTTTGTTTGAATGCACTAATCTCAGGAACTACTAGTTTGATTTAAATAATTATTTTTGTGTGGGATAGCTCGTAAATTGAGGAAGGCTATAGGATATTATACGATCACGCTACGTCTAATAGGGGCGAAGCAGTAAAGAAAAATATTGCAAGCACGGGAAATAGTATTCAAACTATTTTCACGCGTACAAAGTTGATTTCGTGGCGTCGAACCTTGGACCAGGTATACGGCTAGGCAACGCAGTCGTGCAGTAGGGTGCAAGGAAGAGGAGCAGCCATAGTAGATAACACAAAGTCGTTCAAGAGAGTGCTAGGAAGAGTTTCAGCAACCGTAGTTAAGGATCGGCTGGGAACAAGGATAGGCAAATCCAACTCGTGTGGCTTGACAGGGATATGCTGGTTAAGACGGCCCTTTTCAAGATTTGGGAGCCGTGTGGTGACGAGCCATTGGACGTAGAGAGGGTCATTAATTAATACGTATATTTTCGTGCTTATTAAGATGCTCGTGCTCGCTTCAATGATATCAGAAAAACTGACTTGACTCAATCGATTATTGGAATCGATATGATGATTCGAATCATTATCATCTGAATCAATATTAAAAATAAGTATAAAAATAAAAAGAGATGGTGTAAAACCTATCAATGACTTTCCATTAGTTAAAAAACTGCCGATATTGCAAAATTATTTCACTTTTTTCGAAAAACCGAAATACCGGTATTTTCCCCTTAAATACCGGTATCAAAATACCGAAAATTTTGACCGGTATACCGGTATTTCGGTATACCGGTATACCGGTATCCATGCCCTATGCCTGACGTTTCGATCGGGTTTCACCGGCCGTGGTCACAGGCTGACTGTAGCGCCACAAAATATAGCGTCAAGTGCGCGATCCGTAAGGTGGGTAGAATCATCTAATTCTACCCCTTATTATTATTTCTTCTCCAACGTGTATCGCGTCGAATATTAGCATATTATTGTAAATACAAATTACTAATAATCGCGTTAACCCCTCGTGGTAAGCTAAATATGGTTGTGTTACGAGTGGGTTCGC
The DNA here is from genome assembly GCF_963855985.1 of Ostrinia nubilalis. Classification (NCBI taxonomy): domain Eukaryota; kingdom Metazoa; phylum Arthropoda; class Insecta; order Lepidoptera; family Crambidae; genus Ostrinia; species Ostrinia nubilalis. Next base: position 4,603,586 of record NC_087100.1, read on the forward strand.
CACAAAGGATCGAACTGGGCGTACCTCAGATCACGAGTCGGCCAGTCCGACCCTTTTACCGATCGGCTATCGTCGCTTATAATATTGACAAACAAAACAAAACCTTTCATACATTATTACCTCCTATAAATGAGTAGGTAGGTATCTTAACTGCACGCGAGGCACTCATAATTGATTGTAATTGTCATCGCCGTCGTCCAATTACCCTCAGTTTGCTAGACTCGCGTAATCGACCGTTTACTGATGCATAGATAACAGCTAGGGATGGGATAGGCATGTTTGACAACATTCGGATATTCGGATATCGAAGCTGTAAAAAGTCTTCAGTCATTAATTTTTCTTTTAATTAACTAGTCCCAGCATACCTTACTTTTAATGATCTTATCACTGCTTAAGTAACATAACGCTCTCCAGTGGGGCCAGTGAAAGAATGGGAAGAAGCAGAACTTATTAACAAGTCTACAATAGTTTGTAATATGTAGTTTATTGAATAATGCATTTTTCCATTAATGAAACCTCGATTAAAATCAAGTAATGTACTGTTGGCCCCATTCAGAAAGTAAAGAACACCAGAATCACCCCTTTTCGAATCGCAAAATGTTTTATACGGATAAATCCTGTATCCGTCCATATCCGATTCTGAACCCGCGCCTCCTTAGCAATAGGCTAGTTGCCTAAAAAAATTTTTTTAGTCCGTAATGTTTAATATCAAAAAATATTGGACACATATATTTTTATTTGTCAATCTAACAAATAATTACATAGTTATGGTGCGTTGAAGTTGCGCACGACGTCACAACGTGCGGCATTTTTAAGCAAGCGTTGACGTCACGGGCCTCTTCTTATGAACTTTGGGGCGCTTTATCTCTTTAAATTTTCATTAGTTTGAAAAAGTGAAAAATACGTGTAGAGTATTTTTTGATAAGTTAACTGACGGACTAATTAAAACTCTTGCTTTTTGACCCAGGCAACATCCCCATTGCAATAACGTACCTGCCGTCCACCACACAACCCGCACGGTTAAACCAACAACATCTTTGGTATCAAAGCTCCGCTTACATCGAATATTGACTTCGAACATATCGATTAAGCTCAAAACAAACTTGTCGATGTGTGAGAAACTCATTTCACCTGTCTCGCAACGATATTACGGGTTGATGAGGCAGAAATTGAGTAGAGTGAACACCTATACTTGATATTTTGAGATGGTTTTAATAACTCAAGATCGTATCGAAAGTTTGTCAGCGCTTTGGGCGCTGGAATGGATTACCTACAACGTAGATATTGGACCATGGTCTTTATAAAATGCAAAATAAATACATAATGTGTATATTACACTTGATTTGCTTACAGCAGCAAATGAGGCTGCCAAGAATTAATGAGAAAAGATTTCATTACCTACTAATGTAAAAGTACGCGAGAAATCTTAAATTTTCGTTTTTCCTCTTAGCTCTTACGGATGCCTAAAAATGGCTATAAAGACATCGAATAGCCTCATTAACGGTTTATTAACACATTTCATAATATTCTCGTCCGTAAATTCATTATCATTGAAATTGCGTGCGCATCGCATTGTCACGCGCAGGGAGCATGCATAAATTCTTTGTTAGGTTAATACCTCCCTAGAGATTTTTGGTGGAAGTGTAATTTTTTGTTGAGTCGTCAAACACACGTAATGTCATTTAAGGTGAGTTGCACCATCTTACTTTAACTTTGACAAACGTCAAAAATCTGTCAAACTCCATACAAAAAGCATCGGTTATTGTTGTTGTTACGGTTAAAATAAGGTGGTGCAACTCAGCCTTAGACTTTTATTAGCTGGTAGCAATATTTACATCTTTGTACCTATAAGACTTCTAAAATCTACAAGATACTACTTACTTATACTCGTGGTATGTCCGTTTTCACCATCAATCCCTAATTTTTAAGTGACCCCTATTGTGCACTTTGATATTAATGGTATTATAAAGTCTACCACAGGAATCGTTGTCACCATTAGAAAAAGTTTAGCTTGAATTGGGATATAAAAACAATCCGCGAAGTGCGTATTGCTCGGTTTTCATATAAATTGACTGCATGATCTTGAAAAGTACCAAACTACGCGTACTTACTCCGAATTGGAAAATCAGTAATTTCCCTGAAGACGACATAAATCCATCCAGACGTAGTGGGCAATAAAACCTAGTCAAGTGTTGGGGTCACACACGGTTTACTTAACATTAAGGTTCCGTAGCTTGTAAATGTGGCGCTTGGCACAAGTCTAGTAGGGGCAATTTCTTAGTGAGTGGTCATCGATGTCAAGCTGGAGGTAAGATAACCAGTTCCTCTATGGTTGAGGATTGCAGGTGAAACTCGCTTCCACACTCAGCCTGATCACCACATTCAGGGCCGCGCCGCCCCTGTGTGCGATGTGTGCGGCGCACACAGGCGCCAAGACAATAGGGGCGCCGCGCCGCTACTGCCACCTATTTTTTTTTAAATGGAGTATATATCGATAAGTAAGTAGGTACAGTATGCGCAAGCGCAACAAAACAAATATTACGCTTATTAAACAAGTCTCTCAATATTTATATGTTTATTATGATTCACGTTTATGGTTTCATTTTACGCTTAGGGTTTTAGTTTAGTTTACACTAGCGGCCGCCCGCGACTTCGTACGCGTGGATCCCGTTTTACCCCCTTCATCTATCTTACGTGGTTTAGATTTTTTCATACATATGTTTTTTCCCGCTAACTCCCGTTCCCGTGGGAATTTTGCAATATCCTGTTGTAACTAAGCTTTAAGTTTACTTAGGTACCTGCTTGGCAAAAAGCGGTTAAGCGGTTTTGATTTTTTATACAAAAGGATTTTCCCGCTAATTCCCGTTTCCGTGGGAATTCCTAAGTATACTATAACCTGCCCAGGAGTAAGAATAATTGTACCAAAGTTCGTTAAAATCCGTCGAGTAGTTTTTGTTTCTATAAGGAACATACAGACAGACAGACAAAAATTTTACTGATTGCATTTTTGGCATCAGTGTCGATCACTAATCACCCCCTGGTAGTTATTTTGAAAATATATTTAATGTACAGAATTGACCTCTCTACAGATTTATTATAAGTATAGATTACTTACGAGCTCAACGTTAAAACGGCGGCAGTTCTTTTGAACCATAAAGTACTAGTTACATATTTTGAACCGTAGAGGCGCCGAGTTTGTAATACAATTTTTTTATGACTATGAGTGAGTTTATGAACGCAACCCGATGCGATGCGTGCGAGTTGCGACACAAACGGGATGGGGTCCCGGGGATTCCCCGCCACGGGGATTTTAACGAACGAGATAGCCAAGCTAAAACCACAGTATACAGGATGTTTGGCGGAAGGTTAGACAAACTTCGTGGGTATATAGGTAAGGTCATTATAAGAATACAAGTTCGCCCATTTTACCCAGTGAGCTACTAAGTAAGTAAGTAACTACTGAAGTAAGTAAATAGTTATGTTCGCAAAAATAAATTAACGAAAAAGAGCGATTTGCATAACTTTACTTTGGAACGGCAAATTTATTTTAAACAAAAATAAACTTGCCGTTACTATGGAACAATAATACAAAAGTTATCCATACAAAGCTTCTTCCAGCATCGTTATATTTTCTGCTATACTCATTTTCATTACTTTTTATGTGTTTTATTTCAAAATTAATTTAAAAATAATAACCACATTATGAAGAAAAAACAGTAAAAAAATTCTAAATTTACTTTGCATGGATAACTTTTGTATTACTGTTCCATTTTCTTCCCTAAACTTTGAATTTTTGACGAATTTCAACATCTAATTAGGCTACATGTGACATAATATCATTGGAAAGAAGAGAAGCTAGAGATGTTTTTAAGATCATTGGCAATTCACTGTCATCTTTAATTTTTTTTTTAATAGAATTCCAAGTAGTTTTTTTTATCATGGTTCGTACTTTTGTTAAACTTTGGCGGCTCGTAACTAGCTATCCAATCATTATCTGGATCTGAAATTTATTTTACTTGACTTAAGACATATTCGATATCAATTTGAAATAATAAAAGAGATTGAAAACACGCGAGAAAAAAAAAAGCAGTTTTTAGGTCAAATTTCGGAAAAAATTAAATTAAAACAAAAATATAAATTTAAAAAAATAGCCCACTTAGGGTAAAATGGGCGAACTTGTATTCTTAAAATGACCTTACCTATACACCCACGAAGTATGTCTAATCTTCCGCCAAACACCCTGTATTATAATTTAAGTATGATTAAAGTATTCTTGTTAGCACCAGTTGCAAGTGCATTTCAGTACGGGACTATTCCCACCTCTCGTTCCCACCACTGCAACTCCTGTGTAGCCAGGATCTACAGCTTGACCGCCACAAAAACCCAACCAATGAAGGTCAAGTTTGTCCCGGGGGAAAGTTAAACTGTCATTGGACCCGCAACGAAATTAATCAGAAGAACATAGGAGGAGTTCGAAATTAAGGTTCGACTTCCCTCCATTGCAAAGCGGATGACAGGTGACAAACAAAGGTTTAAAACCTTTAAGAAAAGATTATGCACCACGGACAATAAATTAAATTAAGGGGGCCTATCTTATGAGCAATTAGCAACTACCTGCCAATAATATTTTTCACAAAATCGCTTAAAAGCACGGAAATTTTTCCTTGTCGCGACAAGATCGGTGTAATAAATTGCGGAAACAGATGTATGTTGTATTGAATTAAGCATTATATCACGTTCATGTTTCCAAAGATCACACTCCCACAAGATATGATGGGCAGACTGCTCATGACTGACATCATCAGTGGAACACTCGCAAAAAGGAGACGGAACTAGTTTGAATTCGTGAAGTTTATGTTTAAAGTTGCCATGTCCCGTGAGGAACTGCGACGAGCAATGGTCGATTTCTAACCATCGCCTAGTTAGACGTTCGCGTACATTCGGGAAGAATTTATATAAGTGACGTCCTTTGACTGACGTATCCCATCTTTTTTGCCATTCATTAAGTAAATCTTCTTCAACGACTTCTCGGGAATCAAATAATCGACTTATTTTAGAACGATCGCGGCTATTTAAGAAATCGGAGGTTATATTTTCCCTTGATGCGAAGTACATAGCCGCACGCTTTTGTACCTCTAAGTCGACCGGCAGTACACCAGCCAGGACTGGCAGAGCCTCCGTGCTCACAGTTCTGTAAGCTTTGCAAAGAAAAATCAATGCAAGGCGTTGACTTTGGAGTAGTTTCCGTCGAGCGGCTCCTATAGTAGCTCTGTCAGCCCAAACTGGTGCACCATAGCAAATGGAGCTTAAATAAGTGGCCGAATATATTACTCGGAGGATTTTAAACGTTAGACCCCACGTCGAGGTTGAAATGTGACTTAAGGCATAAAAGTTCTTTTTAGCTTTTTCACCGATCTGTTTAATGTGCTCGACAAAACTAAAGTTTTTCTCTAAAATTAGTCCGAGATAGCAAACAGATTCCCGTTTTTTAACAGTTATTTCATTGAATTTAATGCGAGGCAAAACCTTAAGATTACCTTTTAATAGAAGCTGATAAGTTTTGTGAGGGGCAAACTGCAAACGATTCCTGTTTCCCCATTGAGATATTAAATTCAAGCATGTATCCGCTAGATTTTCAAGCTTTGATCTAGTGTTAGCCTCTATTAAAAGGAGACCGTCATCAGCGTACCCGGTTAACGAACAGCCTTCGGGTAATGGTAATGCTAGAAAATCATCGAAACCCAAATTCCAAAGGTAGGGCCCTAGGACCGATCCTTGGGGACAGCCGCGCGTGAGCACCTTTGATTCAGCATGATGGCCGAGTTTTAATTTAGTTTAGTTTAGTTTAGTGCATTTCAGTAGCACTAATATAAAAAAAAAGTTAGACTCTTGCTGTTTTTACATAGCATAGGTAGGTACGTAATAGTCATATTAGTATTATTATGATTAGAAACAAGTAAGCTTCTTTGTTATTAATATTTAAATATACAATTCTTTGTATTAAGCATGTAAAAATTTAGTTCGAGTTTTCTTTTTCGTAGTAATTGGCAAGCAGAACGAACGGGATTTACCTATTTAGTATCCTAATTCCTAAGTGGTTTTCAGTTTTAATACACTTATGATAATATTATCTAAGTACCTACTGTAAAACTGAAGAACATTTATTTTAGTCAAAATTAACAATTAAAATATTCGTTAAAAATAATTTAAATTCGTTTTTTTATGACGATTCATTAGAAAAGAGGCGCTTCATAGGTTCCGCACACAGGCGCTGCCGGCGGTCGGCGCGGCCCTGCACCACATTATATCAGGTAAGATACAGGCAGGAGATCGTTTCAGCCATTTAGTGGCAAAGTGCATCAACATCTTTCACTTAAAGTTTTCTTCTGAGAAGGCTCATTTAAGTTCATACCATTAGACTAGGCGCAGACCGATTTTTAGCTGGCCGATAGTTGTGCCTGATTTTAAATTGTATGAAGAATCGGCCAAATCAAATCGGTGTAATGTGCGCACTTCCATACATGCCCATTTTGCCCATACTGATCAACTGCTCGACTAAACTATCGGCCGACGAAAAATCGGGTTAGTCCCAACGGCCCCGGTGGATCTGCCCCGTCAACGGGGTGGATGGGAAAAAGTGTTTCAACGACCCCGGTAGTCATAGTCTTAGCGTTCAACGGGGTGGATGGAACACATCAAGTGTCAACCACCCCGGTATATCGTTTAACGGGGCGGATGGATCAAATCAAGTTTCAACAACCCCGGTATTTCACTAAACGTGACGGATGACACAGATCTCGTAAAAGGTTCCACCTCGGTATTGCACACCGAAAATAAAACCTGTTAATAAAATAAAAAAATAATAATATGTAAATAATAATCAGTTTTATTTAACAGTCACTGTTTAAAAAATCTTCAGCATAAAGGTAAGTTTAATTGTCACAAAATATACTCAACATCAAATAAACCGCACCTTCCGCGACGCGAAATTTAAAGATTTTCTTCTGACACAATCATGGTACCCCAACAATATTGGTGTTATTTGAAAGCCCAATAAATAAACTTAAAGAAAAATACATTTTTTTTATAAACACAACAGGTACCATAAATGTTGCTTGAAAAAAGGCCTCACTTGGGACTCACTTCTGGGAACAATTAGACCAATGTTTGTGGTTATAAAACCAAATAATGATATTACGTGTCCTTTTTAACAGATGGATAGCGATTAATCCCAATTTAACAGTTTTATAGCCATAACCTATTTTTTGAAGAAGTGACTCTGGATTCTTCTACAGACACATTTTTGGGGTAAAAACCTTTCCTTTAATGAAATGAAGTTTAGAACTAGAGTTTCAAATGGTACCAATGTTGGTGGGAAGTGGGGATGCATACGTTTGAGAACTGCTTGTTGCAGGAGGTGCGATTTATTTGATGCCGTATTATGGTCATAAACCTATAGATTACTTTTAGAATCACAGATGCGCAATTGTATTAATCAGTCAATATTAATAACACTCTAATAGTCTAATGTTGTGATAAAAAGTAACTCTAAAACTCCTCACTAACAAATAATAACATGGAAATCTAAATTTTTTACAAAATACAATGTGAGTCACGTTAAAGTGTACATATGAAAATAGATGAATTAAAAATAAATCTCAAAAAAATTTTGACCTCTTTTTTGTCGATAAAAATAGGTCTAGTTTCATCTATTTTCATATGTACACTTTAACGTGACTCACACTGTATTATTATTATTTAAGAATCACAGATACGTAGTTACATTAATCAGGTGTTGATTAACAATAGTACTTAAACTACTAATTAAAATTTAATTAGTAGTTTACTTTTTTTCGTTATTAATGATTTATTTAATTATTAAATAAATCCTAAATAACGAAAAAAAGTATTCTAAAATTGACATAAAATATCACGGTAACAAATTATGATTATTAGTTTTAGAATCACAGATGCGCAATCACATTAATCAGTCAATAAACACTTTAATGTTATTAAAAGGAACTCTTAAACTACTACTAACAAATAATAACAACAAAAAAAAATTAAAATTTTACAGAATATAAAATCACAGAGACGTTAATTTTCATACGAAATAAATTTTATAAAATGCGATTTGTATGAAAATTAAAATAATTAAAATGAAGATATCAATTTTCTGATTTCACCATACCATTTATATGCCCATGTTAACATGGGCTAGTGTCGGCTCATATACCCATTTACCTAACACCATGTTGAAATAATAATCATATTTTTTTACAATTATTATTTTGTGTCAATTTTACAAATTATTCTTTTATTGTTAATGATTTATTTAATTAGATAATAGTTTAAGCGCTAGTGTTAATCAACAACTGATTAATGTAGGTAACTACGTCTCTGTGATTCTAAAGTAATAATTATTATATTCTGTAATAATTTTAGTTTTTTTTTGTTGTTATTTTATTACTACTACTATTACATTATTTGTTAGTAGTAGTTTAAGAGTTACTTTTAATAACATTGAAGTGTTTATTGACTGATTAATGTAATGGACATGGCGCACAATTTTTGTTGAAGATGCCAAAAAAAAGTACAAAAAATTAGAATGAATACTGTATTTTTACTTTTTTGATATCTTTAAAAATGACTGAAATATTCAAGCTCAAAGTGCGCTCTTCCGCTAGGAGCGATTTTCCGCGCGGATTTAGAAAATGTGACGTAGTAACATGAAAAGCTGCATGTAAGATAATTATCTGTGTACAATGGTTAGAATGGTTAGTAGGGGAGCCGAAGCTGGGATTTCAGGACTTGCTAAAGAGTGGCAGACTAACATACAAGGAAATACTTTGTACCTGGTTGATTACCTCTAAGTATGAATTTTTTAAAACGGCATTAGTTCTTATGCCTTTCACCCAAAAAATACCTCAATTAAGCCCAAATTTGAGACCGCAGCCAAACTTTGAGTGACGATGGGAACTAGCCTAGATGGAGGTCACATGAAATTGAACTTCTGCTTCTTCATTGATAAAGACTTATCATTTACCATACCTTATCATTTTGTATTCCATTTTCAAGTCACTTTTTTTTCGCTTACTGTTTAAACAAAACGTGGGATTTTTTTAAATCTCAGGTTTTTTGAACGCACATCTGAACGATGTCTGGTTTTAATTTCTTCAGTTACTCCGTGACCATGGCGCTTGCAACAGTGCCGAAATATTGGAAACTCAAAACTAAGGTACATGGTAGCAATCCCGTCAGTAATATAATAGGAAAATGTCTTGAAAAATAAGTAAATCGTATATTACTTTATGTAACTAATTTTATTATGTATCATACTTATAACTAACACTGGTCAACAAAAAAAATAAAATTGTTTGTTTCCTGTGATTTTTTTTCTGTTTATATCTCTAATTGACGCATATTTTTTAAATATGGCAACAGTTTTTCTCTAACAGCTTTTGTTTATAAGTTATAGCTATCTACCCTCATTTAATATTTTTACTTAGATTTTTGATTTAATTGGACAAAAAAATATATTTTGTTGGTGTTTTCGATATTGCTTCGTTATGAAGATATTGTGTGCTTAATCCAGATGGCTTCTGCTATGTTCAGCTTCACCTTCATCTTCTACGCCTACCTACTACACCATGCATGGCCAGCGGCTCTTCAACCCGGCAGAGCTGTCTGCCGTGTCGGACGGCCCGTGCGCACACTCTAAGTGGCCCTACACCACAGTGCGTACGGCCCTAACCGTCTGGCGCGTCGGCGACTCTGCGGGATTACCACCAGCGAAGAACCAACCCACATCACCATCAATGCTAGCGAGGACAGTGGTTTGAATATACTACCACCGGTGACGAATCTCGTGCGATATGATAGTTTGCTCGACAACCCACTCCCTAAGAGTTCTCACTTCTCTAAATTGTAATAAATAACTTGTTAACTTAAATCTATCTTTTATTTCTCTAACTAAATCTAAAATTCTAATATGTCACTTGGCTCCTAAAGTTCTAACCGTGACATTGGCAAATATAATATTTGAAAAACATCGAAAACCTCTATCGGACTGGATGAAAACTGCGTAACATCGATACTTTAATATAAATATTTGAAATTAAGTAATCAAGACCACAAATGGGTCATTTGTGTTCTGAGAATAGGTACCATCTTTTAGGCCAACAAGGGGGCTACACAAAATTCCCGTTCCATGTGTCTCTGGAATAGTCGTAACAAACAATAGCATTGGTTACAAAAAAATTTACCAGTGCGGCTTCCCGCACACACAACTTTTAGCTTTTCAGCTAAAGTTGATACAAACAATTTTATAAACGTGCCTTTAGTTAGCCAAGACCGTATCACCGTACTTCCACCACTTTATATTAAGCTCGGCATCTTGAAACAGTTTGTGAAGGCGCTTGACAAAAGTGACGAATGTTTTAATTTTCTTTCACGCAATTTTTCAGGAATAAGCACAGAAAACTTAAAAGCTGGTAATTTTTGATGGGACTCACATTAGGCAACTGGTGAATAATCGTTATTTTAAGAAATCAATGAGTGAAGTCCAGTCCTAAGCTTAAAATGATTTTTTTTTTGTTATAAGTAATTTCCTAAGCAAAAAGAGATTGTTGAGAGCATGCTATCCAACTTGCAAGAGCTAGGGTGCAACATGGGCATAAAAATACACTTTATGTACTCGCATTAACATCGATTTCCACAAAATGTGGGTGATTTTAGTGAGGAGCAGGATAAAAGTTTTCATTGGAATTTTCTGACAATGGAAGAAGGTTATCAGGGGCGTGGTGCTCATATATGAATGGCAGACCATTGCTGGAGTTTGCAACGATATCTACTCAAACTTGCCTATTCAAGGAAATCATATAAAAGATCATTTGCTAGTGTTCAATAGAAATTTTATTAGCACAATGTATAATTTTTCGTATTTTTTGTCAAAATAATAAAACTCTATATTTTAAAAAGTAAAGCTGTTGGCGATCTCCCAGTATTTTTTTCATATTCAGGGCAATAGAAATACCCAATAACAGAAAAAAAATTAAAGGAAAAAAAACATGTGTTGACCAGTGTAATCACTTCATTCAGAACTAGAAAACGATTCCAAGGATTCCACTTTTCTTCAATAGATGATCAAGATAAAGAGTTATTAATTATAAATTGCTCTTCCACCATTTCAACAATATTCTATCTTACATCTTACTTGATGAAATCTTTTTCAATTTTATTTACATGGTCATAACATTTTCACCATTCCTCTGCACCAATTTGTGAGGTACACCTGAAACCCCCGATAAAGCAGCTATTATAAGAATAATATTCTAAAAAAACCCTCCTTCTGACGCAGTTAGGTAATAAACTAAATGTATCCAATTTCACTCCAACTTACTGTCAACTCAACGACGCGCTTTAAAATCAAAGATTGACTTTGAATTATGCCTTATTTTACAATACACATTGAAAACAATATGACTTGCTTGAGCTTTTTCGACTTTTTCACAAAAAATAACAAATAGGCATGAAGAGATTACAAAATTTCTGCAGCGACTGACAGTTCACTAGATTTACGTTGACAGGTGACAATAAAGCCATAGACATTTGCCATATGAAAGACACACTTTTCCAATATTTTTGTTTGCCATGAGATTCTGGTACACCTATACCTATCATTTAATGAAAAGATAAACTAAATTTTTTCAGCACAACGAAAATCTGCTTTGGCGCGTAGCAATGCAACGTGACAACTACAGCTCGGACTTCTTTATGCGTCCACTACACATAAAATAAAATTCGAACTATCGCACATTTTTTCTTTTTAATTCTAATTCAGTAAAAAATGTTTTTGAAACCTTCATTCAAAATTCAAAAGTTATCATAATGACAGAACTTATGACCAGACTATGTACATTGAATAAAATATTTTTCTTTTTATCATCAAGCTTAGATAAGTTACTATGACACTCGAGTTAATCCACATTCAGCACCATAGCCTCCCCTTCTACAAGGCCCTCTACAAATGTCAAAACGTCACTTAACCCTTTTAGCACCAGTTCTTTTGTTTTTGAGAAGATGTACCCAAATTTTTATATCAATTTAATTATAGTCCAGTCGTTTGGTACAAATTAACGTGGTTACCTGGAAAGTGTTCCGTGAGTTTTGAAAATTGGTGATTAAAATAGATTTCGCTATGCTCTCTCTGTTAGTCTGTTAGTTAAGTGTGATTGCCACGCTCGTTGCGAAATTGGAAAAATACTGCCTTAGAGAAGATTTTTGATAGTTACATTCTTTCCTATTTCGTCGTTCCAAATGACGTTCACTGCTGGACAAAGGCGAGAGGCCTTTGGGTTTTCCATAGGTTTTTCATAATGAACAGTCCTGCGCTGCCCGCATTCAGGTTCTTCCTGCGACCTTTACCAGATCGTCGGTCCACCTAGTAGGAGGCCTGCCCACGCTACGTATTCCAGCCCGTGGTCGCCACTCTGAAATTTTCTGCCCCAATGGCCATCGTCTCTACGAGCTATGTGTCCCGCCCACTGCCACTTGATTTTAGCAATTCTGCGTGCTATGTCGGTCACTTTGGTTCTCCTGCGGATCTCCTCATTTCTGATTCGATCACGCAGGGAAACCCCGAGCATAGCCCGCTCCATTACCCTTTGGGTGACCTTGAGCCTTCTTATGAGGCCCATAGTAAGCGACCACGTTTCAGAACCTTAAACTTTCCTATTTATTTCACGACTAGCTTTTGCCTGCGGCTTCACCCGCGTGAAATTTAGTGTCACAGATCGGCATAAATTATAGCCTATATGTTAATCTGGGTTACAAACAATAATACTGTACAGTTTCAACAAAATCTGTTGAGTACTTTTTGCGTGAAAGAGTAACAAACCTGAGACACAGGAATCTTCCTAGTTCAGGTATCAACCCACCAACATTCTTACTTTTTGTTTTTCCTGATTGTTTGTTATCATAATATTATCTGTTATGTTGGTGAGAAATAAACATTACTTTACTTTATTTTAAACTTCCAGACATCCAAACTTTCGCATTTATAATAATAGCAGGATACAATTATGTAATGTAGAAACAAACAAGCCAAAAAAAATGTATACTTCAGCAACGCGAATTTTTTTATACTTCAGCATATTTAGGACACCCGGCAGCGTGTCCTGCCATCATCAAAGAAAAAGAACTCGCAATTTAGCAGGTACATTAATTTGACTGTTTCACAACTCTAAATCTATTTAACTTACATTACATGAAATTTATCACATTTATCAAAGCTTCTTAGCTTGTCTATGTCCTAAAAATTATAAAATGAAAAAAGTAGTTGTCAAAAACCTTTTTTAAGGCGGATTTTTTTCAATAAGGCGGGCGCGCGCGCCGCTATAAACGAGGTCACAAAATTCGGAAAGAACATAGCGAAATCTGTTTATTCACCAATTTTCAAAAATTCCGGAAAACTTTCCAAGTAAAATTAACAAACAACTGGACTATTTACTCGTTATTGAGCACAGAGACACAAACTTGGTTATTTTTCCAGAAAATTTATATTTAAGTGCATAAATGTAAAAATGGCTTCATAGTGCACAAAATTGGCAATAGGTGGCATAATAATGGTTACTTTTATAGCGCCTAGTTTGAAATGTGATTGAACGATGACAACTAATAACAGTTGTCAGTTAGGTAAAATTTTATTTTAGTTGGAAAAAGACAAAAAGTGGTATATGGGTTAACGTGCGGGGGCTGCAAAATCATGTTGTGACGTCACGCGCGAATATTCGAAATTTTTGAAAATTTTAAAAAGTCCGTAAACTTCTCGAGGCTCTATCTTCGGTAATACTGGATGGATTGAGGTGAAATAAAAACTAGTGTAATGTGTGTGATCTAAACTTTAAATTAAGTCATAATTTAACTTAATATTACAACTTATGCGTGTTGTCCATTGCGCATCTGTGATTCTAAAACTAATAATCATAATGTGTTACCGTGATACCCAATATTTGGGTTTGGGTTTTATGTCAATTTTAGAATACTTTTTTTCGTTATTAATGATTTATTTAATTAGTAGTTTAAGTACTATTGTTAATCAACACCTGATTAATGTAACTACGTATCTGTGATTCTTAAATAATAATTATATTTTGTAAAAAATTTAGATTTCCTTGTTATTATTTGTTAGTGAGGAGTTTTAGAGTTACTTTTTATCACATTAGACTATTAGAGTGTTATTAATATTGACTGATTAGTGCAATTGCGCATCTGTGATTCTAAAAGTAATCTATAGGTGTATGACCATAATATTTTGTGACAATTAAACTTACTATTATGCTGAAGATTTTTTAAACAGTGACTGTTAAATAAAACTGATTATTATTTACATATTATTATTTTTTATTTTATTAACAGGTTTTATTTTCGGTATGCAATACCGAGGGGTGGAACCTTTTAGATCTGTGTCATCCGTCACGTTTAGTGAAATACCGGGGTGGTTGAAACTTGATTTGATCCATCCGCCCCGTTAAACGATATACCGGGGTGGTTGATACTTGATGTGTTCCATCCACCCCGTTGAACGCGAAGACTATGACTACCGGGGTCGTTGAAACACTTTTTCCCATCCACCCCGTTGACGGGGCAGATCCACCGGGGCCGTTGGGACTAACCCGAAAAATGGAAAAATCGATGGTCTAGGCTTATTTAGATTAGGATCCAAAACTCAATTTACATAATGCGCAATAAAGAATTTGAATTTCAGTTCCAAGTTTTTCAAATTTCACATTATGAGTAAAGGAGCAGCCAAAGAACCAACAATCAACAGACTTCAACAATTAAAAACTAAGCTATAAAAACAAGACTGAAGTAACTCAATATACTCGGTAATTGCCTGCGGAACTCTAAGCCACCAACCAGAGATGTCCATAAACTCGGTTCGGACCCCTTCAATTAGCGGCAGGTGCAAAACAACACTTAGGGACACTCGTTTCTTGTTTTACGGCTAGTTTTATGCCTAGTTTTAAGTCACTCGGGAAATAAACCCTGAGTGGGTATTTTAAATGTCAGAAGGTAGGGTAAAGCGCGTACGCACAGGTGGAGCTTAAGCGGACCTCGAAATAGGACGTGAAAATGGTTCTCGTACGCACTTTATGTTTAGGTAAACGGAGCAAGGCTCATAAAGGTAGCAGGAAGACGCTGGATGCAGGCCGCTACCTGAGTAAATACAAATGAGTAGGTCATCTTCATAGAAACGCACGGGCGCGGTTTGTATGTGAGCGCGCCAACACGTATGCGGCGCGCACGCACTCACTGACAAAATTTAGCGGGGATTAGCGGGGAGCCAGTCGTGGTTGTGCCTAATTTTGTCAGTGTGTGCGTGCGCGCCGCATACGTATATTGTACAAACCGCGCTCGGTGCGTTTCTATGAAGATGACCTACTCATTTGTATTTACTATGCCGCTACCAACCGGTCAATGTATGTATAGAAAGAAATCATTGGGGGAGGCATAATATTAAATGTTCAGCAGTGGACGTCTTGTGGCTGAAAAGTTGATGATAATAAAAGGTGCAAACTTAATGAACGTTAAAATATTGTGCCTGAAATAAGGAAAACCTGTTTTATTAACTTACGTGAAGCGCTTGCCAACTCATCTGATAGAAAGTGTTGATCAGTCCGAAGGCGGAAGCGAGCTTTGTCCGGAATCCTTAACTACAGAGGAATCTTATGACTTCACTAGTTTTTGCCCACTGCTTCACCCGCGTTCACATCAATTTAGTATCACAGATCGGCATAAATTATAGCCCATATGCTAATCTGGGTTACAAAAAATAATACTGTAAAGTTTCATCAAAATCCGTTCAGTAGTTTTTGCGTGAAAGAGTAACAAACATCCAGACATCCAATCTTTCGCATTTATAATATTAGTAGGATTCAATAAAACTATGATACAATATTCTATTATTCTATATTATTTATGACATAAGAATGTTAAAATATCTTTTCGAATTATCCAAATCGATTTGGATAAGTAATAAACATGGCCGTTCTTGCCGCTAAAAGTCAATGTATGAATGAAGGTCGCGTGACGTCACTGTATCGGAGCCGAGCGCAGCCGGCGCTCAGCGGCCATACTTGGCGGCCATTGTGACGTGTAGCTGCGCCTTATAGTACAGGGACGTATTCATGAGTAATGAATAAAGTGTTTATAGAATCTTAATAAAAAGAATGTTGTTTTTGTTCATTCATTATGCTTATTCATATTTTTGTTGTGTTGTTATTGTTTATTATACAGGTTGTTAAGTAAATAAATAGGTTTATTAGCCGACACTAGTTCATGATAACATTAAAATGGTATGGTAAAGTCAGAAATTTGATATCATCATTTAAATATTTTAAATTTTCATACAAAATAAAATTTATAAAATCAGATTTGAGGTTCAGTTCAGGTTGTCTAAATAAAACTATAAAATAAAAGAAAGCATTTTTATTCTTAAACTTGATTACTAAATAGACGATTCTGTAAATTATCTAAATCACAGGCTATTGTTACAATATTATCCCAATCTGTGTGCATGAAATATCGACACATGCGTGAGGTCCGATCATTTTAAAGTCTCTCAACTTCCCTACGCTTCTTTCAACGTGAAGTCTTAATAACAGCAATTCTCTTTGTTTACAAGACTTCATCTGCTGCAGGTTTTGAGTTGGAACTCACACTAGGCGGCCTCAGGAGTGTACAAACCACGTTGCTCCAATGGGAAATATTTTTGAAACCCCTGTCAGCTAACACAATGCTTCCTTGTGGCAATTTGTCAAGAAATCCGCTGTCTTCAAATATTATTGAGTCTGGGGTCGTCCCTTCATATCCCTCAGAGATAAAGTTTATCAAACTGTCAGGTGTTATTGAAATCAAGTAGGTACTTAATCGTATTGCAACTTTTATATTGAGACCATGTAGCCGCTTGGTGCGAAGCGTTGCTAGGTTTCTAGATTTGAATTTCGAAACAATCGATTATTAAAATCGCTTTAGAATAGTGCTTCCTAAAAGCTATCGGCAAGTTTTCCCTGACATCATCTGCTGATGGCCAGATAATAAGAAAATTCAGGCATAGTGCAACTTTTGGGAGAATTTTATTAAAATATTAAAACAGAGATGCCAAAATGTATTGCAAGCATTAAGTTTGGGTCATGCCATCGGATTTTTCGTAGTCACTAGGATTTCAATAGATGATAATACCGTAAAGTTCTGTAAATGTTTAATACAAATGTACGAATGAGCAGGAAGGCCTATCAGTAATTTTGGATCTCGAGATATAGCCATTAGAGCGCCTTTTTGCATATGCTCATTGAAAACGTTATTGTTAATTATTTTTATTATTTCTAAATCAGTCGACTCGATATCAACATTAACACCAAAAGAACTAATAATTAATTTGAGTTTGAGTTGCTGATCGTAAAGGAAACGTTTAGATCAAGATTTTTACGAATTACTTTTTTTTTCTATTGGCTGTTTCCATTTGATTGGCGTATTAGTAGATTTATTTTTCATTTTTGGATGCACCTGCACTGCTTGTGATTTTTGACCCCTTTCATTGTTTTTCGATAATTCCTCTATTTCTTCAGGTGTGATAAGAGGATCACTGTTTTGGATATTTATATTTATGTCTGGTTCACACTTTACTTCTTCAATGGGGTGTAATGACAGGTCTTCGTGTCCAATATCTCTACTTAAAAGTCTTTCCAAATATTCTATGTCCTGTCGTTTTTTGAAACCGGTTCTTATAATTTTCTTTTTTTGAGGCTTCTGACATTCAAACTTATGAGGCAAAACTCCCTTCTTCAGTTTAAGCCTTCCTCCAACCAACTTAAACTTTACGTAATTTTCCATATCTTCTTCCAACTGTAATATAAAAATGTTTAAGTATTAATTTATTTACTTCTAACAATAAGGCAACTAAACTGAGGCAGATACATAAATGCTCCACTGTAAGGTGTGTAAATGACAAAAAAATATAATTCACTCTTTACTTTTAGCTCGAGTACGTCCCTGTCTCCCGCATAATACGCGCGGGTCGGGGGGAGATTGACTGCAACGAAGCGCGAGCCCACTCACCGAAGTATGGACGACGCATGGCGATACTAACCGAAGTTCGCTTTACTATACTTTTTGATCAATTTCCCGCATAGTTTTACTTGCGCCAAAATAATAGGTATGTAGATACGTACATCGAAATGATCTTCACAGCAATATCTTGTAGTCTGGGAATTGGGTGGAATTCTAACATCTCTTTTTGCGAGAGAATACCATTTCTTGCGAAGTTTTGGGTCTTTAGGCACGCAAAAAAACAGTTTTTCTGGCGTTTTAATAGTTGTGCTTATACATTTCGGCACCATACAATATTTATACATTTCGACACTATAAAATTAAACACAAATCGGAGACTTAATTTATTTCAAAGTCACAATTACTAACAAAACACTGCGCGCCTTACCGCTGCCAACGGCTAACTGGCGCGATCGACCGACCTTGTGACGTAAGCGTTACCGCGCCCCGCGCGGGGGGTCAGTGAACTTCGTTAGTAATACCAGCAATATAAATTTTGCCTTATCTCCGTCAATTTTTGTCGTATCACAAAAATTTTTGGACTGTAGATTAAAGATTTTTATTTATCCCTATAAATCTGCATTCACAAATAAGAACGTTAGGTAGTACTGATCCTCATTCAAGTTGGGATTTTAATGTCGTGCCTTAGATTAATAAAACCTAGATAGATAGTCAGTGCACGAAAGGTGAGGCAGATTTTAGTGAGCCTGAATGGCTCACTCGTAAACGTCACATGAACTGTCAAAGTGAAAAATTGGTAAACACGTCCGACGACTTTTAATTAATTAAGACGGTTTGTGCTGTGAAAGGGTGTCTAAATACATCAGAAAAACGAAAGAAAGTGACCAGTGTTACATTTCATAAGTAAGTACTACGATTCGACGCGTATTTTTCTTGAATTTGGCTTTCAAAAATTAAATACGGGAATGATACCAGTAACAAGAAAATTTATTTCCCAATTGTTCGCCGTACAAATACACTTCCTTTTTTATGAAATCGAGACTTTTAAGTCGATTTATCTTATTGTAATTATGTAGGTACTTTGAATTCAATAAATAAGTAAGTACATTACATGATGCGTTTTGTTTTTGTTAATTATAAAATAATTAAAAACGTATTAAAAATTTCCCTACTTTCGGGAAAATCGCCTTCACTGTCTACACTCCCCAACAAAATTGACACTAATGACATAAGATTTTTGCCTCACTCTTGACGAAGCGTTTGTATGAATGTCATAGTCAAAGGACGATATGCAGTCTCTTCGCGGAATGACTGGTTTATCCTAGGTTTGACCAAGGCCTTCAGGCAAACCCCGAAGTGAATTCTTATTTCGGCCTTTGACTAAGTCAAACCTAGAAGTGCCTAAACTGTTCAGTCAAACGTCGAAACCTAAATAACCTGTATCGGGCTTTGCCTAGTCAATCCTAGAAACGACTGTCAGACTCAGTCAAAAGTTGACGGCTAATAGAAAACCGGCCAAGTGCGAGTCGGATTCGCTCACGAAGGGTTCCGTGCGACTCTTTTATTGTTGCATGGGAGTCTTTAAATATTTATTTTATTTTAATTTTATGATTTATTTTTAAAGTAGATAATATGCAACTAAATATTATGTGAATATTCAAGGGTTCACCTGTTTACGTCTTAATATCGGGCAGAAAACTTTAAAAAGTCACGTTTGCTGTAAAGAAGCCCCCCATGAAACATTTAATTTATTATTGAATTATTTATTTTTAAAGTGAATAAATAATTAAATATTTTGAGAATGATTCATGAGATAAGTACGAGCCTGGTGACAGTCAAAATTCAGCGAAATCATAGTAATAAAAGGTCTCGTTTTAACTCTTTATCCTCTAAGGTACAGAACCCTAAAAATTAGTAATTTAAAGATCGGTCTAGAAACACTGATAAACACAACAGTAAATAAGTTTAGTTACTCGTACCTTCACCTAAAGAGATAGCTGCGCGTGTAAACAATAACGTGTAAACGTGTAATAAGTTAGATATCAGAACAGAATGAAGTATAGTTTACTTTAAAGTCTTAATTGAGGTTTGACTAGTCAAACCCCGATTTCATCAAATTGAGTTTCGACGTTTGCCTGACCAAATTAGTTACTCCTAGGTTTGACTAACATTCTTTAGTCAAAGGCCGAAATGTTTGGGCTTTGACTAAGACTTCTAGTCAGACCTGAGGATTGACTAGTCAAACCTAGGAGTGCCGGAACTTCGAGGTTTGACTATAACATGAAGACTATCCATCTAGGTTTTATTAATCTAAGTGTCGTGCGTAAGAGGAAGAAGTCTTGATTGTTTTTTTTTTCAAATTAAAATTATTTATTACATACTAAGTGACAATTTGTCATAGCTGGGCACCGTTAATCAAATAGTTAACTTCGTTAATCGTTAAATCGTTACTAAAAAAATTAACTTCGTTAAACGTTAATACGTTACATTTCGGATGATTTAACGCAAGTTAACGTTAATCGTTAATCCGTTAACACGTGATAATAACGAAAAAAAATATTGCATGCAAGGTTCAAATAATTTCGAAAGCTTGTATCGCGCATGGAATTAATTCCTCTTTTATGTTTGCGCTACAAGTTTTCGAAATTATTTGAACCTTGCATAAGTACAATTATTTTTTTCGTTTTAGTTCAACTGCATTTCAGAATAAAAGCTTTTATTATACATTTTAGTTGTATCTCAATCTCAGAGCCTTGGTACAAATTACAATACAATTTAGCACCAAAGTGCTCAAAAAGACAAATCCAACAAACCCAAACTCGATAAGTTTCCACCGTTTCGTTTAGGAATTTCTATGGCCACCTCTTGACTCCATCATCAGGACCCTGGACATCATCTAGTACTAAAGTGCTCAAAATGACAAATCCAACGAACCCAAATTCGATGCAATTCCGCCGTTTCATTTAGGAGTTTCTATGGCCACCTCTTGACGCCATCATCAAACCAGCTCAATGGTACTATAACATTGCATTGTCAACATACATACATAAGTATACCCAGCTCAATCAGTTGAGGAAAACTGGTCTTAAATTCAGTTGTAAATAAATAAAAAAATGCATTTTTTACATTGTTGCGTTGGTGATCAGTAGGCCTAAGATGCGCGCCGCGATAAGCGGTTATCACGTCATTTTATCGATTTTCTCCATACATTTTGACGTCGATAAAAGTTATCACGGCACGCATCTTAGGGCTACTGGTTACAAAAACTGTTGTTTTGGGTTCTGGAAGTTCTCGAAGCCCGAACGTACTTATCAGAACGCGTTTTTAGCGTGTCTGCTGTATGTTTTTGGTAAATAGTAGGTACTGGATTAACGATTAACGGACTTAGGATAATTTAACGCAAGTTATCCGTTAATAGAAATGTTAACTTCGTTAATTAACGATTAACGGATTAGAGACGAGTTAATGCCCAGCTATGCAATTTGTAATAGTGTAAATTACATAAACATGTCCTTAAAAACTTAGTTACCTGAGTGGTATCGCAATAGTGTAGGTGGCTATAAATATTAATAGTAATATTATTAATATTAATAAACCCTGGTGTGAAAGTCTATTGGCGCTTTTCTTAATCTGTGGAAAATTTTGGCAAGCTTTTGCTAGAATGACATATCTATTAATTACGTAAAAACTATATAGGTAGGTACTAATCAATTGATACATTTCACCCTCCAATTAAAATAATAAAATTATTTGATTGCATGTCACATGACAATATTAAAACATTTTTATGATGAAAACCATTTGTCCCTTTTATAGAAATAGTAAAAATATAGGTTGTTTTGTCATTAAAAACGAATACAGACATACGTAACTAACATGTAGTAGGTAGGTACTTATAGTAAGTAGTAATTTAACAATTAATGTTTTTGTGAATTTATAACACTTTTTTGTAAAATTATCCACCTATCTAAGTAGACACATACCTACGCCCGTATTTACAAACGATGCTTGCTCAAGTGAAGCAAATAAAACGAACGCACAGCGTTGATTAGAGCTTTGTGATTGGTTCGTGTGTCGCCCTGTGCGTCCACGCGCACTGTGAGACCTCATAGTTTTTTGTGTATACGGGCGATATATGCTCGGAAATTTTCGAAAACGCAGGCATTTAGGCTGTATTGCTCCATTTCCTACAACTTTCGATCACGTAGATACATTAGGTCCTTTAAAATACCCTCACCTAAAGTGGTTCTAGATTCAGCTCCTCACCGCTGCCCCATTTATTTAACAGCTGCTTTACGATGCGTGGCTTCCAATATCTGATGCCATTTGGAAGATTTACTACTAAAACTTTTTATATTTTTAGTACAACGCCAGAATATTTTTTTTTATTTGTGTTGAGCGGATATTCTAGTTCAATAAAGTCCTAGTATCACTGCAACCGGTACCTACTGATCTATTGTGATCGCATCTATTTTCCTTAAAATTCGCCTCCGAGCTCCGAGTCCTAAATAATACTAGTTAGTTCGTACAATCGATTGTTATTCACAGGATAAGCTAGCTAGTACCACTCTAGTAGTGGCTAGTATCTATGATATAATCATTGTGGCGAGCTGTTGGTGAGTAGCGACACTACGGGGCCAGTTGTTAATCCGAGTGCTCCCGAGAGTCGGTCAAGACCCTCGTCTTCGGCTTGCCGAAGTGGAAACCGAGAGGGTCTGCAGGACTTTCACCTCTGGCTTGCCTTAACCGGCCGGCCAGAGTGGAGTCGCTAGAGCTATATGCTCCAGGGGTGGAAGTGTTAAAGGGCATAACGCCGCGAGTAACTTCGGAGAAAGCGCAGCACACCTCTCTACACCCCTGAGCTGGCAGACGCCAATGTTGCCCCTCAGTCCGGTCTATACGACCCATGACGCCAGGGGGGGCCCATTTAGTCGCTGGCTAGTCACCGCCTGCCATTTTTTCAGTCCGAGACTATGAACCAGGCAGGTGTCCCGTAGTCTCCATCCATAGCCCAGTAACCAGTCCATCCATCCTTCATCCATAACCCTAGTCCATTCTCCAATAACTGCAATAGCTCCTGTGCACAGGCTGGGGATGGTCTCTGACTACATCCCATGATATAGTCAGAGACTAGATCCAGCATGTGCACCACTTTCACTTTTGTCGATTATTTTGCGCTTAAAACGGCCTCTACGTGTTGGATCTGTATCCCCACGCAAGCCTTATAAAGGACCGGGCCACTTCTGACCCGTGAGCTCCAAAGCGTACAAACATAATAATAATAATAAAAGTTTATTTAACAACTTTAACATTTTTTACATTGCTTACATTGCATTGTTGTACATACATTTCCTTAAAGACCCGTTTAATGCTAAGGTTGTACCGACATACGCTTCAGTTCATAAAGTAACTGAGATTTCTACGCTAGGCTAAGCCTGTCATGTAGAATAATAATAATGTCATGTATAGTAGGTACAAGATATAATTAATTATTAGATAGGGAAATACAATATGTGCTACTCTGAATTTACATCATTTTCCATCAGGTAAGATGCATAACCTGCTTCTCAGGGAATCCTCGTAATAGATAAAGAACATAATATCTTATCTTAAGTACTTTCACACACAAACACACTTGCACACTGTGATTATCATCGCAATAATAATTCGTGGCTCAAAAGAGTTGACACCATTTTTATAGCCGCTACTACGCGACGTGTAAAGCAAGAGCTCAAATTCCTAGAATTATTTTAGCTTGTCCTTTGTTTGGCATCAACATCAAAAACAAAAGAAAAACGATAAAATGTTTTTTTTTTAAACATAATAAAGCGTTAGCTTTTCAGCCAGCCAATAATAAAATTTATGTTAAAATTACGCGAACGCGTGCTACCTATTATGAATTATTTCCAACTTGCAATGTTGTTGCCAGTTGTTGCCTGTGTAGTGTGATATTTTCAGAATACAGGACGGTTAATTGTTATACAGCAAGCAAAGGACGTTTATCTGAGGTAATTATGTTAAAGTTTTGCGTTGTTTGTTATTTGTTACTTTAAAATTAATGTTTGTTAAACTCTTGTGTTTTGAACATTATTATCATAATGTTAATACCTACATTGTGAAAATCTAGTATTGATTTCATTGCATATTCACAGGCACAATAACTTCTCCGGAAGTACCTGGATGCGGGCCGAGCAGGACCTGCTAAATCTTTGGGTGAGGCCTTTGTTCAGCAGTGGACGTCATTTAGCTGAAACGAATAAAAGAACTGTTGTCATTTTGTGTAGTATGTAATTTAATTTTTAAAAGTAATTTACCAGAACAAAATGTCCATTAAATTAGCGCAAGTGGCTACAACATTCGCGCGCATTGAATCAGGCGTCCGCTCTTGCATGCAAAACGCGGATTTATTTTTTGCCTCCCATTAACCACGGTGTAGCGTGCACCGGGATTTCACCGCTACCACAGCAAAAAAACTTTAAGTGACGTCACAATAACACATCGCCTCTAAATAATGGATATTCATGCCAGCTCTCATACCGCTGTAGAAAGAAATATTTGCAAAAGTGCGTAGGTAGGTACTATTAAACAAATTCATCTTCGTTCGTTCGTTTCAACCATATGACGACCACTGCTGGAAAAAGGCCTCCCCCAAGGTTTTCCACAATAAACGGTCCTGCGCTGCCCGCATATCAGATCGTCGGTCCACCTAGTAGGAGGCCTGCCCACGCTACGTCTTCCAAATTCATCTGACCTAAATCTGAAATGTAGCATCCTTGAATAGGAAAGATCCACGTCTTGGTTAACATAGTATAGAGCGAACTTATGTCGATGGACTGATGACCTCAAGAAGATAATTGACAGTGCCTAGAAGAAAAAAGTTTGAAAAGACTTTTAGCGCTCCTTGGACTTACTCGTATCGGTGGTAAACGATGAAGATGTGCTTTAACAGACTAAATTCATAATTATCCCCACTCATAAGATACCTTGATTAGATATTCTTAATTCTTTGTTCCCATAATTTTGCGGGCCAGGCGAAATAAAAGCATCAAAATCACTCTTTTCCTACAATTTCTCATTCCCTTTTACGTTGTCCATGTAGCCTAATCCTACTGTTTCTTATTTCACTATGGTCCCACACTTCTGAAAAAACTCATTTCCATATAGATTCCAGCGGGATTATTTTATTTTACACTGAATTTACACTATAAAATGTGAAGCCGTGTTGCGTGAAACAAAGAAAACCAATTTCATGTTATAATAAGTACTTCTATATTTTCTTTTGCAAGGGCCAATTTTCTTTTGTGTTTGCTTACGTACTAGCTGCGTAGTAACATGTAAACGTGTAGTTATTTGTTTCTGTAAAAATAATTTTAAACTTCAAATAATCTTCAACCTATTTGGTACCTCTCGGTGACATACGAGTATTTCATATTTTAACTGTATTAATTTATTGCTCACATTAAAGTCAGCATCAAATTGTTCGTGACACACAAAGTAGCCAATACGTTCGCAACACGTCTTTATTGCAATTATTGGAATAAGGTAGAACACCAACTATTTGACGCTGACTGTGCCGGAACAAAACCTCAATTTACGGGCGGTTATGAAACAACATAATATTGATGTAAAAGACGCCTCCCTCAAATCCTTACAAAGCCTATCGCTTAGATAAAATACTTACCTTTTACCAAATAAACCGGGCTAAAGTACCTATCTACGCCTACGTAATGGTAGCCATTTCTAGCGCATCATAAGAAAAAGCGATATAAACGAAGAAATATCTTTACGGGTACAAATAATGTCTAGTCCCAGCACCGGGAGGAATGTTGGGAAAACAATAAAAACGTTATGCCGCTTTGTCCTGGATATTTATTGGCTGTTGCGACGGTATCCAACTCGATGGAAGAACATTATCGCAGTTTTTTGCGCAGTTCAAAATGGTGACACCTTCAGCCCTTGAAGGATTCTTGCACGTGATCTTTTGACCTTGAACTACTTCGGGCTTATTCAGATGTGTAGATAGTATTTGTCAAGACAGTGGCGGGGCAAGACCTAAATTTGATGTGGGCAAGACAGATTTCGCGAGGCCTTGTTCTGTGGCGACCTGAAGACGGATTTTATTTAAAAAAAAAAAAAAAACGGGTCAACGGTCTATTCATTGACAGTTTCTGATTTCTTGATTCAGTGATTATTTTTAAAGGAATATTGCGCCAAAGAATAATGTTCGTCACTTAAAACCGTGTTGTTGCTTAATTTTGTGTCTGATTATGGCTGAATTTGTTTGGAAAAAAATATATTTTTTTAACTACATTATTTAGCTATCAAGAATTTATATTTAATAGTCAATGTTTGCATTTATTGTCGTATTGTGATATTGTCATCTCCACCTTGTATACATTTTTTCAAAATTTTTGATGCGCGAGGCCCCTTGTTCCGCGAGGCCGTAGGCGGTGGCCCACGTCGCCTACGCCTTACGCCGCCACTGTGTCAAGAGCAGACAGCGGATAGGTATTCGGTTGCATATTTACTGAAGGTTGAATTTTGGCTGTGATATTATGGAAGCGGCTTCAGGGCTTTAAATAAATAAATAAACAAAAGGCTTCAAAGGCTTCAATAACAGGATAATGTTTTATTTTTATGAACCACATTGTAACAAGGCTTACTGAACGGAGTAAAAATACCTAAACTTTTTAATATTTACGATAAATAAGTAGTACCTATGTAATTTTCCATATCGCCAACATCTTGAATCTAAAATTGCATCCATCTAAATCTAAAGATGTCTATGAGAAGCGATGGTCCATACTACAACCTACTTATTATGTATCAAACAGTACCTACACTCAAATACCTACCTGTGCTCACATTTGATGCGAACAGCGTAGGAAAATATTACGAAGTTACAAATTGAGATGTAAGGAAATCATGGTATCAATAAGGAAAAATAAGACATAATAAAAACAATCATTTATTAGCATTACTTACAGACATGAAATATAGATAAAAGGGTAGATACAAAAGGTACCGTTAGGTAAGTATAGACGAGTACAATAATAAGATTTAAGTAGGAAATTGGCATTCAGGATCAATAACGAAAATAATTCAATTTTACAACATCAGATAAAATTGAAATGTATCTTGTAACAGTCCAAATGAATTTCATTCGTTCAGAATATATTTTATTTTACATAAAGAGTATTATTCCAAACAGTAAGGAAATGAGCACAATTTTGATATTTTGGTCCCATTTCAACAATGATAAGTTTAAAATTTCGTTAGATATCAACAGTAGCAATATGATATGAAACAGCTCAAGGAGGCCAAACCAATATTCGGAAACAGAGTACATAACGTATTATATAGTAGATTAAACATATCTTTACATAGCACATTCCAAGCTCGACAACATACGTTATATATGTATATAACACCGCTATTCCTTTAAGCAACAAGGTAAACATTCCGGTTCTCATTAATCGTCACTCTTCAGCTGCAGAACAATAGGTACCTTTGTATGTTAATGTACGAATGATGGCACATCAATCTAACGTCGCATCATCTTAAGTGATTGCAATAGGTGTTATGTTTCAAAAAAATCGTATAGGCTGATGTGCTGTCTCTGTACTTAGTATTGCTTTAGTTCACATAGAATCTCAATTTGAATTGAAGTTTTGTTGTCGGTTCCGAGAAAACTCGAGGAATTATGTAATTTGTAGCAATTTATTTGATTGACTCCATAAAGTAAGTTATCTTAATTTAACTCTAATGGGGTATTCAACTTCGCCGTTGTACCTATCCGATTTTCCAAAGGGCCTTTATTTCCACTCTCAGATGGTTAGAATAGCACCTGTCTCAAAAATACCTCAGGCGTAAAAGCCTTGAATTTCTGTAAATTGTTCAATATTAACACTTCACTGAATGACACAAGATCGCTTATCGGTTTGGGGGTTAGACCTGACCAACCGATTGAGGGTGAGCTTGGGACTGCCGCTGGCACTGTCGCTCTCGCCTTTGGCACAAGTCTTTGTTCTCATGATCATCAGGTCTGTCCTGATGCTGGGCCTCCTGACATTGGGAGCGACCACGCCGCAGGCGTCTGACAATCTTCTCTTTATGGACAGCGTGCATTTCTTACTTCTATTGCTTTGGCTACTGGTAGGCGGCAGCGTGCAAGGACTGCCAAAGGCTGTACTGACCCGCTTGTGGTGGTTGGGAGCCATTTCGAGGGGTAAGTTGGCGACTACGAAGAGCTCGTAGAAAAGGTCGTCGACCTGGTAGTTCTTCTTGGCCGACGTCTCGACGAAGACGCAAGCCGAATCCTGGGTTGTGCAGTAAGTGACTGCTTCTTCGGGTTGGACAGTTCTGGCAACAAAAGATGGAATCATATAGCACTCCCATGTAAAAACAAGGGGACAGGTTTATTTTTAAAAAGCATTCGCATACGAGCACCACGAGCTAACTTCGTCTGATGATAGATTATTTAATACGAGTAATCCTATTTAGTTCTTGGTGAAAGCAGCTCTTATTATTCAATATGAATTGTTTGAATGCAAGTAAGAGACCCGCGTCAAAATTAAAGCAAAAGTTTAAAACATGACAAATATTAGAGCGCAAAACAAACACTTTGAAAAATGCTGACTAAAATAACGTTTATCCTACAACGCAAACTATCACAAAGAAAACGTCGCGAAGTGCGATGATGCCCGCCACAATAGGGCGCAAATCAATGATATTAAAGAACTATAGATATGTTACGTTCATAGAAATTACGATTTGAATCCGTGCCGAGCTATTCCAAATTGCACACATTGACAAATGTAACTGATAAGTGAAACAAAAGATACGAAATAGCACGCAAATGAAAGAGATAGCTATAGTTTTAACGATTCTGCACTAACTAATCTATGTCCGCAGCGCACGCATCCTTATCGCTCTAACGTCAAAACAAGATCGCTTTCTCTTTCTTAACTTGAACATGGCGCATGGCGTCTTGATTGTTTGCATAAATAATTGAAAATATAAATACTAAATAATTTTGCATAATCACATGTGGTAAGAGATCCCTTGTATTTTGTTTACTTTAGAGTCATAATTGGTACACTTTCGAAACACACACGATGGCATTTTTTATTTATTTTGGTAAGAACAGGAACTTACGGTGTGGTACGCACGCGATTGCGCACGACGCAGGCCACACGAAGACTAAACACAAGACGTCCCAATTGGGACGTATTTGAGTATTCACAGCGCAAGCGCTTATAACATATCTGCTTTTGTTTTTATATAATATCATTGGCGCAAATCGATTCTGTCTGGCACTAATGGAAACCGTTGCGGATTCGAATCAGGGTGTCTGTGGTTTTACAATTATGTGTTGATAAAATCAGATAATCTTTGATATCCTAAAGTGCTCTTATCACTGTTTGAAGTTTATAATATTTCGTTTATCAGAAATGTCTAAAATATTATTATAATATCACCAGCTCAAAAACGCTTAGGCAGTGCCTAACTAAGTTGCGTTTTATTAATACAATGGTTATTTTGTAATTAGTTTACCCCGAAATAAAACGAAAACTCAACCGAGAGCAAACTAAAAATAATACTGAATTTAGTAGGTAATAATGATTAAATTATAATAAATAGATTTAAAATTTTAAAATCTCAAAATGAGGGTATTTGTATAGTAAGGTCCTTTGGCGACCGCCGAAGCAATAGTGGGACTGTTAAACTGTAACTGTTAAGTAGGTATAAAAACGATAACCATCGTTTAAATCTCAACAGATTAACGCCCGTATTCACAAACATTACTTTGAGGTCACACAGTGCGCGTGGACGCACAGGGTAAAACATGAACCAATCACAGAGCTCTATTCAACGCTGTGCGTTCGATTTGCTGCTTCACTTATGCAAGTATCATTTGTGAATACGGGCGTAAGGATACATGTCTTGTAAATGTTTCTATATCACTATGTTAAAATGATGCTGCATAGAAATAAACCATAACTCACTTCAGTTCCCGATCGCACTTGTTGCCAGCGATCGCCATGGGCACCCTGGGCGCCTGTCTCTTCCCCCGGCTGCCCCCACTGGTAGCACTGGCCTTGGTCTCCAGAATCTGCTCCCGGAGGCGGATCACCTCCTCGAAGGACTCCCGGCTGTCCATGGCGAAGACCAGCACGAAGATGTCACCTGAGAACAAGGATTTTGAGAGTTTGAGACCTCTTACACCCGTATTCACAAACATTACTATGAGGTCTCACAGTGTCATCATCATCATTTCAGCCATAGGACGTCCACTGCTGAACATAGGCCTCCCCTAATGCTTTCCACGTTGATCGATTGGTAGCGGCCTGCATCCAGCGTAGTAGCATCTCACAGTGTAGGGTCTCAAAAACCTATTCATTTCAAAACTCGAGTATCGGAGTGACACACGAACCAATCACAGAGCTCTATTCAACGCTGTGCGTTCGACTTCGCATAGCGTTGCAGCTTTTGTGAATACTGGTGTTAGTTAGAGTAGCTGTTATTATTTTATAAGTAGGTTTTATTGTAAGACCTCTCACTTTAAGATGCTACATGAGTTGTAATAAATATCGTTAAAGTCGTAATCTAAAGAGTTCAAATAGAACGGCAATAAAGGTTAACTAAACTAAAAATAACCCTCTGAATTCTTTAACACGATTTGTTGTAGGTGGTGATACCGTTGGTTTCGGACTAGCATTCATTTTGTCACTTGAAAATACTTAAAATCTCAGTGGTTGTCCAAAAAATAAGGCTTAAAACCTGTATCAAAGAAAAAAGGAATTGATATGTAAACAAACTTCATCCATAATCTCTTTATAGCTACCATTTCCGAAAATTTCAAAGTCGTTAGATATTTTTATCATCGTACTCAATACACTCCGCCACCTCCTCAAGAATAAAACATCACACAAAAGCATTCAAGTTCCCGAAAGCATGGAAAATGTCTGGAAAATCCCTGACTTTTTATATCATACTTTTCTTTGAGGACGACTATTAAGATAAAGAAGGGCGAATTCCAGTTTCCAAAGCCATTTCTAAATATAAGTCCGCAATAGGTCCCATCAAGGTACCTACAAGCCGTGGCATAGTAGAAATAGATGTAGTAAGCACATTACACGCAATTTTGAAAATAACAGCATACAATACTACATTAACATTTTGAAAATACCAGTCACGATATTCGGTTACTGTATGCGGGTAACTCCCAACAACGTTCAATTTGTTCTGATGCGAGTATTGTCAAGATAATTTTAGCTTTTTAGCAAAAATACTTGTAACTGTCTCTGTTTGTTGCCGTTCATATCTGAATGGACTGGACTTTCACTGGTAATAAAAATAATCTTGGGCTAATTAATAGAGTTGTACAAATTAAAATCCATGTAATAGTGAAATTAACGTCCGTATTCACAAACGATGCATGCTTCAGTGTAGCATCAAATCGAAAGCACAGCGTTGAATAGAGCTCTGTGATTGGTTCGTGTGTCACCCTGTGCGTCCACACGCACTGTGAGACCTCATAGTAATGTAAATACGGGTGTAAATCCGCCACGGGCTGAAATCTATGCGGGCGAAGTCGCGGGCAGACGCAAATTACAGTATGATTTATTAATCCAAAAATTTAGCCTACCGTATCTACATGGGGTGGTTCCGAAGGCGGATGCCGGTCGTATCGTACATAATCCGAGCTCATCCGGACTTAGTGGCTGCCTTTTTAATAATCTTTATGCGATCTCTATTAAAGTACTGTACATTCTCTGCAATTTTAATCCTACGGTAACATTTTGTGGAAAAATTTTAGCATATAACAAGCGTTCATGAAAAAGTAGCTTCTCCCACAGAGTATTGCGCTGGTATTATTTTATCATAGAGCTATCAAAAACAGCAGAAAATAAAATGACTATCGTATTTAAAGACTTTAGTTATTTAACTATACCTCTGCAGTCCCGTAGCCGTTACCGAATCTAACTACATCGTGGTTCACAATGCGACTGGTTGGATTTAATTGTGTTTTCAACTAATATTAATACGTGCTGAATATTGAAGTTTTTGCCTCACAAATCTAATGAAATTCGGGCGGGTCCCATTAGAAACTTCAGGTTAAATACGAATATAACCGTTACGAGGAGTGTGTATTTAGTACACTGAATTGCAATCAGAACGTTCCTACTTACGTAAATAGATCTGCGCTTCTAACCTTTGTGCATTTCGAAATAAATTAAACATACTAGTTAGTGAATATTAAAATCTGTGTAATAAAGGTTAAAGCTATAAAGTACTCCAGTGAAAGTCTCAAACAGCTGAATAGGCCTCTTCCAATGAGGTAACGATTGACCGGTTAGCAGCGGCCTGCATCCAGCGCATTCCTGTAACCTTAATAAGTTCATTTGTTTACCTTACGATGTGTTTGTTAATAAGATATTTGTAGAAGGCGTGGGTAGAACTTTGATATGATAATGCAGACCATCTTTAAAGGTAACCGAATCACTCCCACACACGTTAGGTAACTCAGAGACACAGTAATATGCTAATTGTGGTGTAAATGTAAACACCTATTAAGTACATCAATTATTCAAGGAGAGCTTAGATAGTAGATAGTCTAATACAATCTTCAATCTATTAAGCACTCTATGTAATTGTGCAAGTTTGATTAAATGATATACACTCGACAGCAAATAAATCGCACCACCCGCGACGCGAACTTTAAAGATTTTCTTTTGACACAATAATGGTGCCCCAACAATATTGGTGTTATTTGAAAGCCCAATAAATATCCTTAAAGAAAAACACATTTAATTTCTTAATAAATGATTAACATATACCATAAATGTGACTTGAAAAAAGACCTCACTTTGGGCTCACCTCTGGGATCAATTAGACCAAATTTTATGGTTATAAAACCAAATAATGATCACACGTGTCCTCTTTAACAGATGGATAGCGATTAATCCCAACTTAACAGTTTTATAGCCATAAAAGTTGGCTCAAGCGTAACTATCTATTTTTTGAAGAAGTGACTCTGGATCCTTCTAAAGAAACATTTTTGGGGTAAAAACCTTTCCTATAATGAAATGAAGTTTAGAACTAGGCTTTTGCATGGTACCAATATTGGTGTGAAGTGGGGATGCATACGTTTGAAAGTGCTTGTCGCGGGTGGTGCGATTTATTTGCTGTCGAGTGTAGATAGTAGAATCGATATTCGCTGAATAAATATGACTGATTAATTAACCCTAAGGTTAATTAATGTTCACAGGTACTAGTAACCTCAATTATTTCAACCCATACGAGAAAAGCGTGGACTTCCATCCACAAGGTGGACCGACGACTTCATATAGGTATTCCTGCTACCTGGATGCAGGCTGCTACCAACCGGTCAATATGGAAATAATTGGGGGAGGCCTATGTTCAGCAGTGGACGTCCTGTGAAATGACGATGAAGGTTCACATAAAGGATCACAGGCACTTTGACCTCAGTTATTACAACCCACACGAGTAAAGAAGCGACTCTACCTAGCTTTATTTTTCGTCGAGATCAAATCTCTCTACAAGCAAAAGTTAAAGGAGTAATTTGTCAAGACAAAAGATCGATCACTAGGGACTATCTCGGCATTTGAGAGCTCTCCCTAGAGGATGTGTTTGGTTACATTGAAAACCAATCGACGACCTATTTACTGAAATTCTACTTCAGTCAAGCCAAGAAACTTATTTTGGAAGCGTACGAAATTGCACAAGTCGCATACGATGCAAGAATTGGTTAAATTCAATAAGTTTATTAATTACTAGCTTTCCGCCCGCGGCTTTGCCCCCGTGAAAAAAGGGCTGTTTTTAGGGTTTTCCCGGAAATTATTCGATTTTTTCTCGCCGTAATAACCATTCTTGGACATTTAAACATTAAAAAAAAAGAATTGGTAAATATGGTCCAGGCGTTGTTGAGTTATGCGCTTACCAACTCATTTTGCGATTCATTTTTATATTATAGATGACCAGTTAGGTTCGATTAACTATTAAGCTCTTATAAATATCATGCCCTACATAAATATTCACAAATAAGTACGTAATTGGACAAAAAGGTTCGCCATATTAAATAGCTGACCTTATGGCTTAGTTAGCTTTTGTATGTGAGGGTTTTTTTAATGATGGATGTCAGAATATATCCTTGGGTATTCAAGGATAATGTACAATTTAGTAATGATATAGATTCGTATGCGAATTGGAATTCGAGTGCTTCAATAATACATCTCAAGTATAGGTAATTGAAATTGTTCAAAGCGACCGAAGCAGTTGTTTTAGTTCGCAATACTCGTGTTTGCTGTTTTAATTGTACAGTTTCCAACAACAAACTAACGCATTGCTCTACTTAATACAAAATAATGAAATAGCAATACAATTACAACAACCAGAGCAGAATTATCTTACTTATTTTATTTTAATTATTCTCATTTGTTTATATTGTCCTTGTTGATTATTGTTAATTAATCGCTGTTGTGTGTTTTTATTTCGTTTACGAATACAATTCCAAGAAACTCCTTAATTCCAAAGAATCCTCAATGTTTGCCTATAAGGTAATATTTACTGTCGTAGCAATTAATGTTTGTTTAACAAACTGGATACGAAATGAATTGCTAGAGAGAACAAAATAAGGCAACTAATAATATTCTACTGTGATTATTTTAAAATATAAAAAAAAAGGCCGGGTAGCAGAGAAAATGGCGAAAATGAGGTTTTCATTTTTCATTTTTGAGGTACTAAACAGTAAAATTAAAGGCTAAGATTTTTATTGGGCATAGTTGAGGATATTTTCTAGGGCTATTAACGGATGGAAACACGATTTGATGAAGTTGACTCGATAGAATAAATTCCCAAAGTCACCTCTATTCGTTTTCTATTTATGGTTTTATTTTTAAAATAAGCGATTTGAGATTCTAAATGTTTTACTAAACTAAAGTTCAGATATAACTTGAGGGCTTTTAACGGATGAAATTTTTATATTGCGTCTTATTTAGTTACTATGTTAAAAAATGTGGAAAAAATCGTCCATGACGGCTTGGACAATCTCAATCAGTCGCGCGGTGGCGCTTACGGAGGACGGACGCGTGTCAGTTTTTTGGCCGTGACAGTTCGCGATTTGTCAATATTTTTGACAATGATGACTTTGATGAGTCACAGTATAATAATATCAGTGTTACTGGAGAAAGCTTAAATTTTTGATAATTAAAAATTATCAATTTTGTCTACCTATTGAAATTTAAATCGTTCGCATCCTTTTAAACGAAGACTCTACTCATGATACATAGTACATTCCTCAAATATGAGACAAAACCAATGAGTTAAAATTACATTTTAATAGTACCTACATACAATCGTCTTACACTCTTTAGAAGAGCACACTGACACAAATAAATAATAAAAAATACTGTCTAAGGTCTGTAGCTAAAGGTCTAAGCTGTAAGATAGAAGAATCTTCTAGCCAAAAAGATGGCAGATACAGCAGATGTCAACGGATTTAAAACTGGAGTTCATATGACTCCTTGTAGATTTGAGTCTCTAGAGCGTCCCTTCCTCCACCATGCGTAAGAATGTTTCAAAAATACTGTCTAAGGTCTGTAGCTAAAGGTCTAAGCTGCAAGATAGAAGAATCTTCTAGCAAAAAAGATGGCAGATGCAGCAGATGTCAACGGATTTAAAACTGGAGTTCATGTGACTCCTTGTAGACTTGAGTGTCTAGAGCGTCCCTTCCTCCACCATGCGTAAGAAATTTCACAAAAATACTGTCTAAGGTCTGTAGTTAAAGGTCTACGCTGCAAGATGGAAGAATCTTCTAACCAAAAAGATGGCAGATGCAGCAGATGTCAACGGATTTAAAACTGGAGTTGATGTGACTCCTTGTAGACTTGAGTGTCTAGAGCGTCCCTTCCTCCACCATGCGTAAGAATTTTCACAAAAATACTGTCTAAGGTCTGTAGCTAAAGGTCTAAGCCGTAAGATAGAAGAATCTTATAGCCAAAAACATGGCAGATGCAGCAGATATCAACGGATTTAAGACTGGACTGGCACCACCTTGCAATGTCATCCTCTCATTGTTATCTGTAATGTAAATTATTTTTAAAATGTATTTAAAAAATAAAATGTTCGTTTTATTATTTCAATAATCTGACCTCTCAACTCAACTACACTACACAAACACCTTTGTTCGCAACTGTACTGACGAAACCTCGATATTATACCGTTCATTTAAGATGGCAAGCCTTATGTATGGAACGGTCGCTTTTTTGTAACCTTTATAATTTGGTCGGCTTATAGAAGAATTCCTGATATTTTTTTGCAGTTCGATAACTTTCTTATAAGTCGTAATATAAAGCTGAAATTAACAGGATAGCTTATTCAAGGAACATTTTAATTTGTCCATTGTATGCCATGTTCCCTTGTTATAAGGGAATCGCGTATTCGGCCACGAAAGTAAGACTGTTAAAATAAATTAGATTTCTTGAAATCTCTCTTTTGCGCAAAGCCACATCATTTATATTTACTGTGGTTATAAAGGTGTACCAAGGGTACATGCTACACCTTTTTATTCGATTGTAAGAGTACTGGTTTACTCACAAATCCGTTTTATCTGATTTTCGAATTACACTGGTGTTTATCATTCAAATCAATGACTAATGTTTGAACTAATTTGGACATATCAAGGTCTATCATTGGTATTTTTTTCAAACTTCTGCGTTGAGCCATTTACGAAATCTGGGACATCACAAAACACTACCCCAGCAAAATTCTAAATAACTTGAGAACCGGAACACGAACAAATTTTGCTATTCGTGGACAAATTACTACGCAACAAGAGCTATCTATCCATGTATTTGGTTCCGGGATAGAACGACTTTAAAAAAAAATTGCCAGGGTAATGTTTGAAACGTTACCCCAGCAAAATCTGTTTTTTCCTAATAACTTTAAAACTATAATTTGAACGAATTTTGCTATTAGTGGACAAATTTCTGCTCACGATGGACTAATTATCTGCTATACTCTCGACTCTCTAAAGCACAACATTTATAAAAATTTTGCTGCGCTAATGCACTCCAGGTAACCGTGTGTGATGCTTATTGCTCATAGTGATTTTCGATACAGAGCCCCGTACATACATACGTTATACATAAATTATGGAAAGAAAACACCCAGACCAATACAAACAAATATGTATGCAATTTTAGTATGATATTTTTATTTATTAATAAACAAAAAGACTGAACAAAATTGATGCGTGTACTGATTAATGTAATTAACCACATGCAAAGCTTTGTGAATTGCAACAACTATAATTTATTATCCAAGCTCTAAATAATCGCTACTACGAGTAACTGATCATAAAATGTTTTTCCAATCGCTCAAGCTCCCGAGGATCTACCGATAGGTCGGGTGACGTAATCTTGAAATTATTTTAGCCGGCGCGGAACTTCCGGAAGGTAGGGTGACGCCACGCCTCTTTGAACCGTGTTTACTTTGGCAGTTATATTCTATATTTATTCGATTCTAAAATATATTCCCAAAAATTTTGAAAGTTGTTTTAATTTGTATCACTCGGATATGATTTGTATTAGAAAGTGCTGTGAGTGTGACGCTTGAACGGAAGGAAGTCAACCTAACCTAACCAACTGCGTATTTCTAAACTGCGTATTTCTATACTGTGTAGCCGCGAGAGCTCTTTGGCGCGCTGTCTTCGGCGAAGAATTGCGCGCGCAGATTTTGACAGCGCGAAATACCTACTTTAGCAGAAATACCAAGCCTTAACTGTTTTTGGCAGGATCCCGTTTAGTTTACACGATCAACCCGTTTGCGGATCCCGCAAAATACCGATCCATTCGAATTTATAATTCGAATTTCAAACACACATACGAGTAGGTACCTATTATGTGTGTTTACACGACAGTCCAGTTTCGCGGAATCCTGCAAAACAGGATTGCCTTGGGAACGAGCTCTTACGTAGTTGAAATAGGAATCATTTTGCAACAATTTATAGTCTGACTAGCTTTCCGCCCGCGGCTTCGCCCGCGTGGAATTTTGTCTGTAACAGAAACACTTTATCGCGCGTGTCCCTGTTTCAAAAACCGGGATAAAAACTATCTTATGTCCTTTCCCGGGACTCAAACTATATCTATGCCAAATTTCATCAAAATCCGTTTACTGGTTTAGGCGTGAAAGCGAGACAGACAGACAGAGTTACTTTCGCATTTATAATATTAGTATAGATGTGCTGTCGTCCGTACAACGCAGACAAATAGGTTTGTTTCAACCATATTCGTATCAGGGAGCGTCTGAGAAATCCTCATGAGCATTACATTTGTAGCAATATGTAAGCAAGAATTATTTCAGCCGACGACGTGTGAAACGGTACTGACTAAAATAACGGCCGCGAAAACTTTAGCCAGAAATACCTCCAATTGAGTTCTAAAATTAGACTTGACCTTTTAACTTTTGAGACTAGTACAAAACGTTTTTTTGTTTTATGTATCATTGCAAAAAGAACTGGCAAATATTTGTTTAGTTATTTGGTATCTTTCAGGTTTTTTTAAGGCTTTAGAGAAGCACAGAGCTAGCTAGATTGGTGTAAATGGTCGCTTCTTATGTTCTGTTCATTGATGTTTCAAATACTTAATGTAAGTCGAATACCTAGTTCCTAAAATCAATTGTCTGTCATATATAATTAAAAGAAATTACCATTTTCTGTAAAAAGGTTTAGCATTCTAAGCCCTAAACACTA
This sequence comes from Ostrinia nubilalis, assembly GCF_963855985.1. Lineage (NCBI taxonomy): Eukaryota > Metazoa > Arthropoda > Insecta > Lepidoptera > Crambidae > Ostrinia > Ostrinia nubilalis. The sequence continues at coordinate 4,642,434 of NC_087100.1, forward strand.
CAGTAACAGTTGCAATCTGTATAATATTTGGCATGGCATGTTTAACAACGACAACATGAAACATAAGTAGGTACCTATATTATGTAGAGACATAGTCTACACAGCACCATTTGTGAATACGTTGCCACCATTCATCTGTTAAGTAATATTCTAACAGTGAACACTCCACAAGAGTTGCAGAGATAGGAAGGTGAGAACACCAATTTCAGAGATAGGAACAAAAGGTGGGAATACGAGTAGTTCCGGAATATTCTAAGCTGTGAATTATTTGTCGGCCGTTTGGTGTAGTGGTTCAGAACGGATTACTATGCCGAGAGGTCCCGGGTTCGATTCCCGGCCGGGCAGAAATTGAAATGATGAATTTTAATTTCTGTGACGGGTCTGGGTGTGACTATGTATAATATTTATGTATTAAAAAAAAAAGTATCCTATAAGTAGTATATCCGTTAAGCTAGCACCCATAACACAAGCATTAAGTTGCTTACTTTGGGGCTAGCTGGCGCTGTGTGAAATTGTCCAAAGATTTATTTATTTATTTATTTATAATTATAAATTCAAGCTCAGGAACTACTATAATACCGCACACAAGTTTGAGAAACACAGTGGTCAGTGCCGGATTAGCCACGTAGCAAGAGTAGCAAATGCTACGGGCCCCGCGAATTTGGGGGCCCCGCGCTCCAACGCCTGTCTGACCGAAATAAAAAAAAGATTAATTTAGATAGTTGCATGCCTTAAACGCGAAGGGCTTAGGCTATGCTTTACTTTCACTTGAAAATCTAAAACTCTATTTCATCACGTTTAAATCATAAAAATAAGTAGGTAGGTATTTTACGAACTTTTTAACGTGAATGTTCTAATGTTTAATTATAATCGATAAAACTCATTTATTTCTGTGAATAGGCTTAAAAAAAGCACTTTTACACGTCCCAGTATTAACCCTACCACTGCTTCAGGACAATAAATGGGCCAGTGCTGAGAAGAAGCAGCGCAAGAAACTCAGTCACTATTGTCTGCCTCTTTTTCAAAGGTTTACAGGCTTTAAAATGTACAAAGTTAACTATAATATTTATGCGAGCTAGGCAGTAACGCATCCCAAACATTTTTATCTTTTAAATAATCATCGACTTTATAGTAGCCCTTTTTCATTAAGGTACTTTTAATATGTGCTTTGAATTTATGAATGGTCAATGGGTAGTTCTACAACAGTTTGTGGTAATTTATTAAAGAATTTAATACATTTTCCCATAAATGAATTACCAATCTTATGCAGTCTGAATAGGCCAGTAGAATTAAACACAAAAATGAATTAAATCGGAAATAATTCCTACAAAAGATTTTATTGCTTTAATGGCTTCATTGGTTGCCCATAAAGACTCTCCTAGGTTTTCGACTTCGACGGAGTTGTGCTTAAGTGGTGGGGGCCCCAGAAAGGGGCGTTTTTTCGGTTTTCCAGTTATACTGCGTAAAGGACTTACCATATCGAAAAGTGTTCTTCATGACGGTTGAAGGGTACTTAATCCTGCATTGAATAAGACCAAATTCATTATGTTTTGGACAAACCGTTCACGTGCTTATCTTCGACAAAGTAGAAAATTTACGTTTAGTTAATAACCCTCTTTACGTCCAATAGCTCGTCACCCGCAGGCTCCCAAGCCTTATAAAGGGCCACCTTAACCAGCGTATCCCTGTCAGGGCTCGCGAGTTGGATTCGCCTATCCTTGTTCGTCCCAGCCGATCCTTAACTGCGGTTGCTGCACCTCTTCCTTGCACTCTCCTGAACGACACTGTGTTATCTACTATGGTTCCCCCTCTTCCTTGTACCCTCCTGTACGACTGTATTGCTTAGCCGTATGCCTGGTCCAAGGTTCGATGCCCCAAAATCAACTTCATACGCGTGAAAATAGTTTAAATACTATTTCCCGTGCTTGCAACATTTTTCTTTACTGCTTCGCCTCTATTAGTCGTAGAGTGATTGTATGTATCCTATAGCCTTTCTCAATTTATGGGCTATTCAACACAATAATAATTATTTAAATCAAACAACTAATTCCTGAGATTAGCGCGGTCAAACAAACAAACAAAAAACTCTTCAGCGTTTTAATATGAACTTGTTGTTGTTGATTTTTGGCGTCGAACCTTGGACCAGGCATACGGCTAAGCAATACAGTCGTACAGGAGGGTACAAGGAAGAGGGGCAGCCATAGTAGATAACACAGAGTCGTTCAGGAGAGTGCAAGGAAGAGGTGCAGCAACCTCAGTTAAGGATCGGCTGGGACGAACAAGGATAAGCGAATCCAACTCGCGAGCCTTGACAGGGATAAGCTGGTTAAGGCGGCCCTTTACAAGGCTTGGGAGCCTGCGGGTGACGAGCTATTGGACATAGAGAGGGTTATTAATTATACGTACATTTTCTACTTTGTCGAAGATAAGCACGAGAACGGTTTGTCCAAAACATATGAATTTGGTCTTATTCAATGCAGAATTAAGTGCCCTTTAACCGTCCTGAAGACCACTTTTCGATACGGTAAGTCCTTTACGCGGTATAACCGGAAAACCGAAAAAACGCCCCTTTCGGAGGCCTCCACCACTTAAGCACAACTCCGTCGAAGTCGAAAACCTAGTAGAGTCTTAATGGGCAACCAATGAAGCCATTAAAGCAATAAAATCTTTTGTAGGAATTATTTCCGATTCAAAATCTACTGGCCTAGAAATTTGGAACGGCAAGTTTATTTTTGTTTCTTGTATTAAAGTTATGCAAATCGCTCTTTTTCGTGAATTGCTCTATATTTTTGCGAACATAATATAAAAGGTTTTCATAAATGAACTGTGAAACTACTGTCAGTATGTTAATTGATTTGGAGAACAGCCTAGGTGGCGAATTAGTGCAGTTTGCAGAGCTTCTGAAAACAGATTTCTTGACTTACTTGATCTTAAAACAGATGTGGCTACTCTTATTGACAGCAAGAAACAGGAGCCTCTGGAGCAGCAATTTTATAAACTTTTAATAAATAATTCTTTAGAATCGTGTTTTCCAAACTTAGAAATTGCCTTGCGCATTTACATGTCTCTCATGATCACTAACTGCAGTGGCAAACGTTCTTTTTCAACATTAAAACGTATTAAAAATTAATTAAGGAACACGATGGGACAAGAACGTCTTAATCATCTTACTTTGTTGAATATACTCGTAGAGCATGATTTCCTTAAAGAAGTTGATATTGAAAGTGTTATCTCTAAAGGACAATGACCAAAAATGTATGGAGTGTGGTCCAAATGTCCACCACTAACGAGACCTATGTAGTAAAATAGTCTACTAAATACTGATTCATTATAACCAAAGCGCAATCAAAAATATGCTGTCAGTAAAAAGTTATGACTGAATGAAAAGTCTGTTTTTTACCTTTTCATCCAAAAAATGTTCTTGATATCATTCTATCCATTGCACATTTTGGACTAATCTACGCATGTTATGTCATGTCGCATGTGGCGCGGGGTTATAGATGAATTTTATTAAATATTATACTAGCTGTGCCTACGACTTTGTACGCGTGAAAATAGTTTGAATAATATTTCCCATTTTTACAACATTTGTCTTTACTGCTCCGCCCCTATTGGTTGTAGGGTGATGTTATTTATCCTAAAACCATCCTTGATAAATGGGCTATCCATAACAAAAAGAATTTTTCAAATCGGACCAGTGGTTCCTGAGATTAGCGCGTAAACTACTACAATTTTTCAAACAGTCATAACTTTTTACTGACAGCTTATTTTTTTTTCGTCCCATACTGAAAGTTAATCTCTATTTAATGGACTATAAGCCAATATGGGTCTCGTTAGTGGTGGACATTTGGACCACTTTTGGTCATTGTCCTTTGCCCACATTAAATCAAGAAAAGTTCATTTGTAGATAACAGTTTTGTTTCATTTAATACCCTAAACTTGAGAACCTAAAGCAAACCAAGGGCCCCTTGATAGAAATTTGCTACAGGCCCCGCGCTGGCTTAATCCGGCACTGACAGTGGTTGTTATAGGTTCAGTGCTTAACTCAGTGCCTGAGGCATAGGAGCGGCACGGGAGGAGTGACATTGACATATTGTGACGTGACAAAGCAAAAAATTCTAATGGAGATCAAAAGACTCACTGACGTTTGACGGGAAGTCGAACCTTAATTTCGAACTCCTCCTATGTTCTTCTGATTAATTTCGTTGCGGGTCCAATGTCAGTTTAACTTTTATTTATTTTTTATTTTATTTTTCTTTATTAGGAAAACATACAGCTTATATTATGATACATGTAGAATAAAAATAATAAGTCTTACACAAGCCTATGAGTTTTCACTGGTAATTTAAAATTGAAAAGACAGATTCACAATACTTAATTATCTAACTTAAACATTTAAAACCATGGGCAAATTCTATTTGTAAGGTGTATTAATACACATTTTATGCCTTTATTAGGCCACGGAACCGCATAGGCCTATCGTGAAATATGTCAACGTGACCATAATCACTGTCATACTTTTTGCAGGCTCTAATGACAAAACAGTTATTTCTATAATTAGTCCTACATGGTGGCGTCATAAAAGTTTTTCCATGTCTTGCGTTAGGTCTAGAACACCTGAAAGACAACTTACTCAATAAATAGGGCGAGTCAACAATACTATACTAACTTTCCCCTTTGTGGCGGTCAAGCTGTAGATCCTGGCTACACAGGAGTTGCAGTGGTGGGAACGAGAGGTGGGAATAGTCCCGTGACGTTTGACGTTACAAAAACCCCCTCCCGTACTGGTACTGACTAAGGTAAGCGTTATTTAAGCTTGCTTTGTATTTCTTATTAATTTTTCCATCAAAAAGCGTATGTTTTGCTTTTGATTCCACTTCGACGTGTGTTTTATGTTTTTTTAAAACATGCTAGCTACGGTTGAATTCAGGTTTAGAATTTCACAAAATACTTCTCCGGTTATAGCCTAGCGCCTAGGGGTGCCACTGAAAAATATTTTAATTTATAAAAATATTTTAAACCTTTTTGTTTTTAGCAAAGATTGTGAAGCGAGATTTTGTAAGATTAGGAGAGACAAAACCAATAAGGATTCTGGTCACATCCCAACTAATATTATAAATGCGAAAGTAACTCTGTCTGTCTGTCTGTCTGTCTGTCTGTCTGTCTGTCTGTCTGTCTGTCTGTCTGTTACGCTTTCCCGCTTAAACCTCGCAACCGATTTTGATGAAATTTGGCATAGAGATAGTTTGAGTCCCGGGAAAGAACATAGGATAGTTTTTATCCCGGTTTTTGAAACAGGGACGCGCGCGATAAAGTTTTTCTGTGACAGACAAAATTCCACGCGGGCGAAGCCGCGGGCGGAAAGCTAGTAATAATATAAAATTTAAAGTATAACGTAAGTATGACGATCACTGTAATTCAAAATAACATTATTATCTTAACTCAAAAGTGCCACTTGTGGTCTAAACTGAATAAATATTTTTGATTTGATTTGATATAAAATGAATGAAAAAACTCGTAATTTTTTTTTAAGTAAAATCGGAGAGAACTCACCCTAGCTTACCATTTCAGTCCTTACATCCAGCTAAAAAAAACAGAACAACACAGCGTTTTGTTTCCACAAGCGTTTGGTTTGGTTTTCCAATTTGTGGAATACGCTGAAAAATAGAAAAGTTAAAACGCTGAAACTTCACGTCGTTGAGAGATCTAAAGTCCATAATATGATTTTTGTTGATTGATTCAAAAGTTGGTTATTTCTAGAGGTGAGAAATTTTTAAGTTTGATAGTTCTGTATAGTTGAACGATTTTGAAACGTCAAATGGCAAACATCGCAAATAGACCCAGCATCGATAGCAGCGCCCTCCTGCAAATGACATTAATTAAATGATTTCCAACGTGGCAAAAATCGGAACCAACAATCGAGTGTTGACAGTAGCGCCCCCCTGTACCTGTCAATGTCACATGATATATTTGTCTTTTTTCTTTGTTTTCATAAAAATAAATATTTATGCTTCAAATCTACGTCACGTACAAGTACGCCACAATGTAATTCACTGCTAGACATAATCCTCCATGGGACACGTGTTTAATCTCGAATTCTCGTTCCTTTTTCCTGTATGTCCATTAATGTCTTTTTCAGAATTTGTGTCGGGGATTTCTCTTTTGGTTTCGAGTACTTAATATAGAATAAGTTGTTTTTTATTACGTTTTTTGCTGTTTTTAAGTAGCACTGTTTTATACCAACAATATACTTTAACACGTATTATTATTAGTATAGGTACTTGATTAACAGACTGCAATCAAACGCCTTTTGCGCTCAGAACTTCCGAAGTTCAATCATCAACTGTGAGCACATTCGTAGGTACTTTAACCAAAAACTCAAAAAGTGCCGAAGCCAAAAAAAGGATAGGTACTTGATAATAACTTACTTACTTAGGATTTTAATATCTATTTCACTTAATTAAGGACTAGGAATTCATTTTGCCTGAGGGTCTCCCCACACAAATATGCCTATTGTCCTTTCTGGACCTTCAAAAGATGCCAGGCCATGGATTTAATGAATTGACTTATTGAAGTTTTGTTCGGTGAATGCGATGAATGCATAAAATGTTGGGATCGTTCTTTATACAGAAGCAAAGGACTGGGTTTTAAATACCTATTTGAGTTTAATATTTCTTGTTCAATTTTCTGTAGATTTTTGTGTTGTTTTAGGTACATCATTGTCCCAAGTCTTCCCAAGTTTTCAATAAAATTATGTTTATGCATATAAAATGATACTAGTAGTGCCCGCGACTTCGTACGCGTGAAAATCATTTTTGCTCTGCACCTATTACTCGTATCGTGATGATATAATAGCCTATAGCCTTTCTCGATAAATGAGCTTTCTAATACTGAAAGAATTTTTCAAATCGGACCAGTAGTTCCTGAGATTAGCGCGTTCAAGTAAACAAACAAACAATCAAACAAACAAAGTCTTCAGCTTTATAATATTAGTATAGATATTAGTATGTATAGGTATGATTATGATGTTCATTGGATAAAATGGTATAATACCTACTTAAGCCAATAAAGTCTCAGAAAACATGGCGTATTATAATTCTTCTGTTCAATTATTAGTTCTGGTTCTGCTAAATTCAAAAACAAAAAACACGAATAAGTGAGCCAATAGTAATTTATTTAAATTTTAAATTTTATTTTCAAGGTGTGTTTCTCTTAAATGAAATGCAAAACTGTGAGCATAAATGCTAAGTAAAAATGTAGTTGCTAACTTAGCCGCAGCATGATGCATAATTTGATTAACTCGAAGCTAAAAATGTTGTTAAATAATGCACCTCCAGATGAACTATGAACCTTATCTATATATATAAAAATGAAACCCGTTTTCCGTTGTCACGACATAACATGAAAACGGCTTGACCGATTTGGCTGATTTTTTTTTTGTAGTTTTCTAATACTCTGTACAAGGTTTTTACGGAAAAAAATATAAAGAAAATCTCTACGCTAAGGCGGTACGAAGTTCGCCGGGTCAGCTATAATAAATAAAAATGAATTGATGTTCGTTAGTCTGATTAAAACTCGAGAACGGCTGGGCCGATTGTGTTGATTTTGGTGTTAAAATGTTTGTCGTAGTCCAGGGTAGGTCTAAACGATGAGCAAATAAGGAAAGATATGCTTATTTATTGCCTTTAAGGCGGAACAGAGTTCGCCGGGTCAGCTAGTAACCTTATATATTTTTATCCGTTGCGCGCTGTTTCAAAATTGGTAGGTACACGAGGATAATTTACTTCGTTCATAAAAAATACGTACACACAATCACACAAGTAACTGCAAAGCCTAATGACATAATGGTGCGCGGAAAAGCCTTAATTAGATTTTCAATATTTTTTGCGAAAAATACCACGATTAAAAATAATTAAGATAAAGTAGTATTAAATTAAATTGTTAAAAAATTTCGGATGGATCAACCTGTATATCCATTGTCTACTCAGTGTTAATTAAGACTCGTGTACTTACAAGACTAGTGTCACCCACGTGGTTATTCCTACATTATCCACCAATTTGTAACGTATCCCCGCGAATTCCACTTAAGCCTGCCCTGTGATTGGTTGCTTGTACTGAATCCGATATACTTAACCCAAGGGCGTCCTTAACGAGATTTGCAAATTGAAAGAAGATCTCAAGCTTATCAAGGAAGGATATTAGAAAACCAAATAAAACCTTCACGTTCTAAGACCATAAAGGTACCCTGAAACCTACACATACACAAGGAAATCTGTGACATTCAAAGAAAAAAAAATTAGTTGAAGCCTACACTGTAATATAATAATTGAAATCGCACTGTAAATAATTTATAGATAGGTACCTACAACGACATAAGCTTTGTTAAAAGCGTGTTTTACTTGTCTTAGGCTGAGTTGCACCACTTAATCGAAACTATAACAATAACCGGTGTTTTTGTATGGAGTTTGACAGACTTGTGATGTTTGTTAATTTTTTTTTTATGCTAGACAAGGCAGGTATTTGACCGCAATCGCACCTGGTGTTAAGTGAGATGCAGTCTAGGATGGTACATATCTGCCCTGTAAGTGCCTATTCACTCTCGCCTGGAAAAGTTAAGGTAAGATGGTGCAACCCAACCCGACTATCTCGTCTTCCTATCATTATTTTTCCAACTAAAAAAGAGGCGTGATATTGACGTAAAAATAAAAAGTAAATAGCCAAAATACTGTGATCAATACCTAGCCTTTTCTAAACGAAAAACTTCCGTTCTTTTAACACGAACACCTGAGAAATCCCAAACAAAAGTTTTATTAAGTAATCGGGCTTTATTTACCTTCAAACTAACATTTCAGCTCGATCCATTGCCTCTAAGCGAGGGTCCGTTAGACCTTTGGCAAGGGTTACCTACTTACTTACCTAAAACTGTTTTTCATAGTGCCTACCTAAGTACCTACCTACATTATTACACACACCTTTTTATGAACTGACTAAACACACATAACAGAACGAGTATGATTCTGACATTTCTCGTCTTTTGTTTTTCATAGGCGGTCAAGTTTTTGGTAACTTTTGCTCTAAAAGCTAATAGGTGGATTTACGAAAAAAAATTTGAATTTGAAAACATACGGGTCGAATTGAGAACCTCCTCCTTTTTTGAAGTCGGTTGAAAAGAAATCGATCGTAAGCAATGGTCAGGTCACCAATAGGTATCTAACCTAACTTTCTATTTAAAAAAAAAATATATTACGATTACATTAGTATGTATCAGTGTCATTTCTTTTTTAAGTCTGGTAGTTTCTTACCATAGATAATGAAAGATAAATATGGATTTTGACTTTCTTATAGATTTTTTTTGAGAGAGTGGAATAAACTCTAGTTACTCAGTCAAATGCAGGAAAATTGTGAAAATTCTAATTTCAGAGACGTTTCGATTAAACGTAGCACGAATCAACTCTTTTTTACAAACACCCGTGCAATTTGAGCGTTCAATTTGTTTGATTGACCAAATTAATTCAGCTTGTCCTATAATTAAAAACGTGGACGCCTTCGCCGTCGGGTTGTTTGACGGATTGAATACAGCCTTAATGAAAAAAGGATGCCAAAATAAATTAAACGTCTTCTGAAAGCTGTGTTCCACCATCTTGACACGTTCCCAGAAACTTCCCAACAAATTGATACTGGGAACTCGGTTAAGTCCCATTCCGTGTAAAGTTCTTTGAACTCAAATTAATACACGTGACTAATGCATTTAGACACAACTATGTAATTTAATTAGTGACAATCAAAATAGATAGATGTATAGATCGTTTCATCCACGAAGACGCGCCCCACCAGTTTTTGGTCGAGGGCGGCGCGGGGTGCGGTTAGCAATCCGAGCGTCATTATTATAGTGTGTACGAACGAAATATGTACTTGTTAGTAGTACCTACCTAGTTTACGAGTAGATAAGGAACTTACGCCCGTATACAGAAACGACGCTAGCTTAAGTGAAGCAGCAAATCGAACGCACAGCGTTAAATGGGGCTCTGTGATTGGCTCATGTGTCACCCTGTGCCTTCACGCGCACTGTGAGACCTCATAGTAATGTTTGTGAATCAGGCCGTTACTTTACGAGAATCGAACACCGAACATACCACATTTAAATTGCACCCGAACTATGTACTCGGGTACACGTCATAAATATTTAAGCTCTATGAATGTGATATGAGCAAAGTGAATTTTTGTATTCATATATTCTAGAAACTAAGCGTACGCTAAATATTCGAAGCCGATATTTTGATGGAATCCAATGAATTTTGCAGTAAAATCATTTGTTGACATTTCGATAACATACCTATTGTCAACAAGATAAAACTATATGAGTAATAGATACGTGCTTAATTTTGTATGTATATGCTTACAGAAACAACGTTGACTTAGTTACACCTAACTATAACTCAAAAATATCGTAACCCAAAAAACGTTCGCTGCTGGACCAAGACCTTCCACGATATCAAAAGATGCCTTAAAGTATGTAGGTATGTCTATAGATACAAGCCCCACGCCAAATGCTCTCACCACCCGAGCACGAGGATTTATCCAATAAAACTGGTGAGCTAGTATGTGTCCAGATGGTTTTGGGTGAATTTCAACAAGTGCATATTTTTGCCTAATTTTGGTGGAAATTGTTATTTGTGTATTTTTATTCTTTAATTATAGATCAAATTTATTGGAAACTTATACTGTTTCTAAAATGATTAAGACATTAAATTTTGTCCAGTAGTTTTTTAGATTTTCCTTACACCAAAATTAAGAGAACACCAAAATTTATATTAAAGCACCAAAATTAGAAAATATGCTGTCAGTCGGTCATATCTTAGTGCCAAGCTCAAGAAATGGTTTTAAATTTACCAGCACCGACTCCAAAAATATTAATCATGGTATATTGTCCTAATAAATAAATAACGACGTACTTATTTTCTACTTTTAAGTGATTGTTGGGGTCGGTTTTAATTTTTTTGTTAAAATTATTTTTTTTCATGCTTTTTAGTTGATTAGTCCTTGTTATTGTCACTGAAGAGGGACAGTACCTATGTTTAATGTGATTAAGACTATAATTTTCCATTTTGTAATGGAAAATGATAGTCTTAATCACAATCCAAGTGTAAATAATCTTCCTAGCAAAATACAGGCTCCCTACTTTAAATATCGGCAACTAAAAAGTATCAATGTATCATGTGTCAATGTATGTATCAACAAATGAGTATTGAGTATCATCTAACTCCTAACTTATGTTGTTTGACCTTTCATCATCAGCTCATCTTAAATACCTGAAATAATACAACTGTATGTACATACCTACCTAAAATATTTAAAGAATTATCCTCCAACTCCTAAGCGTTAAGGAGTTTTACCTTCCATCATCACCTCATCAACATTAGATGATGACTACTTGAATAACTTTAGAAAACGTATTGCATTCCTACAAAATTTGAGGTTTACTCTCGATTTCCCTAGGATACCATCATCAGATCCTGACTTGGTGACAATGGGACCACCACATAAGTGTACCCTATAGAACAAAAAAATAATTTTGAAAATCGGTTCACAATTGACGGAGTTAAGTCGGTTAAAAATGCTTTGGTGCACCACCAAAAACACCAAAATTGACTCACCAAAATTAGATTCTCGTTGAAAAAACTAAATTATATGAAATCTGTTTTAAATATAACAATAACATTTTAACACATGGTATGAAAACAGTTCCTTTACATTATACGAGCAATTCAACTAAAAAGAATAGCTTAGAAATCTTATACAAAAAGACACCAAAATTGCAGAATTGTTGTCCGTTTAAAAAAAAACAACACATTTACGTTTTTGGCGGGAAGACGCAGAGGTCTTGCACCCGTCTGCCGTCACTGCTCGCGGGGGCGGTACTAAACCTAACGAATGATGGGAGTGTTTAAATCCTGTTTGATCTTTAAAGAAACTGACGAGCTATTTCATTATTGACACCAAAATAATAAATTTTTCGCGGACAAAACTTAAGGACCTGACTTAATCACAGTTATTTGGGAAACTTGCTTAATTTGGTAATCTTAGATAATAGATAGATTGTATAATCCAAAAATATACTTTTTCCCTAAGTTCTGTTTTGATCTTCAGCTAAAAAAAATACATATTGTAAGAAATTAAGGATGTGGACACTGCACCAAAATTAGAAACGCTTAGTTCAATTATTTTTTGTCGAATTTGTAAAAGAAAATACTCATTAATAACGTTGTCCTCAAAATGGAACCTCTGTATATTTTCGTGTAAAAAAAAATCAAAGTTCTATGTCATAAAAAACATATGATTTTCAGCTACGCCGCTCAAAAAATGTGTTTGGGAAATTGACCCTTTTACTCGTTGCTGTGCAAAGGTAGGTAGAGTGAGTCCCTTAAAGATATCGCAAAAATAGCCCACCGAGCAAAATTTTTCTTTAGTAGGTACAATTATATCTCCAGCAATATCTCCAATCCCTCCCACGTCGCTGGCCCCTTAGCTGACGCTAATTGCTCGTCAACTCACTGTTAACGGTTAGATTATTAATTTGTGAGCTTAATTGCTAGGCGTTAGTTGGCGGAGTTAACTCTGAATAACTAGTGATTAGCCGTGACGTCGGGTAACGAAATTAACAAGGAAAAGTGTCCTTGGCGAAAGTGTATAATTTTGTAGTAATTTGCACAGGCTTGTTTTACCATGATCCTTTTAAGTAAATCAAAAACCTTAGATAAATTAAATGCATAAAAATATGTTTCTATGAGGCATGTTTTTATTTAACCTATGGTTGCTAGTGTTAAGGAGATTTTGAATGAAGTATGAATATGACACACAGTAGGAACACAATCCCAAAATGTTGCATTGCCAATTTTTTTTTTTTCACATCGAGGAAGGTCTTGGCCTGAAATGGATATTTAGACATAAGAGTTTCCAAAATAATTGAAACGAGACTTGATTGTGTGTACATGACGTGTAAGATATCATTGCAATACTACTTTGCACTTTCAAACTTGTGACTTAGTATCAAAATCTTTATGGCTTTTATATTCATCTGTAACTCTTGGGAATAGATTCGGATTGAGTGCAAACACTGAAAACTATTTTTGTTATACATAATCTCAACTATACTCCAAAATCTACTGAACTGTAGTGGCAAATGACTATGAATTATATGTGTGTGTATTTTGAATTCATAGTCAGTCCTTAGGTTTAATTAATTTAGTCTAACCTTTATTTCATCTTCAAAAATATTGAATATCTACTCGTATTTAGCAACACGGTTGTTCTGTGCTCTTAAAACATTCATTAATTCAAAAGCTTTTTATCTTAGAACTAAAGTGAGCTACGTGAGCATGACGAGAAAACCGCCCAAAGACAGTAATATAGCAGATTTACTAGGTAAGAAATTCGTAACAAAATTCCAACATGAAAAAGTACGTACGTAACTAAAAAGTATAAAAAATTTATCATTAAGATAAATCTCAGACTTTTTACCCACTGAGGATGGACCTAAACCTAAAAAGTGTCTAAAATCTTCTTGATTAATCGCATCATATTTGTAAGTTTAAGGGTCGGTTTCACCGGTGCCGGATTAAGTGTCATATAATTATTTCACATAATTAAGTAACGCTCATTCATTCAATCGTTCATGATTTAAGACCGTTGCTCTGTTGGTAGAGCAATTTCCACTTATTTCTGGAATCTGCCAGCACCTTCAGCTCCCTGTACGGGTTGACATTTCACTCTTTCTTTGACATTCGCAGCAGATTATTGAAAATAATTCTGAGTTTAAGGTAAAAGAGGGAGAAGAAGTCTAAGAAGAGTTTATGTGTAGCAATTGAGAAAAAATTGGTAAAATAACCAAACAAAAAAGTTAGCTGAATACCAATTATTCTGCCTGATAGTCTAATATTAAGAACTCTAAAAATGAAAAGTGCAATTTATCTGCCAGATAAATTCCTTACATATCAGGGACTTACAAGTGGTGAAACGAGCCCTGAAAGGCGATACTTTTCCTGAAAACTGCGATAAAAAGGGGATTCAGTGGATAGGAAAATAACCTGCGCGGTATCATGTGCCTAATACTCGGTCTAGTAATGCTAATGTGGCAGTTAAGTTGTTGAATTGGTCCATTTACAAAAATAGAAAATTATTGGTACAGGAATTTCATTATTTTTGTTATGGACCTACATATTTGTTTAAAAATTCCACTTATAAGATGCAGCTATTAGAAACGTAAGTGTTTGGCTTATTTTGCTGTTTCTTTTGACTTACTTTCTGTAATAAGTCGACTAATGATGATGATAGGGTTCTAAAAACATCAAACATTGTTGTAACAGTTTCCAAACATTTTATAAATAAATATATTTTACATGTTGATAGGTTATGCCATATGCCTCGTATCCTTTGCGTATCAGAGCAGAAAAAAATATGATTACTCACTGTCACTAGATTCATAAAACTGGTATTTTGCTCGCGAGATGGGAGTATATTTGAATGCCATTCCGCGTAATATTCCCAAAGCTGTCCTGAATACAAAACACGTAGAAGCTGGATTTCCTATACCGCCACGCGCGTGATCCGATTTCCTTTAAAAAGTCGCGCGACGAGCCAAGGACTCACGATTACATAGGATTTGATGTGTGAGTAGGGTGTGTAGTATATGTAAACTGATCAGTCTTCTTAAGTTGCCTATATGTTTTTGGCAGCTTTGAAAAGCGCGTATACCTACACGACGCTGTATAATCTTAACCCTGCGACTACGGGAGAATGTTAGGCCCGTGCTGAAACAGCGCAGTAAACTTAGTCACAAATCAACTTCTTGCACAGCAGCAGATATATGTATTGATTGTGGCCTCATAAAAAAATCATAAAATGCGAATAGACTTTATAAAGCACTTTTACACGCCCCAGTAATAACCCTACCACTGCTTTGGGACAATAAATGGGTCAGTGCTGACTAGAAGCAGCACAAGAAACTCAATCACTACTGTCAGCATCAATCATTACAATCATAATAATGTATTTTTCAATCATTAAAATCAAACAAATAATCCAAGTTAGTTTCGGAGCTATCTAGTCCCGTCAAATCTTGCTAAATTGTGATAAAATCAAAACAAATAGGTACTCCAAGTTAGTTTCGCAGTTATCTAGTCCCGTCACATCTTACTAAATTGTGAAATTAACAAAAACACATCGACTTTTCAATAAATATTCGAATTTCAATAACAAAATGTTCCAATTTCAAAAACCCGCAACAATGGGTGTGGGTTGTGGATCATTTCCTGAACTCTCTGGCATGAAGACACTTGGAGCGTAAAGAGCGGTGGACTGTCATCTAATTAGTGAGCCAGTCGGGTGCGAACAGATCGCGGTATCGTTGTATGCACTTTATATGGAACTCACGTATATTGTGTAGGAAATGAGTGATTATCATCTGCGTGTAAGATATAGAAAACTACTTATTCTTGCTATTATAACCTGACTGCCATTTATTTTATTTATTTATTTCAAACTTACATGCACATAGAACGGTGTACATAAGGCGGACTTAATGCCTTTCGGCATTTTCCTCCAGTCAACCTTAGGGCAAAACTGAGAATAAAGTAGGCGGTATAAAATTAATATGAATTTAGAAAAAATAATTACGTAAATAACATGAATAAATACATAGATACAACATATGATGAGCAGGTACTTCGAACATTTACTCTAAATTTTGTCTTGTGTGTTCTTATATGAGTGTGTTGTTTTCTTTGTCTTTACATTTATAGTTTACGCCTATAGTGTTATGCAAAAGTTTATGTGACCTATTTGTTCCAGACAATGCTTAATTTTTACTACGCGGACCCGTTACATCCAGATCTTAAATTCAATCTTCTAACCAAAATCAATGGCCAACGTCACAGGAAATTTGAAAACGACGACGAATGAAACCAACATTCATTGTAATAATATTTGATTATCTTTTTTAAAGAAGAAAACATTGAGCACTTTCCAAGAATCCACTTAAATAAAATACGGCCTGAATTTAAAGAAATGAAAAAACGTTCTGAAAGACATGAAATATCATTTTTATTAAAAGCACAGCGACTTAAACGGCAATAACGAATTCAGCTCAGTCTGTCGCAACACTTTCTCAATAAACTCCCTGAATACTTTACATTCTCTAAGTCCGTCTGGAAATAACCGTTAAGATTTAAAGCTATTACGATCAGAATATGCCGATTAGAATGCGAGGGGTTAAGAGGTTTTGTATAAAAAGGTTTCTTTTTTTTTAGACTAAGTAAGTACTATCTAATCCGACTTCGAGAACGACATCCGAATTTAGTAGAAATGATCACTATAGTATAGTGTAATATGTACACTCCTTCACAAAAATAAGGTCTCTTTTTTTACCCGCGCTATTACATACACGCTCATAAGTACGTGGGTACGTAAGTATGTCCAGATATCACAAGATGTAATAGATAAATCTCCTCATTTATGATTCGATCGAAGAACCGAGCATAGCACTCTCCACAACACGCTGTGCAACTTTAAGCTTATTTGTAAGGCCCTGAAAGTGTTTTAAATCCGAATAAATTGGTTATTTATTAGATGGCTTCATCATCATCATCATCATTTCAGCCACAGGACGTCCACTGCTGAACATAGGCGCCTTCCGCTACCTTTATCAGGTCATCGGTCCACCTTGTGGGTGGATGTCCCACGCTAGATGGCTTACGTGTAATTATTTTGCAATTTGCAGAACAAGGATGAGTGTTATGGCCCTTGGCCTATGTTTCCATGACAGAGATCAAAATAATTTCTTCATCTAAGTAATAAAATAACAACAAATAGCTACAAAAAGTGTTCTGGAAAGACATTAGCAGTGCTTTTATCTAGGAAGGAACCTTTAACGAGGAACCTTGCCCAAAAAATACGTAATTAAGACCTCGAAGGTTGTATTAATACACTTTCTTCTTTGAAGTTACGATATTACGTCACTTAACGCTAATCTGATTATGATACTGCGATGTTTGATATTAAATAGCTCGCTGATTAAGTAGATACTTAATGAGAAATTATCTTCTTCTAAAACAGCTCTTTGTATTTTAATTTGATTAGACAGAAAATACTCGTCACGAGAAAGTAATTTCATTGCAATTATATTTTAAAGAATAAATTGAGGAAAACATTATAAAAAATCTTGAGGAAAATCATTATATTTTTTTAAAGCAAAGGAAAGCAAAAGTGAACGTAACTACGAGTTTAAAGCACATTAAGCTGATAATCCGATTGCGTCATTTGAGATTGCCATAATGACGCAAATAAATAAAAAAATGATGGCATAAAATACCGATTTTAATAATCATTATTGCATGATTACTTATTACAGAATGTACTGTACTTATATGAGCGTTACTCTTGACTTATGGAAACTAGGACTGTATAAAAACATAGGTACCTACGTACCTACTATCAAAAAATCTAAATGTCACTTCTAAACTTATTTGAGCTTCATTCTGTGTACTACGTGACGTATTCGAGTTTGAATCTTTACTTAAGAAAAGATCCAAGTCTGTGATTGAGTTTGAATCGAGTTTTAAATGTCGTTTATTAAAACCTCAATATTATAACCTCATTCGTCAAAACCTTCTCTCTATCAAATACAGAACTAGCGTGCACGTTAATTAAAAATTTCGGTCAACTTTTATTAGTTTCTCGCTTTGCGAATTAGTTGCTGATTTGTTGCGAGCTTGTCGACTCGCAACTTTGACAGTTGCAAACAACATTGTTTCCCAACAGTACGGGATTTGGGTACCTGCAGAGTAAATACAAATGAGTAGGTCATCTTCATAGGAACGCACGGGCGCGGTTTGTATGTAAGCGCGCCAACACGTATGCGGCGCGCACGCACACACTGACAAAATTTAGCGGTGATTATAGCCACAAAATATAACAGAAGACAAACTCCATACTAAACGCGCTCGAGCCACGCACACATAGACACCGCTCTAGCAAGACTGTCTTGGACGAATGCGAGCGCGACGTGGCGCGACAGACGTTCGCCACACGTTCGCTGTGGTTCGCTTGAGTCACGCGCCGGTCAAACGCCTGTGATATTATTTTGTTTTGCGAAATTGACGAAAATGAGTGAACAGTAAAAGTCTTATTATAATTGTTCGGCATTTGGTTGCTTAAACTCATAATTAAATACCGAATTATTTTCATTTTTTAAATTACCATTTGATTCGGGGAGGTAAGTAAGTTATTTATTTGAATTTCAATTGAAATTGAAAGCCAACTCAATTATTAGGAATATCGAATTGTTTTAGAGAGGTTTTAGGAATTATTGGATAAATAGCTTTTGCCAGCGGCTTCACCCGCGTGAAATTTAGTTTGTCACAGATCGTCATAAATTATAGCCTATATGTTATTCAGGGTTATAAACAATAATACTGTAAAGTTACATCAAAATCCGTTCAGTAGTTTTTGCGTGAAAGAGCAACAAACATCCAGACATCCAAACTTTCGCATTTATAATATATAGTTGGATAATAGTGTCAACCACTCAACTAAATACTATTTATCCTTCTCGTGTATTTGTTTGCAAACTATTAATATAATAACGTACTAAATATAAATAAGTATACGTGGATATCTGTTATTGTCTTTCTTGCATAGTATTAAGAGTAACATTTTTCTATCATAACGAAATAAACGCAACACATGACAAGACAACCCTAGCGCGACGGCCGAGCGTGCGAGCGAGAGAGGTATGCAAAGCGAGGTACATACATGAGTTTACCTTCTGTTATATTTTGTGTTATAGCGGTGAGGTGCGCCGAATTTTGTCAGTGTGTGCGTGCGCGCCGCATACGTATATTGGCGCGCTCACATACAAACCGCGCTCGGTGCGTTTCTATGAAGATGACCTACTCATTTGTATTTACTCTGGTACCTGTAAGTAGAGATTTGATTGTACCAAACTAACCTTGTTTGGTTATAACTACATTCTTGGGAGCAAGTTTGCGAATAGCGCTGTTATATTAAACGAACTCTAAACAACAAGGGGT
Organism: Ostrinia nubilalis; assembly: GCF_963855985.1. Taxonomy (NCBI): domain Eukaryota; kingdom Metazoa; phylum Arthropoda; class Insecta; order Lepidoptera; family Crambidae; genus Ostrinia; species Ostrinia nubilalis. The sequence goes on from NC_087100.1 coordinate 4,661,519, forward strand.
AACCTACAAAAATAAATAAAATGTCACCTAAAGAAAAAATGTTATAGGGCCTTATCTATTCTAATATTGTAAATTAAATGCGAAAGTAACTCTGTCTGTCTGTCGGTCTATCTGTCTGTTTGTCTGTCTCGCTTTCACGCCTAAACCACTGAACCGATTTTGATGAAATTTGGCATAGAGATATCGAGTCCCGGGAAAGGACATAGGATAGTTTTATCCCGGTTTTTTAAACAGGCACGCGCGCGATAAAGTTTTTCTGTGACAGACGAAATTCCACGCGGGTGAAGCTGCGGGCGGAAAGCTAGTTTAGGATATTAAGTAGTCTTATGATATAAGAATTTTTATCGAAAGGTACTTTTGTACCTTTTAAAAATGTACAATGCACTCTAGGTATTCATGACCAAAATGAATATAAAGATCTACAAAAGTCAATAAAGCTCGATCGTAAAATCTCTAATGGTAGTAAAAAGAAGTGCACGTTAGGTGTTCCTGCTAACGACCCTTGGATTAAAGTTTTTCTGCCGGATGATACATACGCTCATGTTTTTAAGCTTAGATAAAGTAAAATAAATGGACTTGCAGCTAATGTTGAAACTATAGCAGGAAAAGAATCTTCAATGCTTACGCTTAACTAAGTTTCAGATTTAATAATGCCTACCTTGATAACTTATCGACAACTTTTCACAAGTCCGTCGTCGAATAGAAATGTCTGACTGTAGAACCCCGGTAATTGGCATCCTTTAAGTATTTGTTAAAGGACGGTATATGTCAGATATTTTAAACTTTTTCAGGAACTGGTAAAGCGACCCTAAATGTGCCGAATAAATACCTTATCTTTTGTTATCTTGTTTGTATTCTATTCCCTCTACTAGGAAAACAAGAAAATTAAGAGGGCGTAGGTACATTCCCTCGTGCCGCTACTGTATTTCAGATTTTTCAATTCAAAAAGAATGTCGATAGAGCAGGAAGAATGGAAACCGCGCCATTATCAGAGCCGCCTGCAGTTGACACAGGCGTTACATAGCGGCCGAATTTCGGGGTTTTTAATTACTTTTGTACGAAAACCATTCAGCTTTCAGGTTTTCAGCCAGTACTTTTATTTGTGGGAACTTTGAAAAGCTTATCGAGTTTTAAGCAAACTATGCGAGCTTCAATAAAAGCTCTCAAAATCGCCATACATTTTGATGTTTTAATACAGACATTGCTGAAAGGGTTTTATCAGAAGAACTCTTTATGTTTATGTAGTTAAAGATGACTCAGTTCAGACGCGTGTCTGAAAGCATTCACTTTTTGACCAACAGGTCCAGTTTGCTTTACAAAATACTTAATGGATTAGACATTTTATTGAATCAAAATCGTAGCTCAATGCAAAAAATCATTTTGCTAGCCCTTGTACATTTCAAAAACTAAAGACTGGAACTCACTGTCTGTCCTATCTAATCCAACGCCATATTATTTAAATGTTCTGGGTATCTTTAAGGTAAGAAAGAATATAAAGGTAATTTACTTTTCAAACAACTTTCTATATAAATTGAACATAAGATGTAATTTTGGCCAAATACGTGCTTATTGCTACAATTGTTAATACACTACTATTAATTTACGCGACTCTAAACTGTATTAAAGTATCATCAAGATTTGTTACAGCACCACACTTTTGTGTGACCTAAACCTTAACGGTTATTTTGCAACTGTTATTTAATCCGCCAATAGCCCGAGGTCGCTGAAAGTTTAATATTTATTTGTAAACACGGTTGCGATTGTGAGTTTTCTCTCTGTTTACATGACCGATGTTGGTAATTCAATTTATATCGGTTGATGTAATTTTGGGGTTCAAAGTTGAAGTAGTATTTAATCTCAACTACAAATTAAGATCACTCTCATTTTAGCTAAATGTATTTCTCAAGTAATTTAAGTATGTGACGAATTTATGCAAAGAAATTGAAGGAACTTGACATTTTGTAACAGGGTGGTAAAGCTGTTTCAGATTCCACTGAAACTCTACCAGCATTCCAAGAATCTTACTTATTGCAGGTACACATACTAGTAGATTTTTAACACCTTATTATAACGAGGTAAATTATAATAATGGATCGCCCTAAACATGGTATTTGGATACGTAATACATCAGTAAAACCTTGTTACTCGCGGCTCACATAAAACGCACTCAGAATTGGTAGAAAATGAGATTATTTACATCCCCGCAATCGCTCTCTTCGATGAGATGCTTCGGATGCAAGCCATCGCCGTCATTCGATTACGAGCTCTATTGCCATTAAATAAGGCAGAATGTACCACATCTGCTGGAGAGGCGCACAATTTCATTCTCATTTAGACATACATACGAGATGTTAATGGGTTAACATTGAGATTTTACTACAAAAGTTACACGAGTAAGATTTCCTAGAAAGCATCATATTTTTTTTTTTTTATTTTTTTTTTATGTGATAGGAGGCAAACGAGCAGACGGATCACCTGATGGTAAGTGATTACCGTCGCCCATAGACACCCGCAGACCCAGGGGCGTTACAGGTTTTTTTTGTACCTTTATCAGAAAATATTTCGTAATATTCAAAATACAAACAGATACTTATCTAAAAATAGAATTCTTGAGAAAAGTATAAGTCTTTTCCTACACAAAATCTTCATACCAAGAAAAATTGACTTGTATTAAAAGCCTGTCACAAGCACCTTCTTAAATCATCCCTTTGTGCGAAATCGGCGAACAAAATAAGGACGCCTTCACTCCTTCAGGTTAAAGAGGTGTGAAGCGCTGCAGTAGCAAACTGGTTGAGTTAACTACGCACCTGGCAGCCGTGACGTCACATCGATGCAATGGTACGGACGGGCGAACGCGGGGAGGTAAAGTGGGAGGGAGAATCGCATTCCAGCGAGGTGCGCAGTTAACTCGATCGAGTTGTAGTTTTCATACAATTTCTAGAAGCGCAGTTGCAGCGCTAAGTTACTGTCGTTTGCGTATTGTCACGTTAATAGAAAGACGATAAAAGATTCTTGAATTTACCTAAAGAATAGTATCTAAAGAATCTCACCTGTAAGGAAAGACAGTCGCCTCATCGCAGGAAAGGGGTGGTTTCCAGAAGTGTCCAGCAGGTCCAGTTGGTACACCTCCCCTCTGATGCGGTACAGCTTCCGATGGAAGTCCTCGATGGTCGGCGTGTAGCTGTCCTCAAACTTGTTGCCCAGGAACCTGGACACGAGGGATGTCTTGCCCACACGGGCTGACCTGGGAAAGAAAGAAAACTGAATATTAATCAGATATTAATAAGATACCAGGTGAGGTGTACCAGTAAGATACCAAGTGAGGTGTACCCAAGGTACCTTTATAAGATCTTCTGTCACATCTGTCCAGAAGATCTTATAAAGATTGAATGAAGCTGCTTGATGCAGACCTCTTCCTACCGGCTAATATAAAATCATTGAGGGAGGCCCATGTTCAGTCAATACTCATTAAAATACTATTGTTAAGCAGTGAACATGCTATGGCTGAAATGATGATGTTCAATGAATATTTGTGGTTTGGAGTAAAATCAAGAAAAAGACCCAGGTACTCGTAGGTAGGTAGGTACCTTACGTAAATTATTGCTTGCAATAAACATAACATACTTCTATCAAACCAAAACTGCAGCGAATTGAAATGCCTCGTGACAAACTCCAAAAATTCTGAAAAATAATTAACAACTAAGCTTCAATTCTGGAAACATGTAGCTTGAAAACTAAGTACTTAATACGAACACGAATATAAAGCGAAGCCCTAACACCTAACGCGTTAGTACAAGTTTATAAGTTTGTCCCTACTCCTTTAGATTAAACAAATCCCGAACTCTTCGTAAGGATTCTTCCACACAATAACAGGGTACGGCGCTGTACAGACTTCTAATAATGTTTGCTTAGGGTCTGAACGGGACAAACAGAGCTAAAGTGTGTCATATGACTACTACAGACAGAGTTTAACTAAGTGGCTTTTATTTACCCCTCGTGGCAAGATAAATATGCTCGTGTACACAATACTACAACTTTAGCTACTAAGTGTGTCAATCATATGACTACTACAGACAAATTACATAACTAAGTGGGGCACATAACCCCTGGTGGTAAGCAAAATATTATGCTCGTGTTACATGTGGATTTACCACAATAGTCCGGCGGCGGCAGGGTTCGATCCCGCGTTCCTCGGATCTCGATTTCACCAGTCAGACAATCGACACTATTGGGTTAATGTTGCTTCAACCCAAGGAACCCAAATTCCTGTGATAGTGTAGCGGTACTGGAGGATGTGTTTTAATTTTGTCAAACATTGACAAAACTTCATGTTGTGCTTCAGATTAACCGTGACTATCACTGACAGCTATTTTACGTCATACGTTACCCTACCCGCACCTCTCCACTACGACAATAATCTGCTTTTATATGCACTAAGTACGTATACAGGGTGTTAGGTAAATGGGTATATGAGCCGACACTAGCCCATGTTAACATAGGCATATAAATGGTATGGTGAAGTCAGAAATTTGATATCATGATTTTATTTTTTTTAATTTTCGTACAAAATAAATTTCATACAATCCGATTTGTATGAAAATTAAAATAATTAAAATGAAGATATCAATTTTCTGACTTCACCGTACCATTTATATGACCATGTTAACATGGACTAGTGTCGGCTCATATACCCATTTACCTAACACCCTGTATTTGTCTGTACATACAGCTATTATAAGAAGTAAAATACAAAATATCATAAGCTTTGCAGCAGCATTGCTTTTCTACACCATGTCTTCAGAAACAAGTTTGCTTGAGAAGATTCAAATTTAGTTTAAAAACGTGAAGTCATCCAAACTTCGCTTGAACATAATGCACGGAACTTTAGAACGCATTACTATGTGAGGTTGGAGCAAAATCGATTTGAAATGACTTTGGTCACTAGAGTTTTCCGAGTTGGAGGTCAGATCTTTCTAGAATGCAAAAGTAGAAGCTTTACAAGTCAATATCTGAAGAATGTCGTATTCAAGATGATGTATGAGACATTCCTGCTTCGCACTTGAATACAAACAAGGACATTATATTTTACTGGCTCGTTCACGCGACTTTGCCTGTGTCCTTTTCCAAGGTCCAATCTATCTTTTTGCCAAATTTCATCGAAATTGGTTCAGTGGTTTAGACTTTATAGTTGAAACAGACAGAAAGAGTTATTCGGGTTTTTACTCGTAAATAGATCTATTTCATACCGGCTGGGGCCAATGTGCTTTAGACTCAAAAATGCGGATTTCATGCTAGGCAGTGTATATCTTTAATCCTTCAAAAATACGTTTCTACCTGTGGCATACAAAATCCCTTTGTTGTCGCATCACTCGATAGCGCTGCTTTGACACGAGCGAATCCAATTAGCGAAACGCATCGCTAATCTACTGCAACTAAAGCCTGCAGGCTCGTTATCGCCAGTACAGCGTTGTTGAATCTTTTCACAATGTTGAAAATTGATTGAAATAAACCCTATTTGTTTTGAACAAGTGCCTACACAATGATACAGGAATTCGGTGCCTGTGGATGTCTTTGCCGAACACTATAAACCGGCGTTTTCAAGGCGAGAGTAAATAGGCACTTCAGAGAAGAACCTACCGTCCTAGACTGCAACTCAGTTAACGCGCTCGAACACGTGCCAGTAGAGAGGTGAGATTGCGGTCAAATACGAGTAAGTAATGCCCTGCCTGATTCTGCCAAAAAAAAATATCACCGGGGTATAAAAAACTGTATGTAGTAATAAAAAGCTGTTTCTTCAACTGCCAATTAAAAAAGACAGCATTTTTTTCAGTTTATTTTGATAAATCTTTAAGGAAATATAATAGTGACTGACCTTACAATCACGGAATTAGGGTTCATTAGAAGAATATTATCACTGACGAGAACTTCCTTCTAACTAATAAATTTATTCTGAGATAGGGAAAGAATCCTTACTCCTTGTTATAATAAGTATAAGAAATAGTCATAACTCAATTAGGTATGTAGGTACTGAATATTTATAGGTATTAAATAGTAGGTATCTATATTCAAAAGACTTGTACCTAAGTATAAGATTAAAATACATTTCGTTCGATTTTCAAACATTACTAGCTTTTCAACTTTTAATTCTATCCTTTCTAAGCTATTGAACTCTTTACAGAATTTAAAGTACCTACTGGATAATAATGAAAATAGTACTTGCTAATGAAAAAGTTAACATTCACAAGGGCGACTAGACAATGACCCTATAGTCTTTAGACCAGTCTTTCCCAAAGTGGTGATAACGCCCCCTTGTGGGCGCTGCAGGCTTAAAGGAGGGCGGTAAGAGACCCAGAAAAAAAAATCGGGACGTTGTGTAGAGGCTTGGGAGGCGTCATCTGCTAGGAGGACTCTTAGACACCGACTGAGCTCGACTCTTGACTAAAAAAATTGGGGGCGCTAAAAAATAATTTATTCTCAAAGTGGGTAGTAAGATTAGAAGAAGTAAGATTGACAAAAGTTATACAAAAATAAGTATGCTATTTATTATACACAGTGTAGTTACGTTAAGTAGGTTTAGTACAGATACATATTTATAATATTTTTACAATTATATTAATTTAAGATAAACTATGAAAAATATATGTTAACTTAATTTTAAGAGGTTAAACGCCACAGACTAAATAAGTTTGGGAACCGCTGCTTTAGACTAAAACAATTGCCTTCGTATAGTACTTGAAAGGTAAAACATATTAATTTTATTACTTTTACTCAGAAGCGAATCTAATCTACTATTACTTAGTTTAAGGGATAGGTTGATTTTAAGTGTAGAAAAAGCCCTTTTATGTAGATACTTTAAAACGCACTTTACAAATTGGGCTGGGTTATACGATTTAATCTTCTGATAGTGTGGGTTGTAACAATTCAACATAGGCGTTTAACATTAATTAGATTAATAGGACTTACAGCCTGAATTACAATTAAGGCGATTAGAGTCCTCAATGACCTTGGGCGTTTGACCTTCACGCCGCGCGAAACACCCGCGCACCCCGCACGAAAACTCCGATTTGACACCGATCAAAATTACACTTGCATAGGTAGATACAGAATAGAAGCTCTTTTTTCATGACATTACTGCCTATTATTTTAAACTTGAATTGATGAACCTTGATGTCGGTGTCATTTAACTCAGGCGTAATTTAATAAAAATAACACAATCCATGAACATTTTGTACGGGATATTTTTTCTTTTTAATTTTTCGTAAATTTTCTAATGTTTTTGTCGGTTCAGCCGTTCTCGAAATTTGAACAATTCGAACGAAAATGTAATGTAGGTAACTTCGGGTAGAATCTTGCAAGCTGAATTTGTTAGACCAACTTCCTGACGACAACTGTAGGTATTGGAACACATAGTAGTATTGTCTATGGTTTAAAAAAGCAAATGTTTCTTCTTTTGTCTATTGTCATTCTCTTTGTGTCACTTATGAAGAATAAACTGAAAATGACATTCTCGTCTTTTTATTAGAAATCCTTCAACAAACTGATTGAGTTAAAATTTTGGATATACATGTAATTCGGATGACAATGCAATATTGTGATGACATGGAGTCGATCTGATGATAGAGCTGGAATGCCAGTGGCCCCATAGCAACTCCGGGATTAAACGATTCCATCTAGTTTAGGCTCATTTGATTTGTATTTATATATTTATATAAATATAAGTAAGTAATATTATGTAAGTAAGCTACTTTAAAAATCACGAGTACCTACCTACTTCAATTCTCAAAGGCAAACAGGGTCTGATGATGGAGCTGGAATGTGGCCGTAGGAATAGGCTAGTTTCTTAAAAAAACACTTTTAGTCCGTCAATTACACTATCAAAAAATATTGGACACGGGATATTTTTATTTGTCAACAAACAAATAATTGATTTTTCATAAGTTTAAGAAAGAGAAAAATACATTTAAAGTATTTTTTTGGTAAGTTGACCGACGGACTAATTCAAACTCTTGCTTTACCCAGGAAACATCCCTATTCTTCGAAATTATTACGAGCTACATAACGAAAAATCTTTGCTACTACGCCGCAGCAAATTCCGCATCATAAATAAAAAAATAAATTAAAAGAAAAAACCTTTTCTTTTTTTAAGTTTTTGTATGCTAATAATTTTAGTTTCATGACATGCTCCCAAAATTCATCATCTTATAAGAGGATTTCAGTTTTTATCGACGAAACTTTTTAATTATTGTAGCCTATAGGTACGTTTCATGGTTAGGTAATTTAGGGAAGTTTATTTGCACTTAACATGAAAAATATGGTATCAATGTACTGTGTACCTATGCACCTTCAGTGGCAACAACAAGGTCTATTGAGTACCTATACTACTAAAGGCATGAAATAAATTAATTTTCACCAAAAATTAAAACCAACTCCAAAACGAATCACCAAAAGGTAGGCTGTCACCGACTCCGAAAATATCAATCATGATAAACGGGCATTTGTAATCAGTATCCACATTTTTTAATAAGCTCTATAGAACAATTTATCAATACCACTTTATATTATTTTTTTAACTGTGGTATTTTCGCGAAGAAACATATTGAAAATCTAATTCTAAATGGCCCATTTGCGCCGAGCCTAAGTATGAAAAATATAAATTGTTTTCTTCACGTAAATCGATTAAGTTACTGATGCAAAGGCCTAGTAAATAAATAACGGAATATATTTTCAACTTTTACTTATCTAGTGCCGTTTTTTTTTGGAGTCGATTTTTTTACACTAATAGATTCTATTTAGGTAAATAATAGCGTCCGAGCATGCCTTAATTCAATCGTATCGTCTGACTGAACGTGCTCTATGAACAACTCTGACATAAAAACTATTGTCGAACAAAGACTAGGTTGCACCATCTTATTTTAAATTTGACAAAAGTCAAAAATCTGTCAAACTCCATACAAAAAAACACCGGTTATCGCCAAAGCTACGGTCAAAGTTAGGTCACGTCAGGTGGTGCAACTCAGCCAAAGAAAAAATTCATTTTGATCGCTAATGTCAGTTTGCAGCGAGTGACACAACCTCCGCGTCTGAAGGCCAGCGGCCGACTGCCGCCCGCACCCCGCGAAGGCCCCCTCAACAGCAAAAGGTTCGGAATTTATCAAAAGTAAAATTTATGAATGAAAGTAATGTTCGGTTGAAAAACGCAACGTGTCATTTAAAGATGAAAGAATTCCTAATCTATTCGTGAAAATATTTTTTAAATTAACATAGCCGTTTTGGAGGAGTAGGGAATTTAAGTAAAAAATCGATGTCCCGTATTTATTTTTTTAATCCAAAACAAAGAGACGTAGCGAAAATTCAAACGTCACAAATGTAGGCCTTGAACTGTTGTATAACATATATTTTTTTTAACTATTTCTGTCCAGCAGTAAAAGAGGAGTAGGCTTTACAAAATGCCCATTTGACGCGGATTGAGGACTCTAATCGCCTTAATTATAGGTACACAGTGTTTTTCCAACTTTTGTACGCCACCTGCGATGCGCTCCGATATCTCTGTATAAAAAAGTCAAATTCTTAAAGTTTTATTTTAATCGCACGCTCCGCTACGATGTCCTAGTATACGTACATAATAATATACCTTATCTAATTTACCTAAACTATAGATTTTTGAATTGATATCACTATCGTTCGTAATTGTTCGTTTTAGCCGAATGACATCCACTGCTGGACAAAGGCCAAGGATTTCCACAAAGACCGGTCCTTCGCTGCCCGCATCACTATACATGCTATATTATAGCACTCATTATTGTCAGATACTTATACTTAAGTCACATACTGTACATGTGAACACGCCCATACGTTAAATGAACAAAAGTAGGGCACAATCCGCACGATATAATATGATTTCAACTAATAATTTTCAATAAATTAATTTCGCTCTACTATGAAGCATTTCCTATTAAATTAAAGCAATACATTACGTTACGTTGTACATCACATAATGTTATTTATTATTTCTATGTTTCAAAATTCGAGACTTGCTTCGGTAATATTTTCCTATATCGTGATGCTGTATTAATAGCTGAATGCCTACTTATGTAGTAGGTATCGAATAACGTTGTGAAAGACTTTGATTTTATAACTAAGGAGGCGATCGTTAGTGTCGGTCATCCGACACCATTTTCTCCTGAAGAAATAATGGTCGTAGATATTTTATTTTTTACATAATAATTCCTGGATGTCGTAAAAGATGACCAAGGGACAAATATGTGAACATCAGGCCTCCTTAATCCGTCTGGCCTGGCACGAAAAACTTTCGAGTTCGAATCGTTTGCGTATTCCAATCGCCATCAAAAGTTCACTTTACGACACGTTGACAACAGCGCCCTTGTGAACGTGTCGTAAAGTGAACTTAGTATGAGAAATGGTTGCACGAAACATATTTTGAGAATCAAAATTGTCTCGTTATCATTTAATTCGAAGGTTGAGTATCGAATTTTGTCGAATACGCAAACGTTTCGTAGACGAAAGTTGTTCATGCTAGAGGTAGGGTGGGAATTTACGCCGAATCCGCTATTTGACTTTGAACGGTAAGAGGGATGATTGTTATGACGACATACCTACTAATTGTTTACTATCTAATGATATACCCAGACTAGATATTGAACCCAAGATCTTGCAATAAACTGGAAAACCTTCATCTCTATGCCATATTTTATAGGAGTAGGTAGGTACCATTCATGCATAAATCAATCGTATTTTAAGTTGCAATCACGAGAGAATTTTTAAGGCATTCGTCAAGTGAGATCGCATCATTTCTTTCGAAGCGGAATCTCGATCGTAACTCGTTTCGGGCGATTTGATTGATGGTTACAATGTAAACGGATTGCGATGGTTCTGAAAGGACGATTTACACGCAACGATTTCACAATGTGTGCAGGTTCACATGAGTTTTAACTCATGTGCGTGAAATCTTTAGGCTGAGTTGCACCATCTTACTTTGACTTTAACAAACGTCAAAAATCTGTCAAACTCCGTACAAAAACACCGGTTAGGTATTGTTATTGTTACGGTTGAAATAAGGTGGTGCCACCCAGCCTTAGAAAGTGAACTAAGTAAGTACCTATAACGGTCAAATTATACGCACGTCAAAGAAGTTATCTTATTTTTTATGTATCATACATGACTTTATATATGTATAATATCTGTTTAATTTTAAAGTTGATTTACGTACTTAGTCAATTTGTGAGTTCTTTGCTAAACTTCTATTAACTACAACTAACTATGTAGTAAACTATTAAATCTAGAACTAAATTATTATCGTTTTAGTAGCAAGAAAGCTCTGTTTTTCTGTTTCCAAAGGAACACGTCTGTATAGTCGTGCTCTATGCGGGCAAATGTAACGCATGAAAACACCAAACGGGAAAACACAAAGGGATGCTGCAATGAGCCAGCAATCAGTAAAAGGTTCTCTTTCCCATTCAGAAACAAAGCGCATGCATGCATGCATGTAATCTAAAGGCTGTGATCAGAGAAATAGCCACCTACCCCTTTTATTTCTCTGACTTTATAAGCTAACCTAAGATTCTGACGTCATTTGCATTACAAAATTTTCTTAAGTTTAGGGTAAAAAGGTACTCCATTCTTTGTGAAAGATATTGTGCTGTAATCTTCATAATTTATTAATGTTTATTCATTAGCGTTTATTAATGTTGTATTCAGGCATTAAGTATATGTCTCATGGGCCCAAAAGATAAGGAGACATGTAAAGTGCCCCATAAGGGCTACCTTTTTTTTATTTATAACGTCAAAATATAACGTTCATTATTTATGAACGTTATATTTTAGTGAGTGGTATTCCACCAGTGGTCTAAATTGAATAAAAAAAATTTGATTTTGATTTTGATTTTTTTTCTCCCTACAAGACCTAATCATTCCCGAGCAAGTCATAAATCAAAATCAATATAATAAACTGTAAATAAAAAAATAAAATCGTAATTTATAAACGGACCCTATTTGTAAGTAGATTCACCCCGGAGTGAAAAGTTCAGAGGTCCATTAGACCAATTTTTCACCACAAAAAATTCGGAGTTCAAATACTTGGCGGTATTAAAATTCTTGGATCTAATTAAATTAAACGTTAACAGGAAGGGTCACAGCAAATTAGGCTCCAAATTAAAATGGACACACTGAAAGGTTTGATAAAAAGTAAGTAATAAGTTTCTGTAAAGGAAATTCAGGATTTTCCTCACATTTTCAAATCAAGTAGCAACTTATCATTATCATCATCATTTCAGCCACAGGACGTCCACTGCTGAACATAGGCCTCCCCTAATAATTCCGGTTGGTAGCGGCCTGCATCCAGCGCCTTCCTGCTACCCTTAAAAGGTCGTCGATCCACTTCGTGTAGTAGCAACAAAATGAGATCACAAACATTAATCTATCATACACTGGAGACACATCGATTTTGCCTTCTTCTAGTGTTTTTATTTTCTCAGTCGCACTCGCGTTCTAAAGTATAATTAATGATCTATCGGTAAGCAAACAAAAGGATAGTGTGCACTATAAAATTGTTTTTTTCAAATGCATCTTTGTATTGTACATTGGCTGAAGTAATAACGAGTACTTCAAGTTAAAATCATAAATTATCACTGCCATTTTCAGATTTTAATTTAGTTACGATCTGCTGGACTAGTATGAACAACAGGATTAATTGTATCCTGATATCATACACGACAGCCTAGATGTATGTTGCAGAAAACTTTAGTTCCCGTATCAAACTCGATAGGTACTTCGCGGTTAAAAGACTTTAATTTTCAACCCTTTAAAATTCAACCAACCAAAAGCGTCTTTTAGTCTATGTTTGAAATGGAATCGAGCTACGTTCTGTAATACGCACCTGTTCTTGTAAGCAGACTTTTCTTTTTTCAGTTAGACTCATTGTCCCATACGTTACAAGCAGTATTGATCGTGACAGTTAATCTATCTAACTCCAGGGACCCGTCGATCAAGCTATCCACAGTGAATCAATTTGAATTTTCACAGCGCCTACACACTGCAAATGGAATGGTACCGCTAGATCTGTCAGAGCTATACATCAGTCGACCCACAAAAGGTCAGATGTGACAGCACTCGTTCCCACTGGCCTATTGCAAATGTGAATGACTCTTAAAAAACGTCCATAACGCCCGTATTTACCACACAAACATTACTCAGTAATGTTTGTAATTGTCTCACAGTGCGCGTGGACGCAGTGTCACATACTAAACAAACAGAGCTCTATTCAACACTGTGCGTTCGATTTGCTGCTTCACTTAAGCAAGCATCGTTTATGAATGGTGTAAGTTTCTTATACAAAATGTATGAATCAAATAACAGTGATTTATTGTAATTGTAAACAACAATAATTACAAAAACTCTTTCGAGGTAAGAACCTAACCATTCCCAAGTTTAAGTCAACGAATCAAACTTTTCTATTAAGTAATCCAAGTTAAGAAAACCTAAATTGTTAAAGCAAAATGCTCTTACTTACATCTTCTTACAAAATTTAATATGAATTGAAAACAATGTTTGCCAGATGAAATAACAATTTAGAACTCCATGTATGAACTTCGTACTTATCTTTCTAGTGGCAGTAGGAGGGCAATATATTGTCCACCCAACCGAACATTTATAAGGTGTGTAATAACAATATTTCGTGCATTAAAATATCATAAGAACCAATCTATTTATACGGCATAACAAGATGCTGGTGTTCATACTCGTATTTTATTTTTATTTTGTTTTATTCAGAAAACAAACAGCTTACAAATATATAAATTGCATAGATACAGTGTAGTTGGTCAAAGCCTATAGTTTTCACCTCTATAACCTGTATCTGGTTTACTTCTACAGTTCCAAATCCATTAAAAGTTATTTTATTTTAGATTAATGTTTTTAAATTAAAAAACATTTTCAGTATCACAATTTCAGATACGATCTCGTATCGATTGTGGAAATTACCACACTCCGTGAGAACGCTCCCACCTGCCCACCCTGTATACTGTAATGTCATGTAATCACGAGCAGACGAACTGGAACAATATTAGCTTTAATAATAATAGCTTCGTTTAGATTGAGCCAAATTAGAGACCTGCAACGATAGCAATTAACTGTAGGAAAGCTTGTAATTACATTACGTTAATTACGACAAATCTGGCTGATATCTTCGTCAGCTATAAACCTGCCAGTAAATTATTGATTTCCGCCCGTTTTTACCATCAATCCCTAATTTTTAAGTGACCCTTATGAAAACAAAATTGTGTCACCATAGGGGTCACTTAAAAATTAGGGATTGACGGTGAAAACTAGCACTAGTCTTTTTATTCCAGGTAATATTGTTAACCTGGATGCGGACAGCGCAGAACCAGTCGTGGAAACCTTGAGGAAAGTCTTTGTCCAGCAGTGGATGATATTTGGCTAAAACGGCCGAAAGAATTTATATTTAAAACTATAGAACGAAAAACTTAGGCTGGATTGCATCATCTTACTTTGACTGTAACAAAGGTCAAAAATCTGTCAAATTCCATAGAAAAATCATCGGTTAATGTATAGTTACTGTCAAAGTTTGATGGTGCAACTCAGCCTTAAAGTAGTTACAAAATAACACATTGAGAGTAATGTTTGTAATAGTGATTGCAGTACCTACTATGCAATCACTCACGCAGATCGTTTTCACCGTGGATCATTAGATCCACACAAAACGATCGGTCACGAGTTTCAGCGACCGTCAAAAAGTCAAGTCACTAACACGCATTTCTGCGGTATAGTTGAAACTACTGCTCTATTCTTCAAGGTAGTGCAAATTGTCTACATTTTAAACATTAATTAATATAATCAGCTTGAAAAAATCGACCAGCCTAAGGTGGGAGTCGAAGTCGCGACCTTTCGCTTGCCAGGCGACTGCGCGACTTAGCAGCGCGACAAAGGCGCAACAGACGCGCTACCGATAGTTTCATACTATGTGTGTGATGTGTGTAAGTGCGGATGCCTTATCACGCCCTAATGTGAAAGCGGCCTTAGACATTAGACTGAATTCGATTTCGAACTTAGGCCACAGAATGCTTAGGCAGTTAGATCTCTTCAAGTTATTTATAATGTAATGTTGAGATGCAACTCTTAACGCCTGGAAATTTAATTTCAATGAATATGTTAGTCTAGTTCATCTATCTATTCGTTTATAATTAATCTAATCGTGCCAAACCACCGGCAGAATGTGCCATTGTGTTCGGAGCGGATTGTCGCCGATGTTGATTTATGGCCGTGATGCTGCGGTCTGAGCCGGATATGTTTGCATTTGCGCACTTAGCGCCAATAGGATTGGCTTTTGGAAATGCGATCGGATAATGAAACGTTCGGATTATTGAAACAACTGAAGAGTGATCTAATTATTTTAAGTGCAACATTAATTGGTAATGTTTCAGTCATTTAGTTAGCAATTAGGTATCAAATGAATAATAAAAAATGTTTGAACAACAATTTCGTGCAAACTAGCTGGCACAAGTTAGATATATCGTGATATTGACAGAATATTTTTTTAGCAAAAAACTTAATTATAACTACCACTTCTCATCCTTCCGCTGCAACTTAGATAGATAGGTAGATACTTACAGCCAGGATTTACAGCTTGGCTTCAGAACAAGCAACGGACTTAATAATACAAAAAAATATAAGAAGAATAAAAAAGATTCGAAATAAAGCACTCAATGTTCAAAATTACTAAAAATGTGGTTGAACTTTCCATGTATTTACCATAATTTGTGAAACCTGGACAAAGATACAAAAAGTTTGAAGACACTTACCCCAACATGACAAGTCTGAAGCAGTTCTTCGGGGGCGGAGCGGACTCTTCACAAGCCTGTGGCACCGGGGCGCTCGGGCCTGGAGACCTCTCAGGATCAGAATCCTCTCCAAGCCCCGCCCCTCGTCGACATAACCAGGACGCCCCACATTTGTCTCTCGCATCCTCAGCTGGCGCTGCGAACTGGCATCTACGTGGTGACCTCTTCCCAGTCGATAAGGACGACTTTAGAGGTGAAGATGGCGCCCTAACTGGGCTAGGGGACGCTCTAACTGGAGAGCTGGAAGCCTTGACCGGCGATGACGTAAGCGACAGCGCGCCTCGCTCGCCTGTACCATTCATCATTGTTATTTTGGAAAATGCACTTTCATTGTTTGAGTTTTTCGGATTTTAACTCTTTTTAACACTTCACTTATTTTTATTGTTCACGTCATTTTTATGCTGTAGTTAACTGCTGAGAAACGATTTTATTTATCAGTAATGTTGTATTATAGGTGTACCAGAATCTCATGGCAAATAGGGAAAATAAACTTTGTTGAGAGCAATACTGGGGAAATTGGAATAAACGATCTTGATACTGTTTAATTTTTTACTTTTATGACTTTAATATTAATGAACATTGAAGTACGAATATACATTTTAGGTAGGTATGTGTATGAAGAATGTTGTTATACATCGGGTTTTTAACATAGGAAAATGTCTTGAAAAATAAATAAATCGTATTATTACTTTAAGTAACTAATTTTATTATGCATCATACTTTTAACTTATCACTTCATTCAGAACTAGAAAACGATTCTAAGAACTCCACTTGCAATTTCTTGTTCTTCAATAGATGATCAAGATAAAGAGATAAAATCTTTTTCAATTTTCTTTACATGGTCATAACATTTTGACCATTACTCTGCACCGATTTGTGATATATACCTGAAAACCCCGATAAAGTAGCTATAAAGAATAATATAAAAAACATAATCCTCCTTGTGACGTGGTTGGGTAATAAACTAAATGTATCAGAACATTTCAGTCCAACTTACTGTCAACTCGACGACGAGCTTTAGAATCAAAGATGACTTTGAATTATGCCTTATTTTACAATTCACATTGAAAACAATATGACTTGCTTGAGCTTTTTCGACTTTTTCACAAAAATAACAAATAGTCAAGAAGAGATTACAAAATTTTTGCAGCGGCTGACAGATTTCATAATTTTCTTTGACAGGTGACAATTAAACCATAGACAATTGCCATATGAAAAACACACTTTTCCAATATTTTTGTTTGCCATGAGATTCTGGTAGACCTATACCTTGTCTCGGTGAATAAATGATCTTTTATCTTTTTTCTTATCTTATCTTATCAGTAATGAATATCTTTTTGATCTTTATTTAAAGACATTTTATTGTGTAAAGTTTTGGATCAAACGAAATGTTTCTTACTTGCTGGCAAAATGGTTAGCAAGCACTTAACAATTAAGTCCTAATTGCAGAAGAAACATTCTTAGAGCTACTTCAAAACAATTGCTACTCGTGGTCACTAGCCATTCTCATTAGCACGCCACAGTGCCAGGCTACAGCGTCTAGCATAATAATGCAGGAAGAAAATTACCTAGACAAAACGCTATCCTAAAAATAACTTTAAGGGCCTGTTTCAAGTTAAAAATGTTTCTATCTAAAAATAAAGGATGCTGAGGCTTCGGTACATAAATAGGAAGTGGCCCGGTGAAACGAACTCTTCAGAAAGTTCAACAAACTTAATGAAAATTCTTCTTCGCCGTCAAAACGTTTTCCTTTACCTACCAGAAACACTATACAGTGGACCATTTATCTCAAATATTTCAGGCTCTTCAATGACGAAGGGTAAAAAGATATCTGAGATTTTACAATCTACCATCATTACTTCCCCGTCACAAATTTCCCTCAAAATCGACCCTCGAAGAAGGAATTTATATACAGGGTCATATCTTCCCCAATTTGCATACAAGTCAATAGCATTATGAGACCCACGTCACAATAGAACGTCATTATATGTGATATTGTCATATTTCGTTGTCACAAAGTCGAAAATCTCGCTTTTATAAAGCATTTCTACTGTCTCGGGAATAAATGATCGTTTACTTTGAAATGGGACTCGTTTCCTTAATGCAAAGTAGGGTTGGTACTTGTTGGGAATTACTTTTAGTCCCGCAGAGTTGTTTTATAACCACATTTTAGTATTTGCGGAGTTCTTCGTACTGTTTCGGAGTTTAATTCGAAACGGTGGATGCTTTAGGCAATATTTTAATCTTCAAGGGAAATATACTTCATCAGAATTGGTAGATGTCCGAACTGCCGCTTTATACCTATAGATAGATAGATAGACCAAGTAACATTGTAAGTACTGCGATTTGAAACCGTAATAACTTTGCTAGGTCACAAGTTCTTTCTAAACTTTTTTTAATAATGGGCAACTTTATTTAAAATATTACTTACATACTTACATTTCTAAACTAGTTAGTTGTTGAGGATCGAAAATATGTCGGCGTGTTTTCATGAAAACCCGATGTTCCACGTAAAACTGGATCACTGTTCATTACGGAATAAGCGTAAAGCTGTATGTACGCGATCTAACACTAATTTAGATTTTTTCGTGGAAAACTAAATCCCTTATTTTCACGGATGATGCCTAGTTTTTACCAGACGGCGCCGGAAGGAGGGTTATTTTTAAAAATTGTTTGTGTTGCGTCAGTTTTATAAAAAGATAAAAAATAACCATCATTTAGTTTTAAGCCAAATCCTGCTCAGGGATTAGCACGTTTATCCTGTCCACACAACGACCACGATGTAAGCTGGGTTTAAACTCGAAAAAAGTGAAGCTTTATCATAAAAAGCTTAAAATAAATATATTTATTACCTAAGGCGTTTTTATTTTTATCCTGGTGGGTTAGGACGTTTGCTTTTGTACCTACTAATAAAGATATGTTAGCTACGACACAGCCATTACATTTTACTTAATATTATAAAGCTGAAACGTTTGTTTGTTTGTTGCGCTTGAACG
Source organism: Ostrinia nubilalis (assembly GCF_963855985.1). Taxonomy (NCBI): domain Eukaryota; kingdom Metazoa; phylum Arthropoda; class Insecta; order Lepidoptera; family Crambidae; genus Ostrinia; species Ostrinia nubilalis. The sequence continues at coordinate 4,680,387 of NC_087100.1, forward strand.
CGCTAATCTCAGGAATTATCTTCGATTAAAAAAAAACTGTGTTGGATAGCGCATTTATCGAGGAAGGCTATTAACATCACCCTGCAGCCAATAGGGGCGAAGCAGTAAAGAAAAACGGGAAATATTATTCAACCCATTTTCACGCATACGAAGTCGCTGGCAGAAACTAGTCTCATATACAAATACAATACCACCGTCTACAATCACCAGACACATCTACTTAGTTATGTAGCTAAAATTACTGTCACATGAGTGAATTATCTACTAACTAACTTGTTAATTAAGCGTTGATAATAATATATGCAGCTGGTAATTTTGCGAAGCGCCATAGTTCGTGCCTCGTGCTTATAGCGTGACTTCCCTTTGACAATAATTACTAAGTATTGTCGGAACCAGTTAGTACCTACGTACTACAATTAGTACATATTGCTTTACAACATTATGTTTACAGCTGTAACGTAACGACAGCGGCATATTGAGCTAAATGCTAAGACATTTTTGTAGTTGTGATATGTATCTGGATTTCACAAAATAAATGATGTGGTAGCGGTGTTCAGGTAAAATTACTCGTAATTACGTAAACGTAATTATTCGTATTGCGAAATAACATTCGCAGTCAAAATATTGCATTTCATTTTAACAACACACATAATATGTTTCTTTTTCGGAAACACTTCTAAAATCCAGAACATTCACGGTATTTTTCCACTGAATTTTTGAAATCTCTGTGAAAAATATTCCTAACATTTAAAACATTCTAGACTATAATACTTATTATAACTTTGAAATTGTACGTCTCTAAAATTACAATAAACCTGAGTGTACAAGGTCATTAAATAACCAAAACCTTGGCTAAAGTAGGCAATTTATACCAACAAACATTGATGCACTCCCGCAGGTGACAGTATAATAGGGTCTCGATACCGGCTAGGGTTGCCATCGACCCGGGTTTTCCAGGTTTGTCCTAGATTTATCCTAGATATAAGAGTCAGGCGTGGTTTTCAAAATCTAATCAGAGTACCTGATTTATTCCAAAATAACTAAGCTGTATTATTTTTATTTTAGCAGTAGTTTATTATACCTACTACTGTATGTTGTACAATATTTTCCGCATGATTAGCCCAGAATCATGCCAATTTTTCACAATGTTACCGGAAAATTTCAATCTATGTGGCATTTTTCCCAAATATAGAGATAAAAAGAATCAATTAATCTTTCTTAAAAAATGAGTTTGCTACTTTGTAATGATTTGGTGTCTCCGCGAATCGAGACCTACAATGTCTCTAAAATAAATTTGTTACGCGGTCTTATGCGAACGTCAACTAAGACGTACCTAAGCCGTTCAAGTTTACGTATTAGGTAGATCAAAATAGCAAGTGTAAGTTTAGTGTTTTTGATAAATTAATAGCAACCCTAGTACTAGCAATACCTCGTTTGTACCGCTACAGCGAGTTATCACGTCCCGTCTATGGTCCCATTATAATAGGCGATATCAGCTCCATTCTGCCGGCGATGCAGTTCCGAACTACCACCTTTTGTGCTAACTCGCCGCATTAAACTTTAATAGGCTAAAGTTCAACATTATATCTATGTAGAATTAAAGTATATAATGGAAGTTTAATAAGCTCACAACAATGTTATGTGTATTTTACCACCTGCCTTGCAGTTGTTGCTTAAACGTGTTAAGTAAAAGTTGATTACTTTTATTCAGTAGGTAAGATTCAGTAGTGTCAAATAACATCCCCAATTCCCCCGTAGATACGCAAGTGTTACAAAAGTATATTTTGAAAATATGAATGACATCATAATACCCTGATTTCAATAAAATATTATAAAATATCATAATAGGAAGGTGATAAGTGATTTTAAAACATGTTTTAACTATCATAGAAGTATTTATTTATGTTATAACAGACATATTTCCTGTTAAGCTAAGATTTTCATCATTTAGTAGGTATGTAACTTTAAGCAAATAAATAATTTAAATCTCAGATAATATTCATTCACCACAAAATCACAAAAGTCTTGATAGTGAGTGAACTTCGAGAATGAAATAAATAAGTTCATGAGTTGTGAAACGCAGTAAATTATTAAACTCGACAGTAACTTATTACTGATAGAACGACTTCACTGAACCGATACCACGTCAGGGAACAACAACAAAGCGTTTGCTTCCAAGTAAGTGTACAATGACACAAAGTTTATTGGAATTCCAACTGTATAGGCTGTGCCATTTTAACTGGTTATATTGTTATTCAACTACGATAGATTTCTATTGAAATATAATAATTTAAACAAGTTACATTGTATTATCAAGAATAACCAGCTGTTTATGAAGTTGTTTGGTAAAGTAACAATGTAACTATAATGTTCTATAGTTTGTAAAATCATGGAACCAATAAATAATCGAGTATTGAGTATTATGTCGTTTGCAAAATAATATTTGTACCAATATTATATCTAAGTATATTGTAGAAGCATCTGTTTCAATACATTGTTACTCCAACGAAACTATCGTACATTACAATGTCATAATGTGCGCTACCTTTGCAAAAACTTTTGTAAGAATTTGTGAATCCTGAGTGGGAAGTCGTTATTGCTAGAGTAAAACTACTTGACACATGTCTGTGACCGGCAAAAACAAATTCAATGTCGTGTGTCAGCTTTCGTATTTGTTTGGAAGAAATAATTGGCACGGAGTTCAGAGCTCGGCTATTGAAGAGAAATATAATGGTAACACGATGGCTCTACCGCCGACCAAACAGCAGCGATACTCGGAAGTTCACATCTCGCTTTGTACAGCGCTTTCGAACCGGAATATTTTAAGTTTAATAAGCGCAGCGCGCAGCGAGGAGAATATATTTCTGCATGTTACTGGATAAAGGAACCGATGAAATAAAAAGTGTTGCTGATTCGGATTAAATAAATGTTTTAACATTTTACTTTATTTTGAGTTCTAGTATTGTTCAAATAGGTGTAAGAGTAAAGTTTATTGAGATTTCATTGAGATTTTTGTATCAAACCATCAAACTCCAAGCGGTCGCAAAAGACCGCGTAACAATTTATTTTTTCGATTCGCGGGGCTTGAAGGGTAGGTACATTATTATATGACAATCTATAAAAAAACTAGAATTTTAGAAAATGCACGCTAAAATCTAGTGTAATTTGTATAATAAGTGGGTGAATAAAGGTTTCTAAGTTCCATATTATTTGAAGTAGGTACGAGTAGCCGTCGTCAGAGCTGTTGCGCTACATTAGACCACAGGCGGCGGTCGGTCGCATGCATTCTGGATGCTTTGGTTGCATATTTGGCGCTCGGGATACCGCGGAGCCACAAACTAGAAACAGAGGCCTTGTCAGTAACTGATAGCTACTGGTTACTGTGTATATAGGTTACTTTTATGATCCCTAAACGGGTGAATACGGTGCCCTATGTACCGTATTGACATTCTTACGTCTACCATAGACAATTTTCTGAAAATACAGGAAGTGAGTTTTGGGAAGGTGAAAAAATCACAACAGTAATGAAAATAATGGGTTTGGAAAGCAATGGGCTATTTTTTATTTGTGTTAAGTAGTTACGCTAATTAAAAATGCCTTTCTAAAGTTTAAAATAAAAGTAAGTCGCGTACTGTCCATGTCTCTACTGCGTAAAGAAAGATGGGGAATACAAGCGCTCAACTGTACACATTACGCAATGATATCGGCTAAAACAGCTGCTCAGGCCAAACATCGGTAATCGACTCTTGGCAAGTTTTAATAGGGCATTTTGCCGTTAGGCAACCCCCACGGAGCTAGGGGTGTCAAACAACATTAATTATACGAATGAAATTAGTTAGCGTCAAAACGAAAGTTCACCGCCATTAAAAATAATGAGGCGTGTTATGGCTCCATACGGGCAATTGACGGTTTGCAAGCACTAATTTATTTAGTCTAGCCAGAATAAGATTGTTGATTTAGATTTTTTGATTTGAAGAAGTGTCTAAGTGCGCTGTCGCGTATTTTTTTGTAAATTTTTGCTTAATAAATGGACGCTTAAAATATTTACAGAGTAGCCTACTTCCGCTAAATGCTTTACACATAGTACGTGGATATTTCGATAGATATAATAAAGCACAAAGTCATCTTGTGCGATGATACGAAACCTTCAGTTCACCTACGTATCCTCTCGCACTTGACTGGTTTTAATCGATTTTGAGACTATTCAATCGTATGACATCCCTACGGGCGAATTCCCAAAACGCCCTGAGAAGAATGGACGAAGCTCCCATACTTAGGTATGTTGTCGGTTTTGAAGTAACGCTGGTCTTTCACCCGCCTGAAATATCGCTTTAGAAATTTTTCTTCGGAAGCCTTTTAACATGAAGAATGTGTTAAGTTTCCGACAGCTTAAACTGTTAAATCATTTAAGCCTAGTCGCAGACTACCGATTTTTAGTCGGCCGATAGTTGGGCTCGATTCTAATTTGCATACATAAAGATTCAATCGGTGTAATGTGCGCACTTTCATACATATCCATACTGATTAACAGCCCGACACAACTATCGTCCAAGTAAAAGTCGGTGGTCTGCGCCTAGGCTAAAATAAATAATTGATCTTTAATAAAATAACCTTATTAAACTTCATGAACTATTTACCTAATATTACCAGAATTGGATTCAACATTGATAGCTAATTTTATTAACCGTACTCCATTGTTCTAATAAATCCAATAAGGCAATCGGGTCACTACTTTTAAGAATATTTTCTCAATTCCAATAGCGAGATAGAACTGATAGAGTAACTTATCTTTTTGCTCGCCGATGGCTGTTACAATTCTTTTTCCTTATTTTCTACTTCTACTAGATCTTTGTTATTTAAGTGAAATTTTAAGCAGGTAGGTACACTTAAATTAGTTACTGACAAAAACAAGACAGCTTACGTAGGTATCACAAAGTTATACAGTCAATTACGAAAACACAGCTTCAGGTTTCAGAAATAATGCAAAATGGCTCTGAAACCTCAAATTGGATTAAATTATACAGAAAGATGATTAGAAAGGTTAACTCTCTCGTGTATCAACGTAAAGAATGAGCTTTAAATTTTACTCATACTACAGGGTGACTTTGAAACCGTTGGCATCCTTTTAAAACAAGACTCTAGTCATGAACATTCCTCCAAATATGAAACAAATCCAATGAGTTAAAATTTCAATATTTAAAATCTTGTCCAGACTACAGCACATCTAGCATAATACTGTGGCATCTTATTTCGATGTATTAAGTATCATTTTGCAAAAAAATGTATTGTAAAATATGTAGTTTTAAACTCTTTATAAGAGCACACTAATAGATACATAGTAAAAATAAGGTCAAAATATCTCATTGGATTTGTCTCATATTTGGGGAATGCACTTTGTATCAGGAGTAGAGTCTTATATTAAAAGGATGCCAACAATTTAAAAGTCACCCTGTAAATGTATGATTAAACATAAGGTAAGTAATTAAATCCTTATATTCCCGAGGATGTCGGGTTGGGGTTAGACGACAGAACCCAATTGGCAATAAATTGGGCTCTGACATTCCTTGATATACTGCTCGCTTCAATGTTACAACAGAAATGTGATTAGTTAGCCTGGATTAATTGAAATAATTCAACATATTACAGACAGACACAAACATAGGTATGTACACAAATGTACGCCTACCATACATAGACGGCTAAAATCATAAACTTTTTGCTTAGCCGTAGTCGGATAAAAAGCTACGTAAACTTTAAAGCTCATAACATATCAAATTTTAAACAGTAGAGTTTGCATTCAACGCAAATATTTTGTTAATTAAAATAGGCAATCCATGAAATCGTTTCATTTATTGAAAACTATTTAATCTACGTCATGAAAATAAACTGAGCAATCATTTAGTTAACTGATTTCCACGAATTCCTCTATACTGAAGTTGTAATGAAATATTTTAACTCATGATAATAACATAAATATTATGTACTTTTTAGTTCTGATAAATATTTTAAAAAGCTCTATAATCAGTTCCTTAAAAGCATTATTTTATCTTCAAATATCTTTGATTCAAGTTAGCGCTTGTCAAACCACACCCAGCTTTCTAAATGATACGATTATATGATTGGTTTTCAACTTAGGTGATCGGAAACAAGTTCTTATCATGAATCTTTGGGAAGCGTTACTTCAATTGCCCACGTAGCATGTAGAAATCAATGGACCCAAACCCGTCCCCATCCCAAGAGGGAACAAGGGTCACAACGTAAAACAATTAGAGGGCCGAACCTCGGTGACTCAATCAAAGTTTATTATAACTGCGGACTTGAACCCTGTTTCGTTGGTAATAGGAATTATGTTTGTGATTGAGAAAACCGTTATGCCATATTTGTTGTAAATTATTAATTTAATAAGTATACCATCGCATGACGTTTTAGTTATAGGCTATCGTGTTTGTTCACTCACAATAGATGCATAAAATATTAGAACGATGCAGTAAAAAGTTCTTTTACCCACAACGTGGAGGCTTTTTTCTACACCTGGAGAGTAATGATCAAGCCGAAGGTGGAAGCGAGCTTAACCCTAAGTAAAAATACTTTGTTTATGTACCTAGTTTTTCCTGGACTTAAGGATGCTGCAGGAAATTGTATCAGTCAGTTAAAAAACTTGATCCCGTACCTTGGAACAATTGCAGCACCTATTTACAACCAACCAAATTGTAACCTATGTATTTGAACGTTATACGTTCCATTTCGCTATACAATGACATTTGAATTCTAAATAACCGGAATTTCGACATTGATCAGTAAAAGCTATATTAATTTACACAGATTTCATTATAATCAAATCCAAACATATTTCACGTTTACACACATTTACTTTAAAAACATTTCATATTAAACCCCAGTTTCAGCGAATAGTGTAAAGCGAGATTCAATTAATTTATGCAGCTTCACCATTCAATACGATAGCGAAAAAAGCTCACTTTGAATTATTAAATTCACTTTAAGCCCACAGTATGAAGTTTTGCGCTTTTTCATTAACACGTTGTATATCCTGGTAGTTCGTCCACAGCCACTGATTGGAATACCGAACTCTTGCAATGTTCCGTAGCCCCCCCCCCCCCCCCTCTAAAATTAAACTGTTGGCTTGAAAAATTCGTAATAATACTGCTTTTCATGAACTTTCAAGGAAAACTATAACGGTTAAGATACATCAGTTAGTTTAAGAGTAATAGTCATTTGACTGAATGTATTATAATTTTTTTTAACTAGTAAAAATTCCTTAGAAGGAAATATTAAAAGTGACTTTAGATGAAGTAATTGCTTGCTTCTGAAATATATTGTGTTAACGACGGAAAACTATGGAACCCTACACTGCGCGTGGCACGAAACGCACTTGACAAATTTTTCATTATTTGTTTTATTTCATACACTTGCCAATATCTTAAACATGGGGGCCGATTCTAGTGACTCTACAATCGTTAAACCTTCAACAGAAAAAGAGCTATCAACAGCAAAATGCAATTCAATTCGAATCAACAGTTCAATTAAATTTTAAATAAAGCACTTTGATAAACGATAACCACATTTCGAATGAAATCCGGACAATCAACGAAAAATTATAACATGATACGTATTCGATGTGCGTTCCTCGTTGGAAACTCGATTTACCATCAAGCTATATGGTAAAGCTTTAATTTTAGGTTATGTATTTAAATCGACATTATATTTTTGCTAATTTTACACTTATGAATGAATGTGGAAACTTAAAGTAAAATCTCACACATAAAATTAAACAGTTTACGAAATTATGTGAATCTAGGATTATGTAACATAACTGAATAGATCCATCGTTATTGAGAGATTACTTAATGTTACCGCCATCAAAAAAGTTGTATCCAAGTATCTCTATTCTTAGATTTATATTTATTACTATTGTTTGATAGTGATCGTATACGCGAGAGAGAGAACTCGTCGAAACAATTGCACTCAAGTGCATGCGTTATCGAAGTGCATTATGTATCTCAAATCGTTTAGAAAACACAATAAACAGCCCATATTTCTACTCGTATTTTCAAGAACGCTCAAATTGGACCACTTCAAACAGTTCATTTCATAATAGCATGTCCTCATATCGATTACACGTGCCGTAATACTCGATTACAATTACGATTTGAGTACATCACTGTTAACTCGTGTTCACGCCATATATTGAGCTGCGCTCAAATTAAGGTCGGCATTTGAACGAACGGACGAATGAATTCAGACTGTTTAAGGGATCCGTAGTAAAAGGCTCTGTATATTTAACTTTCGGCCATAGCGTGTTTTGTTTCGAAATTAGTTTACGGTTACTGCCATATCTGTGTCATTTTATAAAGTGCAAATCGCATCTGATAACTATAAACTCGTATTTAATTTCTCGCGTTAATATAGCTACAACAAAAGATAAACGTCAGGTATATTTTTGGTAAAATGCCTAAAAAGGTTTCATTCCAAGAACAATAAGTATTGTATTTGCAATAATATATTTTGTATTATTTATAAAAATACTAGCTTTCCGCCCGCGGCTTCGCCCGCGTGGAATTTTGTCTGTCACAGAAAAACTTTATCGCGCGCGTCCCTGTTTCAAAAACCGGGATAAAAACTATCCTATGTTCTTTCCCGGGACTCAAACTATCTCTATGCCAAATTTCATCAAAATCGGTTGCGAGGTTTAAGCGGGAAAGCGTAACAGACAGACAGACAGACAGACAGACAGACAGAGTTACTTTCGCATTTATAATATTAGTTGGGATTTACATAAACCAGGCGCAAAAGGCGAAAGGGTGGAAATAAATAACGTCATGATACAAGTAAGTTGATACATGACGTGGGAATGTATAAATAAGCTACGGAACACCATATTCAACACGATTCGCCCAACGCACCAATTTTATCTCATATTGCCGAACGCCGGTCGAAAAATTCTAGGGAGAGTGATAAAATAATTCTCACGTTTTGTTTTTCAGCATTCCATAATCACAAAGGCCTCGTGTTCGGGCGGGCCGTAAAAATAAAATAATCGTTCACTAGAAAAGTAATCGGGATCAGCACAATTGGTGTACGTGACGCGACAGGCTGCGGGAGTGAGGGGATCCGAGTACAGTCAGCATCGAATAGTTCATGACACCCAAAGTGGCCAAAAAGAACTCAAGGCGCTATTTTCACCCGCGCCCGCGGCGATTGTGGAATTGCGGTTTTATTTCAAAACTTACGAGAGCGGTTATTTGCGCGGTTTTATTCTAAGAACTCACGGCGCGATTTTAAATCACGCCGCGTGCTAAGTCACTGGTACAAAATGGTCGCCCGCCGATCGGATGGTTTTCGCGCGGGTGAAAACCGCCGAACGGGACCCGATTACAAAACCGAGCCCGCTGCGGGCGAAAAGCGCGCCATGAGTTCTTAGCCTAACAGACGTGTTGCGAACTTTTTGGCTACTTTGGGTGTCACAACAAACTATTTGACGCTGACTGTACGTGATGCGTCAGGCTGCAGTGAGGGGATCCGAATATGACTCCTAAAAGACTAATAAAGAGACAGTTATTTAAAACTAGTGGAAGCACGTGACTTTTTTTGGAAAAATCTTCACTACACGTCAAGAAAGAGCAACTGGTTCACATTGCTTTGCCCTTTTCTTCTTGTAGTGTCGACAACAAACCTTTAGTATCAGCTCAAAACTCTGCCATAAGAGTAGCGTTGTTAGTAGCATTCAATAAATCTTCCTGCGTGCAGTTGTTTGGGCACGCATGGCACGACATTATGTGCTTCATTGACTGTTTGCTCCTTTAATAAGAAACTTCGACACAAGCTTTAGTCGCAGTAGCGTAGAGTTTGACGCCCGTATTCACAAACGATACTTGCCTAAGTGAAGCAGCAAATCGCACAACACTATGTGATAGGTTCGTAATACGAACCTATACGAACTTCGAATGTCACCCTGTGCGTCCACGCGCACTATGAGACCTCATAGTAATGTTTGTGAATACGGGCGTGAGTAATGTCATGACTAAATATGGTGTCAAGTAACGTAATTTTAAAGAAACATTCATTGTTCGAAGCAGGAGCCCAAGAGTGCAAAGACTAAAATTACCATACCAATGGAACTAGAGAGGATTTGCACGCACGCACTTTGACGAAGGCCATACATAGTGACGAGTGACGACCGGAATCCCTTTAGTGCGGCAGGCCAACAAGGATACAACTAGGAATGTCATGAAAATATAGAAGAAACGGCCATGGAACCAGAAAACTCCAGAGTGATATAATATGACAATAAGAAAAGCGCACAGCTTATGTATCTACATCACATCAGTAAGTTAATACAGAGTCGTATAAAGGTTTGCGACCTACAATACCGTCAATATTCTAGTTTGTATTTAAACAAGACCGAGAAAGTTTTATCTCGATTATGGAGTTATAGAACCTAGAAAATTTGACATGGGCAGCAGCGCTCTCTGAAAAACATCAATCTTTTAAACTGCGATTTCCAACCCGCCTGCCAAGCGTGGAGATTATGGCAAAACCCTCCACTATAGTGGAGGAGGCTCATAGTCCAGCAGTGGACTGTAAAGGGCTGTTGATGATGATGATGATGAGAACCTAGAAAGCAAAATTGTAAGCTTTTACGTCTATTATTTGTCGGCCGTTTGGTGTAGTGGTTCGAAACGGACTACTATTCCGGAGGTAGCAGGTTCGATTCCCGCACAGTACAAACATTTGTGTGCATGAACATATTTGTTTGTATTGGACTGGGTGTTTTCTATGTATAATATTACGTATGTATTTACAAAAAACAAGTATTTAGGTATGTTTATATCCGTCTAGTACCCATAGTACAAGCTTAGTTTGGGACTAGAAGCGCAGTGTAAAATGTCCAAGGATATTTATTATTATTATCCGTTCACGTTCGTGTTACGTATTACCTATTGTTATCTGTGGCATTACGTTTTCCGTCATAAATGTCAGTGTTCGGACTTATGGAAATCTCAGATATTGATATGTTAAGTCCATCCCTGCCTCAGTGTTATCTCAAAAACAGCGTTTATGTATTCATAAGTTGCGGCAGGTGCGCGCGACGGCTCTGGGTCCCACCTCACAATTAGTGCTGGGAAAAATATGAGTCTAAAAAGACTTAGGCTGAGTTGCACCATCTAACTTTAACCGTGACAATAATGATAACCGGCGTATTTTTTATGGTGTTGACAGATTTTTGACGTTTGATAAAATCAAAGTAAGATGGTGCAATCCAGCCTTAATTCGTAGAAACCTAAGGCCCAATTTTTTGATTCGTAGTTAAAATAACCAATAGTCAAATTTGACAGATGTCAAATGACAAGTGATTAATTTTATGATATTTTTTTTTATAGCTTGACTTTCAGTACATTTTTTAACTATTAGGCTTAGTTGCACCACCTAACTTTGACCGTAACTTTAACGATGACCGGTGCTTTTTATATGGAATTTGACAGATTTTTGACGTTTGTCAAAGTTAAAGTAAGATATTGCAACTCAGCCTTAGTTTACATTTTGTTAATATTTAACAATTAGTAGCAAAATTTAACAATTAGTTATTTTAACTATGAATCAAAAAACTGGGCCTAAGTGGTCGCATGAGACCGCGGTAACAAATGATTTCTTGGTGTCTCGATTTGCTGGTACTTGAAGGGCTAGAGTCATTATGCAGATCTTGCTAGACACACATTAAAATGAGCCAAGAGTAGTTACGAGCCTTTTATCAAAACCGCGTAAGAAGGCTCAATTCAGAAAATTCTGAGTTTATCATCCATGATTAACAGCTCTAGTTCCAACACTCCAGCTAGAGTTCTTTATTGCAAAAAAATATACACATGAAAATAAGTATTAAATGTTTTTCTATCTTCGTTAGTTCGTATCAGCCAAATGACGTCCACTGCTGGACAAAGGCCTCCCCCAAGGTTTTCCGCAATGAACGGTCCTGAGCTTTCCGCAGCCAGGCTTTTCCCGCTACCTAATAATTCAAAATTTGCAGTGAACGCGATAGAAAAATTGTACTACATTTGTGAAAGTCTTGTGTTTGAGTCACACTTGTCTTTTGAAAAAAGATAACCCTTCTTCCGCCGCAGTCGGGTAAAAAGAGACTTTTGGGTCTAAATAAGTCTGTCCAAAAGACTCAGAGGGCGCGATCTTTCCCATCCCTACACACAATACATTCACCCTTGCTATTTTCGGTTCCTTGATGCCGGTTGAATCGCGAGCAGTGGATCCAGATATATATTATGAGTAACCTGTAATGCTCCTCTTATACCTTCTTATACAACGGGATTTGTCTGGAGAGGTGTTGGGTGCTTAGATTATGTATAAAATGCTTTTGTTGCCTTTAGACTCTCACTCACTCGACTTATTCTTCATTCAATGTTAGATACGGTCGAAAGCATAAGTATCAGACTGTGAATTTTCTTGCAAAAAAGCTCTAATTACAACTCCGTAAGATGCCAGTATTCAGCTTTTTGTGCTTTCATACACAATTATTCAAATACCTGGGTTTACCATACAATACAATACCCATATCAAAAGTTTTTTCCTTCACTAACGTCGCTGTTGAATTTTTAAGTAGTGTGTTGAAGGAACTATTGGGTGTAGATGGCAAAGTTATTTTTAATTCTGTAATAATAAAATACAATGGCAAACATTTGGTTTTCATCCATTTAGGGGACCGACGAAAATCGAACTACTTTCATTATTATCACTAGTGAGGAATCCGCACGAACTTTCGCAAGTGTAATCTGTATAAAGTGCCGCAATTTAGGTCTTAAATTGCGTTGATAGCTCAGCGATAAGCCCAAATCTTATCAGTACTGAACTATCTAATTTAGCACGCTAATGTAATGGCACTGAACATTTTTATGCATTTTTCCGAATTTATGAAACGTTTTTCATATTCAACCAAACAGAAACTTTCACGTCTTTCTTTTGTTCTACTACTTATATTGGACATTATACATGATTGGTGCAAAATATGATTAAATACAAAATAGAGAGTATTTTATCAATGTTGGTCCAAATTAATAGACGTGTTGACACCACCAATCAATTGACGTACTTTTTAAAACTGTCAAAACAAAACATTCCCATAGATTTTGTATCATTTTGTACTTAAACTCAAATAAACTACTTTTTTCAATTACAATGCGACCAAAAATCGTAATTTACAGGTAATTTAAAATAAATTACGTTTTTAAGACCAGAATGAAGGGTCTTTTTTAGAAAAGTTGACATTTCGAATTATTGGGGAATGATGTCAAATTGTCAGTAGACAATTGCTACTACATAGTATTGCTAACACATAGTAATGTGTTAGCAAAATAAGAATACAGAACACTTTTTCTGATTTCCCCCACACGCCTAGCGGATACTAATCACATGTCGCTTGTCACTTCCACACATCTTTTTAGTGTCATTCAGTTCAGACGTAATTGGAACAAATAGAAAACAAAGATGTGGAGCCATTGTGTTTTATTGTGTCCCAAAAACAATTAATAACCCTGTAACTTCGACGGGCTTTATTATGGCCTCCCATTATTGCCATTTTGAATTACCTTTTTTCATTCCTGGTATTCCTACACATCACGAAATTTTTTTGTTATCTGATAGCAAAAATAAGAGGAACGTATATTTACTCATTATTTATTTCGTATCTGTTACGACGCATACAATTTTTGAGGACTAAGGGGAGGCCTTTATCCAGCAGTGGACGTCATTCGGGTGAAACAAATGAAGAACATAGCTAAGAGATTACCGTATGAATACACGACAAATGTTACATACTTTAAAGGCTCTCATATATGAAAAACTGGTAAATATAAAAATGGCGGGTAGGTATATCACAACTTGTCACCATTCCACATGCCTGCGCGGCAATCGCTCCCGTCCGCGGCGGACGAAGGGCCGCCGTACTCGCAAGTAGTCGCCTATTTCAAGTGGGGCCTTGAAATCTAGCAAGGATAATATGGATGATGACTGGGTAATGAAATCGAAATTTTATTTAGCCCGTCAAACAGATAATAAAAAAAATGGACGCATATTTTTTATTTTTTTTCATAATCGATTTTGTTTAGTCATTTTTGAATAAGCATACTCACGCGTGACGTAACGCGCCATTCAACTCGATGTAACACTGCTGTTATTATTTAATTATGAAAGAAAATAAAAAATATGAGTCTAATATTTTCTAATTATCTGTCTGACGGACAAATAATTGAAATTTTGTCATCTAGCCTATTGAGAATCTATTGCGTTCGTTCGTTAGTTTCAGCCAAATGACGTCCACTGGACAAATGCCTCCCCCAAGGATTTCCATAACGACTGGTCCTGCGCTGCCCGCATTCCAGGTTCTTCTCGCGACCTTCACCAGATCATAGGTCCACCAAGTGGGAGGCCTGCCTACGTCTTCCGGCCCGTGATGGCCACTCAAGAACTTTTCTGCCCCAATGGCCTATGAGAATCTATTAGTAGCTATTAAAAGTAATAATAGTTAAATGGGAAAATACGAATTTCTACCTACAAACTCATTACTTGTTTTAAAATACTTTATAGGCGAGAGTGAACCATCCTAGGCCACCCTAGACTGCATTTCTCTTAGCATCAGGTGTGATTCCGGTCAAATACCTACCAGCCTTTTGCCGTGTAAAAAAAATAATTAAAAAAGTAATCATTATCACAGAGCCAAGCTAGTGACAAGATTTCGTTACCGCTTTGTATAAATAAATGTTTCAATATTTTACGAATATCGCTAGTTTCATGGCCCACCATATTGTCTACCTTTTTGCGTCGTTGACCAAGTAGGTACCTATATTTGGTGTGTGATTTACCTTTTGTCTATTTGCCTTTCCGCCTTGCATTGGGGAGGTTTTGTACATACATGAAAGATTTTATTTTCAATATTAGCTATCTTCAGTTGTTATTATTGCAAGTTACGTTGAACTTGTATGAGAGACGAAATAATCCAAAATTATTTGCAATGATAAATTTATCGAGCATCCATAAAATTAATAATAACTATATTATTCAGATACATTACCACAACGCGTCGTCATTCCCAATAAATGTGAAATCAATAATGTTTTGTGAGTCGCGTTTCAGAATCAAATTATAATCATCCCTCAGGATACTATCCCGGGTTTACCCGACCCATTCCTGTTCCGTTCCGTCCGACCCGTTCCTGTTTCGTTCCGTCCGACCCGGAAAACACCTCCCATTCATTAAAATCGCTGATAGTCGGGATATAACAAAGTAAATGGCCAGACTCTGTCTGGGGAACTTTTAGTTTATTAAATATGTTTTGAAATAATTAGGTTAATACAGTTTTAGGTAACACTTAACTTATTTAGCAAAGGTTATCTTTGAGCTTTAATTATTCTTGTATCCAACTGAACAAAGGGGTGACAAATGTTAGCTAAAATTCGAGACTCTACATCCATAAGGATTAAATTACCTACTTCCAAAAAATAGTCGTTTATTGTGGAAATTGCAAATAATTACAATTATTTTACATCCATTCTCAAATCTCAGTCCAGATTATTATAGTCCACTGACCATTATAAGACGAGTCTTCTTGAGAATAGAAAAGGTTTTCTCAAACGTAATTTGAAACGACCTGTTTCTTTTCTTTAGTCACTTGTTTGTTATTTTTATCATTCCTTTATTCAAAAAATATTCAGGAAACATCTTAATAAAATTCAAAGGCGTCAAGATATTAAGTTTCGCGTCGGTTAATCCACACAAAAAGCTGTCCGTTGGAAACTAATGAAAAAAGTTGTAAAACTTTTTCCATTTTTTTGGATAAGGCGTCGACCACGCAAAATTTGTTGGTGTTTAAGAATTCGAAACTTATAGGCAGAGTGTGCGTAGCCTAATTTTGTACTCATCTAATTTTAGGACGACGAAAGTTTTGTTCCCGAGACAAATTGGTTCTAATCCCGCAGGAGACAAAATGTTTCATCACAATAATGTACGCTAGCTATAGATAGTATTTTGTTTTTGTACAGTCACTAGCACATCTTTTAATGAAAAATAGCATATTACAAAGTGTTTATGATGCTGGTTGGTTGAAGTACGACGCGTCTCGCACAATTAAAAAACTGAACTGTCTCAATTCAGTTCTCCTCCTTTATAAAGTCAGTTTAAAACTCATGAGTCATGATTTTTGATTGTCAGACGCTGCTAAAAGAAAAAAATCATTAAATAGTAAATATCCTTAGTAGTTTCTAAGACGAAACATGTTTTTATTAATGTAATACATACTTATAGACTGTTTGCTATTCTAGTCTCATTTATTTATTTTTAGATTCAAACTTTTTTAATTAATTATTATCAATGTAAATGTGAAAGTTTGCGCGTTAAATATTCATGGCAAAGTGAAAGCGGCTGAACGGATTTATAACAAATTACGTTGAATAATTCAGTTTGGAGTTTATAAATAAATTCGGAACTTTCTCAGTATCCATAAATATTTTAGATTAGTAAGAAAAACTTTTAAATCAAACGCTGTGTTAGCTTTAGCGGCCGAAAAGAGTCACATCTTTTACAACATAATAAGTATAGTGTTTTGGTGGTTTAGAATGACTTTTTACAGTATTTAATTTAATAATCTTTTAGTGACAAATAGCATGCATTTTTATTGTCTACGTACTACTTTAACGTTACATTTACGTATCTCACCATCCTGTAATATATTTATTATTATTATTTATTTATTACTTTAAAATAAAAGAGATCCTTAAAAATATTGGAAGATTGTGAAATTTCAGAGATAAAATCAAATACATCATACAACAGCAATCACTTTTATCTGTGTACTCAATAAATAAATAAAAGAAGCTAAAAAAACCATATTCCGTTACATAAAATATGTTCTTGACTGTACCTTTAAAAAGACAATGCCGGAAATTGGCGTCTTTTTTTTTTCGCGCGGCCATCGACCCAACTTTGTTTTTTGATTACAAAATAGTGTAATAAACCAAACTTACTATGACATGTATACCTCTAAACTCAGTCTGAACTGAGTTACGAGCATTAGAAGTTTGATGATTTTCATACTAGATTTGCTTTTTGCGCGCAAAGTTTTGTAAGAAATTGCAACAAAATAGTGAGATTGTATGTGTAAACAAACAATACCATCCATTAAAGGCTCCAAACATCAGTATGGAGCAGAATCAGCGCAATAAAAAAATAGCGCAATATTCATGTCATAAAAATGTCATGCCCTGAGTGCCCAAGCAACTGCACTCAGGAGGATTTGATGAGTGCTACTGACAACGCCACTCTTGTGGCGGAGTTTTGGGCTGACACTGTGTAGGTTTGTTGTCGACACGAAAAGAAGAAGAAGTTCAGACTGAGTTTAGAGGTATATATGCCATAGTAAGTTTGGTTTATTACACTATTTTGTAATCAAAAAAACAAAGTTTGGTCGATGGCCGCGCGAAAAAAAAAAGACGCCACTTTCCATACAAAATCTGGCATTGCCATTTTACTCGTACTTTTCGATCCTACTTCCTACAAGTTTACCAGAAGAATGAACACCTTTCATAATATACAGGGTGATTTTTATTCAATCAGTATCCAGGATTAGTAATTTAATCGATCCACATATAGAAAACCTTTTTTTTTTTTTAATTTAATTTCGTTTATTCAAAATTGGCAGACGTGGATAATTTGCTTCGTTCATAGAAAAATACGTACACGAAGTTAATTGCAAAGCTTAATAGACATAATGGTACGCGAATACAGTGTGAGTCACGTTAAAGTGTACATATGAAAATAGATGAAACTAGACCTATTTTTATCGACAAAAAAGAGGTCAAAAATTTTTTGAGATTTTTTTTTAATTTTTTATAGAATTTTTTTTCTTCCAATTACTTATTGTAAAGAAAACGTAATAACTTTTAAACTAAGAGGTATATCCTGATAAAATAAAAACAGTAATAATGCTAAATAACAGGCGATACTAAAAAAATACATAAAATACACAAAAAAGGCCAACAAATAATAAAAAATGATACTTTTTGAAAAAAATCTGCTTTTAAATTCGTGTTTTTTTGGTTATTTGATAAATTTCTCCAAAAAATGCCCCTATAACAGGTGTTTTTTATTACTTTCTATTATTTTCTATCGTATTATCTTTGTAAAACCAAAAATCGCATGTCTCTATCCCTATCACAACATTTGCTATGATCGTTTGAACAAAGGCCTGCCACAACATTATTCTCCGCTACAGGTAGAGACAATTTTAATTTTAACTAAAATGCTTATTTTACCTCGAAATCTTTTGTTTTTATTTGAAATCTAACTTGTTTTATCAAAATTACAAATCTAGAGCCATTTTCAGTTTCGTTATTAACGAAGCGTTGAATGGCGCGCCCGGAGAGGCTTAGTTCAAACGATCATTGCAAACGTTGTGATAGGGATAGAGACATGCGATTTTTGGTTTTACGAAGGTAATACGATAGAGAATAATAAAAAGTAATAAAAACCACCAGTTATAGGGGCATTTTTTGGAGAAATTAAGCAAATAACCAAAAAAACACGAATTTAAAAGCAGATTTTTTTCAAAAAGTATCACTTTTTATTATTTGTTGGCCTTTTTTGTGTATTTTATGTAGTTTTTTAGTATTGCCTGTTATTTAGCATTATTACTGTTTTTATTTTATCAGGATATACCGCTTAGTTTAAAAGTTATTACGTTTTCTTTACAATAAGTAATTGGAAGAAAAAAAATTCTATAAAAAATTAAAAAAAAATCTCAAAAAATTTTTGACCTCTTTTTTGTCGATAAAAATAGGTCTAGTTTCATCTATTTTCATATGTACACTTTAACGTGACTCACACTGTATAAGCCTTAGTCTTTATTTCAGATAAATGGGCACCCGCGAATTAGAATTTCAATATTTTTTTTTGTAAAAAATTAAACGATTTAAATAATTTAGATAAAGTTGTGTTGTTAAATTGTTCTATAGAGCTTATTAAAAAAATTTGGATACAGATTACAAAATCACCCTGTATAACACACAACAGTCAAAGTTATCACCCTGTATAACACACAGCAGTCAAAGTTAATTTTTTAACAGAAAATTTCGCGAACCTGACGGTAACTTCGTGTGTGTTTAATCAACCATCCCAGCAATTACTTACGAAGTTGGAGCGAACTAATAACCCTTATTTACCCTCAGGTTTGATCCAAAACTTTTGCGTAACTCATTACAATTTTGACAGTTCCAATTGGGAAACACGCGTTTGATTAAAATTGTTTAATTTGTATCACACTTTGAATTAAAATTGACTTCAACCGGATCAAATCCTATGCAATTTTATTTTTGAAGTATTTAATTTATTATTTTATTTATCGTTAAAAGAACATAAATTTATTTCCGTTTTAATTAATTTTTTTAAGTTAAAGTTTAAATAAGTTTAAATCATCAAGTATTTGTATTTATAAATAAATTAATTACTAAACAAATATTATAAGTTATGGAATTAAGTTTCATCCGGCTTTTGACAGCAAGTGCTTATTATAAATTTTTGAAACGGTCTTTGTTTGACGAAATATTTATGCCGTAAAAATACATTAAAATTTCATTAAAAAATACACAAAAGACACCCACAAAATACACAGCACGTCCACAGCACTTAAAAAATGTATGTCAGTTCGCACTCGCGCGACCGCAAGACTCGTAGTACGGCGGCCGGAGCGCGCGTCGTAGCGCGTCTACGGCGTAGCAAACACTACGCGGCTACGGCCCGACTACGGGGATGCCAGCGCTACGGACCCGGCGGTAAAAATTTACGACCGTTTTTCTCTAGGGTTAAAAGCTATTTCGAACAATGAGATTTTTATTTTTTGGACATTCTCTTTTTATTACTTTACAAATAAAATGCTATAAGTGGATCAACTTGAAGACTCATAAATTAATGGTATTCATAAATGGTATCGATCATTTTGTAAGAAAAATCAGTCTGTTGTTAATGTTCTACCATTACCTTGGTACAGATTGCTTGTTTAAAACTCTTTTAATTAGTTAGTTAACTAATAATAAGTTAGTCTGTGTTAGCAGTTCATAGTGCCAGACGTTCCATTAAGGCCTATTCTCAATATTTAACCCCACCGGAGTTGACAGCTCACATGTTGTTGATATATCAGAAACAGCTCTTGGGAAATTCCCGATTCCTTCTACTTTAATTTATGTTTATAATATGGATATAGCACGTAGATAATATTTATGTGACTCGAATTTTAATACCTTATTTTGATCACACCGTCTGGGGAAATAAGTTTAGTAGTTTCTGTTTAAATGACATCACACACAACCGTTTAATGTGTTTTGTGACATCACCCGACCATGGATGACGTCACGATTGCGGTAACTTCACTCAGATTTTATTTTCAGAACCAGTATATCGAATGAGTTTGTTTCAAAATAATTGACTAATTTTAAATTTAATTAAAAATAGGTAGGTTGGACAACCATTTATAGTATAAAATTACCGTAGGGCGCTAATATCAATACTGGGTTTAGTTTTTTTATTTTTGCCACTTCATGTTCTAGAATCGTGGGCCTTTATTACTATTTACAACATAAGCTGCTGCTGGCAACACTAAAATCAAGTGCAACAGATATCTGTTGCGCCGCCAATATAGCCCTTTCGCACCTGAATGAAACGATCGTGAGTTTCTTCTTTAAAAAATTATAAGTTCGCGCCAAATTCGTTTCTCCGCGCCAAACCGACCTCACTTGATCGTGCGCTTATCGATCTAACCAATAAAAAACAGTTTTGGCGGCTAAATTAATCAGTAGCCGAGAGCGCACCGGAAAAATGGATGCGTTTCTTGACCCCGTCACTGGACGTCGTAAGTAATATTTATTTTATTGCAATTTTCGTAGGAATTTATTGATATTTTGATTGTATTATATCATTAAGTGCATGTTGCATCTGAATAACTATAAATTTCTTCTATATTCTTAGCAATTACTCATTAAAATTATGAAAAAAATCCCAGCTCACTATCGTGATATCTGGGTTGCAATTGTACCAACGCATGATCGTGACTTTTAAGGTTTTTTTTTATATTTGCCATTGAACAACGACCTCGTTTTGGGCTTCCTCGACGAGGGTGACTGTTCCGAGTTGGACTTTGTCGACAACGACCAAGAGTTTATCCCTCCGCAGCCGGAAAATGATGAAAAAGCTGAAGTTGAGCTATCTTCTCCGCCTCACCCATCTGTGGCAGCTGGGCAATTGAATATCTAAGAGGAAGTCTACGTCTGATAGTATGGATGGTAGAAAAGCAGACCCATCTTGTTCTAAAAAGTCAAAGCAGACACCTTGTTCAATAGTAACTTTCATATCCTAGGATCGCAATGTACTGGCGGTATTTCACTCCTGCCCATCGTCTGCAACTTTACAAGGCGCAGGTTCCGCCTCATATGGAATACTGTTCTCATCTTTAGGCAGGTGCGCCCCAGTACCAGCTTCTCCCTCTGGACCGCATTGAACGGAGAGCAGCTTGAATCGTTGACTGCCAGGACATTCCGGGTTTGCTTGACTCCTTGGCGCTGCGTATAGATGTATCCTCATTGTGCATCTTCTATCGCATGTATCACGGGGAGTGCTCCGAAGAATTGTCCGGACTTATTCCTACCGCCACTTTTCGCCACCGATCTACCCGACAGCACTTCCATCCACTTAGATGGTTGGCAGTCCACAACAGTACGTTTCTCTAGAAACTTCCTGCTCCGTACAACCAAACTGTGGAATGGACTGTCGTCTGCGGTGTTTCCGGACGGATACGACCTGCAAAATTTCAAGAAGAGAGCGTATCTTCACCTCAAAGGCCGGCAACGCACCTGTAACGCAAGGACAGTACTGGGGGCACCGCAATCGACATAGTAAAGTTGTACAGCCAGAAAGGCCTTTTAGTTAATTTCTTCGTTTTTGTGTTAAATTTTTGTTTCCTAAGAAACATGAGTTTATCTCGCAAATGAACATGAAAATGATCTCATATAAAATTATGTGAATTTCGTTTAGTTTCTAATTTGTCTGTTGAAAGAACATTTACATTCCAATGAAAACAAAATACTGTAATGTTGTACCTAAGCTATAATGTTAGCAATTATTAAATAAGTATTTTCTAATAACCAGATGCATTTTATTTCATTATAAATATTTTTCTGATAAGTGGACATTATCATTGCATAAAAATCTCATCAAAACTTATAAATGCACGATCGTGAGTTGGTAGAAGTCAGCCCCAGAGCTCACTATCGTGATATCGACTTTCCAAAGTCCTGTTATACGCTGGATTTTTTTTACTATTTTTTACATTAATATTACCACTTCTTTGCCAAAATAATATAGTTTTCATTGCAAAACAAAGGAACGAAAATCTCAGGTGCGAAAGGGATAGTTCAAACCCCCATTTGTCAAACGTAACGGGCACGATATAGCCCGTTATTTTATGAAACAAGCCCCAAAGTGTTTAGCGTTATTCGTTTCTAATGGCGTTACAAATGTGTGAAGTCGGCTGATATATGGCGGGTATTATTAAAGCTCGGACTTTTAATGGCACATTTTTGTCGATACCGAATGAAAAATGATACGAGTACCTATGTGTAGGTAGGGTTGCCAGGCGTCCGGATAAAGCCGGACATAGTTAGGCTTTTTGATTGCGTGTCCAGCCAAAATAACTGGGTGTCCGGCTTGTCCGGCTTTTGTTAGGCTTTTTATTAGACTGCCGCTCCAGGCATGAAGTGCACGCATCAGGACCTTGAGTAACCGATGATGATACTTACTCGTGAGCTCACTAATTAACGTCCTCTACACTCCACACACTATAAAACTGTGATAAAACGTCCAGCCAAATGAAGCACAGAGTCAGGCTTTGTTTTTGGACCTGGCAACCCTATATACAGGGTGTTAGGTAAATGGGTATATGAGCCGACACTAGCCCATGTTAACATGGGCATATAAATGGTATGGTGAAGTCAGAAATTTGATATCATCATTTTACTTTTTTTAATTTTCATGCAAAATAAATTTTATAAAATCCGATTTGTATGAAAATAAAAATAGTTAAAATAAAGATATCAATTTTCTGACTTCACCATACTATTTATATGACCATGTTAACATGGGCTAGTGTCGGCTCATATACCCATTTACCTAACACCCTGTATAGATAGCATGTTACACGTTTTTATTGTAAAATCGTGCCTATTACAACTGACATAAGATTTCACAGGGTTTCATTTGTTTTAATTGCAAACGTAAGTTAAATATTGGGAATGTAATTACGTTTCAGGGTGACGAAATCATTCAATTAATACACATTGAAGCTGCAGCGCAAATTACTGCTGTGTGTTAATTGTATAGATAGATCAGTTGCTGAAAATCTTTTGTAAAGATCACGGGACTATTCCCTCTCGTTCTCACCACTGCATCTCCTGTGTAGCCAGGATCTACAGCTTGACCGCCAATAAAAACCCAACCAGTGAAGGTCAAGTTTGTCCCGGGCGTTCAAAGTTGTACTGTCATTGCCCGCAACGAAATTAATCAGAAGAACCTAGGAGAAGTTCGAAGTTTGTAAAGATCAAAGATGGGTCAGCAAGGTTCTCAAGGAGGCCACGTACCGGAAAACGCAGCGTGGGACGTCCACCCACAAGGTGGACCGACGACCTGATAAAGGTAGTAGGAAAGCGCTGGATACAGACCGCTACCGATCGTGCGATGTGGAAGTCATTGGGGGAGGCCATGTTCAGCAGTGGACGTCCTGTGGCTGAAATGATGATGATGATGATGATGAAAGATCAGTTAAATAAAGTAACGTAATCCCAAATCGTCGTTTGCCTAATAGACATGACGCGCAGCGTGAGCGCAGCCTTGCTATCCCCAAGAGAGAGGCTTGATGACGTGTTTACTAGTGTTGTCGAAATAGCTTATCTAGTCAACAGCACGTAAAACTGTAATTTTTCGTTGAAAATTGCCTTTAAAATCTATCGAATTAAGACGTTAGTGTGTTAGGCTTGATGTGCTGTCTCAAGAAAATTTGTTGATCAGATTTAAATAAAAAAATTTAGTGAATTAAGCTAAATAAGTACCTATTATTTACGTAAGTAAATCTTTTCGTTGAGAAAAAAACCTTTAGTTCGAGAGAAAAATAATATTAATGGCAAACAATTTGGACGTATTTTCTTTTCATTCTCAGCTCCCATCAGAACAGGCTCTTATTGATTTCAACGATGGAATGTTCAAGAAGCCTTAACATAGTATCGTTCGTTCGTTTCAGCCAAATGACGTTCACTGTTGGACAAAGGCCTCCCCCAAGGTTTTCCACAATTAACGGTCCTGCGCTGCCCGCATCCAGGCTCTTCCCGCGACCTTTACCAGATCGTCGCGTCGGTCCATAACATAGTATAACTTATCCTAAGTAGGTAATATGAACCATCGATAGTACTCGTAATAAGAGTGGTAGAGCGTCCCTAGTATCCACAAAGACGCACTCTTAGATAATGCCTCCTTTTGGCACACTTTGTCGAAGCTGCTAATGGATCCCGTATTTTCTCGAAATTTCTCAGATTACCTACTTAGGTAAGTATTAAGACTTGCCATTTTGTCTTGCTTAAGCTTAAGTCGCAAAAGAAAAAACTGTTTTCTCATAATAAAAATCGAATAAAAGGTTATTTCTTAAGTGATGACTTATTCAGCCAATTATTCTCATCGATATTAGGTATTTCTAAAGACTACAAAGTAATAACACCCGTCAACTTTTGACCTCAGACAAAAAAGTTAATTATTATCTACTGTTTCGCAGATAATTTAATATCTAATTTCAACGCGAAATCAACAAAGAAATTCTTCTTTGGTCTGCTTAGCTTTCACAGTTATTTTCTAAAGTCTAAGCAAAGTTAACAGCTGATCGCTTTCCCTATTAATTTCACTTGAACGACGGTATAGATAAACGTACTAAACTAATACTAATAATGAATGTTAATTCAGGTCAGTCAGGTAAGAACAAAGCTGTCTTGTCCACTAGGGCAAAAGATCCTAAAAGGAAACAGACCTAATTAACTAATAATTTATACATTAACTTAACTTTTGCAACGAAGAAAGCTCTTTTTTATTTTATTTCATCCGAAAGAAATAAAAACTTTAAGCTAGCCCACAGTTTTACGAGTGAATTGAGAATTCTTAAACTTTGTAACATCAATTTGAAATAAAACGTGTCGGAGCAATAAAAAGAGATTAGAAGTTTTTATGGAATAAAAATTGTGACAGAAGTAAAAGTAGGTAAAAAGCACTTTTTCGACATAACACCCGCAATGGAAATTCTTCGCACAAAATGGCGAGCAGATTAAACCGAAAGTTAATTAAAATACGATGACAGCGACATCGTTCTCGAATAAAAAGAAAGTTACAGTGGCGCGTTTATTATGTAATTCAACATGGAATGTTTTTCGAGGGTTTATAAATGGAATTTACAGACCTCAAGCTTAACACACTTATTTAACTGTAATAAGGACGATTTTTCAACAAATGTATAGTCTGATGTACTGTCGTCTGTACATACATTTGTCCCTTGATGTTCGCACGACACTCATCTTTCTACACTTGTGACACTTATGTTATAAGCAAGCACGAGAGACTAATATATCTGTTGAGTTATCATGGCCTTATTGTATCTTTGAGAAAAATAAAAATACTTTATACCCACCTACAGTCTAATTTTTTAGAAATCAGCAGAAATGTCATCAAATATGGCCAACTGACATAAAAATATTTTTAGTCTGTGAACTAGTGATGCGACAAAACCTCTCGTTAATCGCGAAGTGAAATTATTGTAGTACTTGCTACTCGCCGGGTGATCGTCAAAATACTAAAAATATGCAACAAAGTCGCAACATTGAATGTGAACTGATTATGAAATTTTCGAGAACAGGAAACAAACTGTATGCACAGATGTAATCAAAAAACACACTGGACAGTAAAACAATCAATTATCCGTAAAGTCATTAAACTTCAAATAGTTGCAAAAAGTTCTGTTTGACAGTGTTGCTACTAGTGATATCTCGCTCGCTCAGTTCTTTGTTGCTCTATTCCGCTAGGCTAGGGAGGTTATTTAAGATGCTATCAATTGAAAAAAGATTTTTATTTTCTTTTATTTTATTTACTTATATAGAAAAATAAGCAATGGAACAATACGTAAGAATAATTGCATAAAAAAGTAAAATAATTTTGTTTAAATAAAACCAACTAAAAATTAAACTGACTCCGAAAAAGTATACACTAAAAGTAGAAAAATAATTTTACGTTATCTCCAATATAAAATTAATCAGTAATCGGAATAAGTGAATACTTAAAATAATAGCGATTAAATTTACAGATTATTGTCTATGACTCACAGGTTACAGCACTGATGTGTCAGAGACAAGTCATAGACAATATGGAGATAACACATGATTTTAAACGTCAAGTCAATTTGACAAGTCTCACAAATTTTCATCGTCCACGTATTTTGCTAAAATAATTTGTTTCAAAGATTGATTTCAAACTTGTATAAACGTGAAAATAAAGTTGGTTTCATGGGCTTGTTAAATAATGTGTATGATATTATGAACACGTAAGTGATTATGGTGTAATTGTGTATGAAAGTGTTTGTTTACATCTCTGCTGGATTCTAAAAAATCAAGGTATACAAAGTACCCGAGTTACATTGAGTAAATAGGTGTTTTGTCAGTGAGCTAAAAAAAACAAAATATTTTTTTAAACTTTCATGGTCACTAACATAATAATTATTAAGTATTTACGGGATTGCTACCATGTACCTACCTTAATTTTGAGTTCCCGATATTTCGGCACTGTATCCCGTAAATAATAATTATTATTGAAACAAAACCCCTTTAGAGCATTTAATAACTTCAATCGAGGCCTACAAGTTACGAAACCAGTAGGTATTTTAAATTCTTCATTAGCCTTTATGCACTTCTTAATGAAAATTATCTGCAGCCCAAAATATACTACTCTACATTTTTCCTAAACAAAATCCCTGAAAATATCATCTTCGTATAAGTTTTAATTCGAAGAATAAATTGGCTCAGAACTTCATTCTCGGGAGGGATTTATTTAGTTTAAAATAGGGTTGCCAATTCACAAACGTAATAAACGATAGCAGAATATTACGTTATTTTACCCAAATCTACTTATTTAACATTAAAAAAATCTAGTATTCTAGTCGTTTATTAGCAATTAGAAGGTGATTTTTTATGGGTGCAAATACTTTTATATTATTCTCTCGTTTCTGTTTATATTGTTAAGTAACTACAACCAGTCACATAGAAAAAGAAAAAGTTTTATTCCTAAGAAAAAATATTTAAAGTGTAGAATTAGTTCGTACTTTTCTTAAATTATGTATTATCTAAAAGTTTGCTAATCGACAACCCTGTGGAGCGCAGGTGCGCGTCAGTAAGTATGAATAATTATTTTTCCCATTGCCTTTATTATGTTTGTTTTTCGTTGTTTGCGCTCTAGTTAGTAGCATTACTCTCCGTCTTCAAATATGTTGGTATTCGTATTACAGTTTTTGGTACAAGAATTTTTAAATGGTAAGTTTTTATTAGCGCATCGTCGAGACTTTTTTAGTTAGCAGCGACGACATAGTTTAAACCTTAGTTTTAAAGATTATAATTGAAAAGGTTCTAAATTGCTAAATTAAGGTAGACTGATGATCATGATGATAATAAGTATGACTAATAATAGATTCATCATCATCATTTCAGCCACAGGACGTCCACTGCTGAACATAGGCCTCCCCCTCAGATCATAGAATTTCTGTGATCTGAAAGCCTCCCTCAATGATTTCCATAGTGGCCGTTCAGTAGCGGCTTGCATCCAGCGCCTTCCTGCTACCTTTATGAGGTCGTCGTCTCATCGGTCCACCTTGTGGTTGGACGTCCTACCACCTCGAACTCCCGAGTATTGATGGAGTAGGAATTCTGATAGAGCTACCAGCGGTATCTTGCAGTTAATTGAAAACTATGAAGATGGCTGAATTGTATGTACCTAGTGCTAGGATTTTAGGCATTGGATACCACACAACGGATATTTTATTTAAATATTTTTCTGAAAATATAAAGAAAACTCTCAAATTCATGCTCACAAATATTTATTTAATTAAGGCATGAAGCAGAGTTCAAACCCGCAGAACTCCGCTACCACTAGGCCAAAATTAATTCCACATAATATCTAGCCAGAAATCAATATAATCTCTTATTTTAAAGTTTTAATAAGACTATGTCCACTAACTCGACAGAGCAGAACATAAGATAAGCAACAGCCCTAGCCCGAAGGCTCTCAACAAATCGGTTCGAATTACAAAGCGTCTAAAATGTTGTCCAGGCGACGCCGACTCCTGGACTTTACACCGTGCTACTTCAGTTTCATGTTGTTGTTGTTGTTGTTTCAGCCAAATGACGTCCACTGCTGGACAAAGGCCTCCCCCAAGGTTTTCCACAATGAACGGTCCTGCGCTGCCCGCATCCAGGCTCTTCCCGCCGCGCTTTCAGTTTCATGAAGATATTTTTATTAATGACTTTTCTCTTGATAACACTTAACTGGAAATTAATAATCTTATGCGTACCATCATCTCACCAAAACTGATCTGACTTAATGGTAACTTGAAGGTTAAATAATGTGGTATGAGTTTAGGAATACGGAAGCTATAGATAACTACATTCTTATTTATTTTAAATCTAATTGTCTAAGAAAATAATTATGCAAAAAATAAACTAATGCTATTTTACCATGTAAAGGTGTACTTCAAAAACGAATGTTGTAGTATTCCTATAAAACGTAAAGTTTAAGTTAGTTATCGCATCATACTCGTTTACATCCTTGTTTATCGAAATATATTGAAAATAACTTGAAAAAATCGTACTGCCTAAGGTGGGAATCGACGGGCGACTCTTGACGCCAGAAAAAATTTAATAACTTTTTTATCGATATGACAAAATTATCCGCACTACTATCGTCAGATGTAAAGGCCGCTTCAGCCTTTATTGGAGTACCTACCGTCTTAATGAGTCGGAACAATTTAAAGAAGTTCATTATGGTTTTAGTTGAAAATGAGACAAGGAACCATTTTAATCTAACTTCTAATGTATTATAATTAGTTTTAGACTTGATCAATTCAATTTTATACGTGGCCAGTATTTTTAAGTGTTATTTTTGTCTGAGAGTTCCAATTTAAAGGACATCATAATCATCATCTCAGCCATAGGATGCCCACTGCTGAACAAAGTCCTCCCCCAATGCTTTCCATGTTGCCCGCTTGGTAGCGGCCTGCGTCCAGCACCTTCCTGCTACCTTTATGATGTCGTCGGTCCACCTTGTGCCCAGAACCTTACTGCCCCATCGGCCTTCAGTTCTGCGTACTATGTGCCCTGGCCATTGCCACTTTAGCTTGCTAAATTTAAAGGTATTCTTTAGTTAATTTAGGACAAACTCCATAATGGTATCGCAATATGTGAATTAAAACTAGGTCTATTTAGATACCTGTAAGGTTCCGATTTAATTAGTTAACAGACCCAGCAGGCCAATTAAAATGTTTGCAGACCCTCATCTTGGCCAGGTGGATAGAGCACGTATACGTATTACATATTCTTGCTTATGCCTTTAGGTCTTCAACCAAAGTAAACATAGTACCCTTCCCTAAGACCTTAATCGTATTGTCAGAGGAGATCTAATTTTCAACATTATATCAGTTAACACCGCAATCGTTAGGTAACGTTGGTTCAATTGAGCCGTTGTGAAAGCTATTTTGTTTGTGTCTCTAGTCTAGATTCGTATATTTAGATTTGATATTAGTATTTTGCCCGCAGCTTAATTGAAAACATAATGGAGAAATTGAATTTATTATTACGTCTACGGGTTTGCAGGCACTGATTCATATTATGTTTCATAAACCATTTTATATTGCAGAATTATTTTTAAACTTCATTATTTTAGTAGGTAACATAATGACACAATTCAAAATGTTAGCAAGCACTACAGAAGCTGTAGTTATAACATAACAGCATAAATTACAAGTAATAGGAAATAATATTATCTAGTTAATCTTAGAAACACAGCTCCTCTACATCCCGCATCCTTACAAAACTGATTATTCAGCAAAAGCACGACTATAACCAATAACATCGTTACGGTGACGCACAATAAGCAAGCGATGTTAAACCTAGTTACAGCTGAGAGTGCACGGTGAATGGCGAACTCGCATTTTCATTCCGTCCATATTTCTGAGGTTCCTTCCGACGTACGGTCCATTTAGTATATGGAACGAGCTTCCACCGGTAGCTTTACCCATGCTTGAAAGTTGAATGTGAAGCAAGAAAATACTCTTTGGAGTTTTTGACATTGCACAGAATGCATTGCATATTTTCTCGATTTCGATCAAAAACCAACTCAAAACTTTGTCGTTTCAACTTTTAACATGCTTACCTATCTACGTAGGTGAATGTTAAAAATCCGAGTTAAAAAGAAAGAAAGAAAAAATCTTTATTTAATAATTTAAAAACTAGTAAAACCTACTTGTTTTTAGCATACATGTTCAATCCGAAATCCGCCTTGAGAAACTTTGATTGAATAAAAACGTATCTAAAAAATACGTTATTTAAAAAATCACACATTAAGGCAAGGGATTTTATTTACTGCCCTATAGATACAGGTTTATGTACCCTAAACTTCAAGATAGGTATATATGGTAAAGATTCTACCTCGGTTCTATCTAAACATGGTAAAAGTAGGGATAATACCCTGCAGCGATGGGATGACCACCCATGGATTCTAATGGACTCTACTAAGAGGCTAAAAGCCTCTAACATAAAATCAACATTTACGAAAGCCACTTTGGAGTATTTGAATAAAAGCTGAATAATTAAATTCTTAGTTTATTGAATTTAAAGCCTAAAAATCTCATAAGACTTGGTTTAATTCCAAGACCTCGGTTTAAAGCTTTAAATCAAAATGTATTTATGCAAAAACTATCAGAAATGTAGGTGATTACACCCACGTTTTTAGGAAGTTGTGCGATTTAATAAAAGTCAACAATGCCTTGTTTAGACGGAGCAAGATACGAAGGGTCAAAGCAAAGGTAAAAATAGTCCAAATTATTTGCGTAGAAATTTACAGAAAATCCTTTTCTGCGTAAGGAAACCCAACGAGGTCGGCGGAGCCTCGTTCTCACAAGACTAAATTTGGTGTTGTGTATTTTTATCAGGGTTCGAGGATATATATCAAGGGATATATATCAAGATATATATCGGATATATATCCGATATATATCAAGCCGGTTTTGATGATATATATCAACTTTTAAAATTTGTTACTGTATTTGTACTTTTTGACTTAAGATTTTTATTCTTTTAGTTGATTTTGCCGTATTTAAAAGAATATTTTATGTTTTTGCTTTATTTGTCTGATTTTAAGTTTAAAAACATTAAAAACATGTTTATGTAACACATATGCAATAGTATTCATGAATAATACAATAAAATAATACTATGGCTTTCATACAAAATTGATATACAGTGTGAGTCACGTTAAAGTGTACATATGAAAATAGATGAAACTAGACCTATTTTTATCGACAAAAAAGAGGTCAAAATTTTTATTGAGATATTTTTTAATTTTTTTATAGAATTTTTTTTCTTCCAATTACTTATTGTAAAGAAAACGTAATAACTTTTAAACTAAGCGGTATATCCTGATAAAATAAAAACAGTAATAATGCTAAATAACAGGCAATACTAAAAAAATACATAAAATACACAAAAAAGGCCAACAAATAATAAAAAATGATAATTTTTGAAAAAAATCTGCTTAAAAATTAGTGTTTTTTTGGTTATTTGATAAATTTCTCCAAAAAATGCACCTATAACTGGTGGTTTTTATTACTTTGTATTATTTTCTATCGTATTACCTTCGTAAAACCAAAAATCGCATGTCTCTATCCCTATCACAACGTTTGCAATGATCGTTTGAACTAAGCCTCTCCGAGCGCGCCATTTAACGCTTCGTTAACAACAAAACTGAAAATGGCTCTAGATTTGTAATTTTGATAAAGACAAGTTAGATTTCAAATAAAAACAAAAGATTTCGAAGTAAAATAAGCATTTTAGTTAATTAAAATTGTCTCTACCTGTAGCGGAGAATAATGTTGTGGCAGGCCTTTGTTCAAACGATCATAGCAAATGTTGTGATAGGGATAGAGACATGCGATTTTTGGTTTTACAAAGATAATACGATAGAGAACAATACAAAGTAATAAAAACCACCGGTTATAGGGGCATTTTTTGGAGAAATTTATTAAATAACCAAAAAAACACGAATTTTTAAGCAGATTTTTTTCAAAAAGTATAATTTTTTATTATTTTTTGGCCTTTTTTGTGTAATTTATGTATTTTTTTAGTATCGCCTGCTATTTAGCATTATTACTGTTTTTATTTTATCAGGATATACCGCTTAGTTTAAAAGTTATTACGTTTTCTTTACAATAAGTAATTGGAAGAAAAAAAATTCTATAAAAAATAAAAAAAAATCTCAAAAAATTTTTGACCTCTTTTTTGTCGATAAAAACAGGTCTAGTTTTATCTATTTTCATATGTACACTTTAACGTGACTCACACTGTATATCAAAGTTGATATATATCGGATATATATCATAAATATCCGATATTTTGATATTTATAATAAATATCGGATATTTTCGAACCCTGATTTTTATTTACTTTAACTTTTACCCGCGATTTCGCTCTAGAAAAAATTGCCACAATTCCACGCTTTTTTTAACAACTAATTTTTAAATTGTTTTTTTGGAAAAAATCGGAGTTACGTTTAATCAATATACAGATCAAGAATATATGCAGAACAAGGTAGGTATTTGACCGCAATCACACCTTATGTTAAGAAGTGAGATAGTAGGCTGTTTAAGTTCACATTTAATTTTGTTTGACAATAAAGTGTGTGTTCTATTTATTCGTAGGTATATTTAATCAACATCATATTATATTTTCCATCAACGGCTTTCTCGCGTACAAACAAAATATAAACCATGACACTTGCGACCGTTCAAGTGGATCAAACAGAGCACATGAGAAGATGCGTCTGGCGCAGACCTTCTCTCAAATGAAGGATTATAGGTACTCCGAGGAATCACGGCCCTTCTCCTGGCACCCACCCTATTACATGCAAACCTCGCCTTATTAAACAACATTAACATTCTAACTATATTACAAGGCAAAAATAATAAAATTTGGAAATATAGAGGCACTCCTTTAGTTTAATTTACATGGCAAGTTCGCGAATTTGCGGTTTACGCATTTAAAAAAAATTTAAATGACCTATTTACCAATTGTATATGAACTGTATGTAATAGAAAACTCGAATACGTACGACCTTATATTTTTATACAATTAGGTTTTATGAAAGTTAGAAAAACCCAAACAATACTTTTCAATTAGGAAGTTATACTTGGAAGTAGATATCTTCCTTTGTTATTTGTTCATCTAGCCACGAAACATTACCCCTGAAGGAATAAAGTACCTACCTACAAACCGCCAATCAAATAAGTAATAAACTGTAATTCCGTTCTGTTGTTACTACGCCAATATACCCGTAACCGAACAATAAAGTTGCCCGCAAAAGTTAAAACGAAGTGCTATTTGTTCTTTTATTTGTAATTAAGAGAACCAGCAAAACAATATACGCTCCTATGAGGCGTGGATGTTTGTAACTATAGGTCCAGCGATGAAATCAGTCAGTGACTGAGATATTGGAGCGGCACGGGAGTTTTTGAGACGTCAAACGATAGCGACACTGGATCTCCTTCAGATTTGTTTTTTTTTATGTGACAGGAGGCAAACGAGCAAATGGATCACCTGTGGGTCTAGACAAAATGCAAATTATAATCGCAAACCAGTCGAAAAGTGGTCGAAAAGCCCCTTTTTTGTATGGAGTTT
Source organism: Ostrinia nubilalis (assembly GCF_963855985.1). NCBI lineage: Eukaryota > Metazoa > Arthropoda > Insecta > Lepidoptera > Crambidae > Ostrinia > Ostrinia nubilalis. The sequence continues at coordinate 4,714,454 of NC_087100.1, forward strand.
TGACGGATTCGATTTTCGATTCGATCAAAAAGTGCGTTTTGTCTAGGGGGGGCAGATGGTAAGGGATTACCGTCGCCCATAGACACCCGCAGACCCAGGGGAGTTACAGGTGCGTTGCCGGCCTTTAAGGTGAAGATACGCTCTCTTCTTGAAAGCTTGCAGGTCGTGCTTGTATGCTCTGTCACATCATAATATGTCAATGTCATACCTCCCGTGCCGCTCCCAAACCTCAGACATCGACTGAGTTAAGCTCGAAACATAACTCTATTTTGATAAAATAACAATGTGGCAATTACGAAACCAACGCTGTATAAAATCAGACTCGAATTCGGAAATTATTTATTTGTATCGCTGATTGTACCCCTTTTAAAATTATCTTTCAATTCACTAGTTTTATAAAGCTGACCGAGTGCAATCAGCGACTTATCTTTAAGCGATTTTCTTTAATAAATTCTTTTTTAAAAGCACACACAACCTTTCACAAACCTGCCTACGAGTACATACACAAATTAATTAACAACAAACGTTTATAAGTAAATTATTATTAATTAATTTAATAGTGAGTTTTCTTGGAAGCTTTATCACTTGAATAAAAATCACTTCTTTTCAATTATTACAAGGATATACCTATAATTCCTAGTTTTGCTCTATGGAATAGAAGCTCGAATCTCAGTACCTATGCATAAACGAGCACAAAAACAACATTGATTGAATTAGTTTCAAAATTGGAAAGAGCTATCACAGGCTATACTAAAAACACCTTGCAAGGAAGAGATCGGTACCTACATCTACCTAATTCCACCATGCCAATTACAAGCCATGAAACCCCCAGTAAAACTGAATGGACGAATAACCATCACACATTTGATTTTATTGTACCGTTACCTACCGTTACTTTGGTACGTTTTCAATTGATTGCCTAGTAGGCTTGCAGCTTTATTTACACATGTTCGTTCGTGAAATCTCATCAGCCTGTCAGAATATTGACTTCAAAAGCCTGTTTTATGCTGAATATTTTTTGGGAATTAATTGGATTGATTGGATACGTTGTTACTGGTACCGTTCGTTATTGCCAACCATTATCTTTGCCAGTGAGTTCAAAGGGTAGAGACCTTTCGTTACCACAAATACCCATCAAACGGACTTAATGAACGTAATATTAATGAACAAATATCTGAAATTTCTGGTCTTCAGCTAACACAAGTACTTAAATTGGATCAAAGTCCAATCACGAATTATTTTAAGTCACAATTTGTAGGTAGATGGGTATAATCGCTATGTAACATAGTTCATATACCTTACCATCATATTATTAAGTATGAACAATAGCCAACAACAATTCAACCCACACGTTTGCGTTCTTTTGTCCTTAAAGGTCCGCTACACCTACCTCAGTATCATTGTCCATATCTAAGGTAGACATTCTGTGTGTGTCACTAAATAAACTTAATATAATATGGATACGGGTCATGAATGGCATTTAGTATAAAACAAACGATCTCCCAGTTTATATTAAGACGTGTACTGCTTTTAATGCGAACATAAAAGATTGGTAGACGCCATTGTAGGGCTGGGACACGACGGCGTTTATAACATTTGTGGTTGTTTAAACGCCAATAAAAAGCTACAATTGAAGTAAACCAACCATTATTTTGACGACCCAATGCGCAATTGGAAAAGGCACTGTTACGTACGACGAAAACGATCCTGTTACGACGCGAACGGGTTTAATCTGAAATGACTGAATCTGAACGTTCACTTTACAGCTCAATAAATAGAAATGTCTCTATTATTACCTAAATTCATACGTAGGTAGGTACTTATTACGTTACACATATATTAAAACTAGCTTTTGAATTTTGTTTGTCACAGAAAAACTTTATCGCGCGCGTCTCTGTTCCAAAAACCGGGATAAAAACTATCCTATGTCCTTTCCGGGACTTAAACTATCTCTATGCCAAATTTCATCAAATTCGATTCAGTGGTTTAGGCGTGAAAGCAAGACAGACAAACAGAGTTACTTTCGCATTAAAATTTATAATATTAAGTATAGAACTATAGATTTTAGGATGTCCTTTTCCGTACCGTAACAAGCTTTCGTAAACAGCGGAAAGAAAGAATGCAAAATCCTGGAAAAAAGTTCAACTAGTATTTTTTCGATTTCCCACATTGATGCATCGTTGTGCACCCATCCCAACGTCCCTGAACTACTAAGCCGTCGAGTAGTGGAGCAATATAAATTCAGTGCGTCTCAGCAACATGTCGAGGGCCTTGATTAAAGCGTGACGTGCAATCCGCGCGCTAATGTTATATTCGGTTGCAAGTACAACCCGAAGGCCGGAGATGTAATGAAAGATTTCCAGTGGGACTGTGGGAGGAATCGAGGACAATAGCGCTGCCCCCGATTGTTGGCGCATCTAAAATGTATTATAATCAACCCAATAATTGTTGGATATTATTAGTTCTTATCCGTGGATATGGCATTATTAGGCCATGTCCATGAATATGAGTTAAACTCAAGGACAGCGAACAAATACCCATTTATATTATTTTAAACCTTTTATCTCCGTTTTGACTATCGGGGGCAATGTGTGTTGGTTGTTCCAGAGGAGAAATAAAGTATTTTTTTTTAAAGACAAGGCAGGTATTTGACCGCAGTCGCACCTGGTGTTAAGTGAGATGCAGATCAGGATGATGAATGAAGCGAGAGTGAATAGGCACTTACAAGGCAGATATGTGCCTTGTAAGTGCCTATTCACTCTCGCCTTGAAAAGATCGTAGATCTATCGATTTTTTTTGCTCCATAATGTTAGGTACTGCAAGTTAAAAGGGAACTGAAAAACTTAGGTATTATTTTAGGGTTGGATACATTTAAGTACCTACGATTTTTTTAAAAGGACTGGGATTTGTTTTTTTTAATAGTTTATAGATAAATAATATTTTGCAACATTCCCATAGACAGAAAGCCTTAACGCCCTTTAAATTTCTCCCATAGGGAGCTATGCTATCCTGAAATCGTTCCCAATCCAAATATACGATAACTGAAATCTCTACCTGTATTTGTTTAGGTTTCGAGGAAATCTCTTACATGTTTATCCAATCTTCCGTGTATCGCTTGCTTATTTAGGATCCGAGTATTTAGTTTATCATGATTCATAACCTTTCGAAAGAGTTAATATTTGTAACGGGAAAGCTGTCATCTCTAAATTATTCATAGAACGAATTAAACTAAGTCCTCTTCAGAACAATTCGAACGCATACTAGTTACTCATCATGATAAAATTAAGTATTATTTTGTTAAAATAGTAAAATAACGTAAAATATTGTAATTTCTATCGGGTTAAAATCAAATTGAACGTGCGTTCAAAATTAATTAACAATCTATTAATTCTATTTTCCTCGAGAAAACTACATTTAGAGATTACTAAATTGAATTGCCTCAGATCAGAAATATCCCTACCCTATATCTTTGAAAAATGTATTTATAACCTTATTGACCTTTTGGATAATTGAAATTAAACTCTAGTTATTTCAATAATTATTTTATTGTTTACAAATTGCTTATTACCTGCATCTAATGTCATCTAACTCTTTACCGATGGAGCCTCCACTTTAATTACTCTGGCCAATTAAATGTTTAAAATAATGTACAACTACAGCCAGAAGGTGAATGAGAAAATAAATCAAAAACAATTTTAGGGACTTATTCTTCCTATTATAACCACACCATAATTATAAATTAACGTTTTACATTTTCATACATAGGTACAATTATAAATAAATTATTCCAATCTGTATCTTCAGAATAAGTCCCCAAAAGAAAGAAAACAAAACTAAGTCAATAAAACAAAATACAAGATTGAGCAGTATACAATAAATTATATTATAAAACTACTTAACAACGCTAGATAGAAAAAAAATATGATCCAGCGAATGGAACACGCAGGTAGAATGAGAAACAGGGTAGTTATTATTCATTTATTAATTCCGTGCCGCTGCAAAGAATCTAAACCAAATGCAAATATCAAAAAAGCTTTGAAATCAATTCTAATCATGTTAGTGCAATAACGGCTTATGAAATTAGGAAGTTTTTTCTCAATTACCACTAACTAACCCCCTTACTAATAAAACTTACATGCTCGTTGAACAGTGTTTTAAAGTGACGTTTAGTATGAAAATGTCATTTTAAAACAGTGTTCAACAACTGTGTAACTTTTTATTAGTAAGGGGGTAAAAATTTAACTGAAGCTTTTATAAAGCAAACAAAGTAGATCAATAAATCACAATAGTTTCAAAAATTGATGTTTTTCTGACCGTACGGGTGCGTGTCTACTACGCCTTACACTAAAATAAAATTAAGACTGATTTATTACATCCTATGAAGCATTAACCTAAATGGATGTCTGACAACAACTTCCAAGATTACCGAGTGCACGTTTGCGAGGACTGGCCAAAAGGATCTCAAGTGTTGTAAGATATGACATAACCGTATTTTATTAAAAAAATAAATTAAATTCAACCGTTTGGCCTGTATTTGATCAGTCCTTCTGTTTATACAGGGTGTTGATATCAATCCTCGCAATATTTAGGGAGTTGATTAAGAAGCTTATTCTGATCACAAATTAGTAAAAAAAATTACTTCGAAAAAATTTAAAATGAACTTTAACTTTAGTTACTCAAAGAAAAATACCTATTAACACTACCTACTTTACGTGGCTACCTTCAGTAGGCTATCCGACATGATAAGCGAGCAATCCGCGTAACTCGATGGTGCCGCAGTGTAAACGTATTGCAGTATTGCGAGCCACAGTACAGTGGATGACGCACGGAAAATGTTCGCTAAAAATTCCACTTTCGTTTGTTTTTTTTGTGGATAATACGTTCATAATTGATCACCTAAATAAATATGGCGAGGATTAAAATCAACACCCTGTATGTCTAGCGCTTAGCTGAGCCAATGTCTGAGGTATGGAAGCGACAAGAGAGGGGTGACATTGACATATTATGACGTGACAAAGCGCACAAATCTAAGTCTCGCTGACGTTTGACGTCTCAAAAACACCCTCCCGTGCCGCTCCCGTACCTCAGGCACTGACTCAGTTAAGCCCTAGCTAGACCAATAGTAATGTTACAATATTTTGTTTAAACAAAGCTGTTCGTGGCAGTTCAACTTGGATGTTAGTTCTTCATCGTTTATTATGGTTTTTTTAACGATTACGTAAGCGAATCTGGCCTGGTGCAGTGCCAATGCTTCTACGTAATATTTTTTCTCTGTATCTGATTTCAGCCATTCCTTTACTTGTACGACAATAAGTACGACAACCTTGTTCGTACAAAATATCTGTTACTACTTCTACAAACATAACTCACAAATAAGCTGCTCTCGCAAACAAATAGGAAGAAAAAAAAACTATTTTCATTTCATATCGATTTTTGTTCAGAGTGATAATAATTCTCTTTATATCTCTTTTAATTAATAAGTAAAAAAAAATATGATAAATTATAAAAAATATAAAACAAACAGCCTCTACCAATAGTATACACACATTTTAGATACAATAATTATTTTACAATCAAATATCACTCTGACTAAATTCAAATACATACATAGTATTTAGGCCAATTTTTCAATCGTCAAGTAGCGAATAAATAAAAACCTATAACCTTCATAATATTATAATTCTTTTGTACACGAACCAAATGTTAACGGTTGAAAAATCAGCTCGAATAGGTTTCAAGTCTTTTTAAAAGTTTGGCAAGCCGTTTTATATTTGGTGCACGCTAAATAATTAGTAATAGTGTCGTTTTACCGGTTTGTTGTCTTTTTATTGTATGTATTTATTGAATAAACTTAACCCTTAATCAGATGGTGTGAAATCATATCATCAATCATAGCTGACACAATTTTCCATAGTGTTTGTAAAAACAGACCTCCCGAGTAGGCATCGAAAACAAAACACGCGTGGCTAATTCGCAAGGTATGTATTTTGAATCGTTTCTCTCGAATAATAAGAGTTAAATTCGCTTGCAATGGATTTATCTAGTACGTAAACGAAACGGTGCTCGACTCTGAGGCAAGCTAAATTGCACCATATTGTTGACGATATTGAGTACATTTTTTTTTAAATTCCTTTGCGAAGAAATTGTTCTGTACGAAGTATATTATTCTTATGTTTGCACACAACTATGGAAAACTGCGTCAGCTATGCGAACCAACACCTATGGAACAATATCAATATTGGAAAGTTAGGTAAGAAACTAAGCTTAACTATGGACGACACACCTTAGCGTACTCTTTCGAATGTATGTAATATACGTATAGACTCCTCTCTTCTACTCTATACAAATTAAGGCGAAAATAACTAGTTCAGTGAGGTAAATCGTAGGCATTCAGATATTCTTTAATTTAGTATTATAATAGAACGTATACTAAACAAAGAGTTGATTTAAAACATCTATCAGGTTTTAGGATACATGGTGTCCTATTAAAGTCACATCAAGCTTAAAGTGTATATTGTAGTATGTACTATTTTTAATTAGTGCAAATATGTAATAGGTGACTGTTAGTCATAAATAAAGAAACATTCATCAAAAATAAAGGGCAAATCACAAAAATTTATTATTTCCCATACAAACTTCGACAGTCTGTTAACTTTGATAAGGAAGGTTTTTTTTTGCGGTGTGTCTAAGTTTTTGGCAAATATTTGTTTCTATAATGACTCATTAAAACATTTTTTTCTTTCATCATCAGTTTTTTACTAATTAAAAGTAATAAAAAAGGGTTTGCGAGCCATCCTTTGATCTACATCCACCTTAAGCTTCACATGATTTTCATGGGACACCCTGCACATATAAAAACTATTGGCGTGAACTTATTTACACTTTCCGATGTCATAAATATTAAATAGTCGTAACTAACCTGAACTAGCTTCGTTTGGTGTAGCCTGGATGGCCACAGCGGTCAAGCTGTTGTCGCTACAAATGCTTTCGTGACTATACAGGGCGTGCGAATTGACCTCACGCTTCGAGCGTCCGCAAACGATACACCATGTATCGTGTAAGCCCATGGGTTGAGGGGAGTCGCTAATCAATAATAATACAGCAAATACACAGTTGTTTCGTTAGTCAGGAATGTTTCATATCAGGGAGGCATTAGATATTACGCTTTTATGAAATTTTGTAATGTAATAATGCTTATTTTCCGAAGTTTTTGAGGAATATCATGCTTTTCTATGAAATATATCTGTATAGAACTGGAGTTACATTATAACATTTACATACTGTATATTTGCTGTAATATCAAAGGTTAGCGAAACCGTATACAAAACAAAACCTATTCATTACAAAATGCACTCCATACTGTTCAAATTGTACTTAAAATATAGTATACAATATTTAAAATACATGTGGCTGTGAGTAATTTTAGAAATTACGTGATCCAATCGTTTTTTAGCGAATTCCGACTCTCACTTTGGTGTCTTTTAAAATATTATTTTTTACAATAAAATAAATTCTATCGACAGTTTCAAGTTTGGTCTCCGTTCACGTTTGAAGTACCACATGTTCTGATTTAAGATTACACTTAACGTCTCGAACATTTATAAATACTCAAAGTATTTTTCAAATAAAGTCCGGTCGCCGAGCAAATATAATTTCGTACAATGAACCCAAGCCACGCATCCTTATCACACGCACGTAATTAAATTGCTGTCGCGACTATGCGACGGGCGGCCGCAGTGAGTGTGCGAGCGCGACAGCAATAGATAAGGATGGATAGCTTGGGGTCATTGTACGAAATTCTATCTGCGTGACGAGCGGAGTTTAGTAACATAGATCGTGTGAGAGGTTAACTACTAAAAATATAAGTTTATGGCTTTATATTTCTTTCAATGTAGTTTCTAGAAGGATAAGTGTTATTTATTACATAAAAAATATTGATATTATTAATGTTCATCTCACACGATCACGTTAGCAATATCGTATTCTATACTGAAACTGGTACATCAACAAAACCAGTCAAACAAAGTTATGTCTTCTTATGAAATTCGATATTTGACACCGGTTTTCTTTCATTCTAAGATACAATTTCTTAAACGCATAATTTTAGACCAAAAAAAACAAGAGTTTCAATTAAGTGTTATTTTCTCAAAAAGAATTAACTTTTCTTTATTTATTTCATTCATTGTTGTATTTGTTGACGTACGCAGCTCTAGCGTTGAATACGAATTCACGTTTGAGTTTAGCCGTTTACGCGTTCGCGTTTCGTTCACCACGCTGCAACCACTAGTCGGACCGTTAGGCGACCGGTGTGTCGTGTTTAGTGTTGCCAGAGGTCTCTTTTGATGAGACGTCCCGTTTCTAGGACGTTTAGAAAACAGCATGAGTGTAATGCCGAATATACCGCTGTTTTATTTATTTAAAACATCGAACTACAACATTTATAGTATTTACATAAGGTGAACTTAACACCATATAGCATTCTTCTAGCCTCAATCAGAGTAGATCCATTGTAGAGAATGCCTATCTAATACTTTAGGTGATTTTTTTCATTGATCTGACTGATTTTTTTTTTATTTTAATCACAAAAATACAATGTGTAATTTTAGAAGTCCCGATTTTTTAAGTCAAAACCCGTTTTTTATGTACTGACTTTTGAAATGCTAATCTGGCAACGCTAGTTGTATAGACCACTGCGCGTACACTGCTGATGTTCTGTTTTCGGTCAAAGTGTTTACGGTCGAAGTGTTCACGGTCGAAGTGCTTACGGTCGAACTGATTGCGGTCGAACGCGATGGTGACGCGATATCGCGGCGCTCAGGCGGCCAGCTGGGCTTGTTGCTTGTGACGCCGATGGTCGTAGTTCACGAGCCTCTGGCCTACTAGGTACTTGTCATTCTTGATGTGCTCGTATAACTTGCGGAATTGGCGAATCTGCAGGAAAAAATAGATAATGTTATTCTATTGAATTCAAAGCAAACACTGGTAATGTGGGCTACGTATTTGCGCTAGTAGGCGTCACTTGCGAGTAACAGGATTTTAGTCTACAGTGTCGTCAATTTAAAGAATCCAAATCTGAGTCTTTCTATCGTACTTGCGCCCACCAGTTAGCGCCTTTATCTTCGCTACAAGCAAATGACAACAACAACCTTAATTAAATAGCGCGCCCACCAGGTGGCCTATCTTAGCCACAAGCAAGTAACAATAGGAGCTTTTTGGAATAGTAACAATATACGGACCCCCCACACTAGCGTCCTTTCGAGCATCGTCGTTTAGGCAGCGCCCGCGCAACGTTGATGCGGCGCCGGCTCTATATCGCCGAAATGCCAAAGCTGGACTACCGATCGCTGGCGAGACGACGATTGGCTTGTGGAACCCTAGTCTTGGAGGGGGGAGATGTAATGAGACTCTCAGTATAGACCCTCATTGTTATTCAAACATCCCGCGTACAAACCCTAGCACGTGAGTAAAATTATACACTATGGTTTTTTAAAGTGGGGGGAGGTCTTAGATGTCTGCCTCGGCAGCGAGGCGGGTCTGCGTTATCTGCGGTACCACGCTGCTGCTACGTTGCCGCCGCTGCCACCCCGGTGCCCGCAAATTTCGAGGTAAAGAACTTTTTTTTTATCCACAAAGAGGAAGCTCTTGGCCTGTATCTCACCTGATGGTAAGTGATGATCAGGCCGAAGGTGGAAGCGAGCTGCACCCGGAATCCTCAACCACGGAGGAACTGGCTATCTTACCTCGTAACTACCGGAACACAACAATGCTGTTAACATTGTTGTTATGGCGACAGACTTAAGTAAGACGATGGTAGCTAGCCTGCCACTTCCCACTAGGAATTTAATCCGGGAGCTCTGCGTCTGAAGCAGGTCATCTTACCAGTAGACCACAGGAGCGATTAACTTATCCTTATGTACCTGGAACACGGTGAGCGCGCACAGCACGCAGCACAGCAGCAGCGCGGGGCACACGCGGCGCGCCAGCAGGCTGCGGTGACGTCACACCGGCGCACGCTGTGCGTACCCACCTGGAACACGGTGAGCGCGCACAGCACGCAGCACAGCAGCAGCGCGGTGACGTCACACCAGCGCACGCTGTGCGTACCCACCTGGAACACGGTGAGCGCGCACAGCACGCAGCACAGCAGCAGCGCGGGGTACACGCGGCGCGCCAGCAGGCCGCGGTGACGTCACACCAGCGCACGCTGTGCGTACCCACCTGGAACACTGTGAGCGCGCACAGCACGCAGCACAGCAGCAGCGCGGGGTACACGCGGCGCGCCAGCAGGCCGCGGTGACGTCACACCAGCGCACGCTGTGCGTACCCACCTGGAACACTGTGAGCGCGCACAGCACGCAGCACAGCAGCAGCGCGGGGTACACGCGGCGCGCCAGCAGGCCGCGGTGACGTCACACCAGCGCACGCTGTGCGTACCCACCTGGAACACTGTGAGCGCGCACAGCACGCAGCACAGCAGCAGCGCGGGGTACACGCGGCGCGCCAGCAGGCCGCGGTGACGTCACACCAGCGCACGCTGTGCGTACCCACCTGGAACACTGTGAGCGCGCACAGCACGCAGCACAGCAGCAGCGCGGGGTACACGCGGCGCGCCAGCAGGCCGCGGTGACGTCACACCAGCGCACGCTGTGCGTACCCACCTGGAACACTGTGAGCGCGCACAGCACGCAGCACAGCAGCAGCGCGGGGTACACGCGGCGCGCCAGCAGGCCGCGGTGACGTCACACCAGCGCACGCTGTGCGTACCCACCTGGAACACTGTGAGCGCGCACAGCACGCAGCACAGCAGCAGCGCGGGGTACACGCGGCGCGCCAGCAGGCCGCGGTGACGTCACACCAGCGCACGCTGTGCGTACCCACCTGGAACACTGTGAGCGCGCACAGCACGCAGCACAGCAGCAGCGCGGGGTACACGCGGCGCGCCAGCAGGCCGCGGTGACGTCACACCAGCGCACGCTGTGCGTACCCACCTGGAACACTGTGAGCGCGCACAGCACGCAGCACAGCAGCAGCGCAAGATACACGCGGCGCGCCAGCAGGCCGCGGTGACGTCACACCGGCGCACGCTGTGCGTACCCACCTGGAACACGGTGAGCGCGCACAGCACGCAGCACAGCAGCAGCGCGGGGTACACGCGGCGCGCCAGCAGGCTGCGGTGACGTCACACCAGCGCACACTGTGCGTACCCACCTGGAACACGGTGAGCGCGCACAGCACGCAGCACAGCAGCAGCGCGGGGTACACGCGGCGCGCCAGCAGATTGCGCTGCGCCGCTGACGTCACCACCAGCGGCGCCACGCTGTGCGCGAACGCGTACGGTACTGCAAGAGCTAGTCCCAGCCAGCACACTATGGGCGCGGCCACTTCAGTTAGGATGAATCTGGAAACGAAATCAAATCATTCATTTGCATTACATGTGTGGTTTGACAGTTAGTAAACGGTAGGGTAGTATATCACATGCACCCTGCGAAACACGAATATTAGTTTGGAGAACAAGACAAAAGTACACTGTGGTCGTGAATCAAAGAAAGAATAAAGTTCATCCCGCTACTTGCAACATTAGAAGTACAATTTGGCACAGTACTCTTTCTTTTGATGTCACCAAGCATTCATTACCCAATGACGGCTACCGTATTACAGCACACCAGTTGACGCTACTGTAAAGTCCTGTAATCCTGTCACTCGCCAATCGCGCTAAATTTATAGCGAGCGACTACTCCAGCGGCCCACGAGGGGACATTACCGGCGCCGTGGCTGTACTCATCGTCATCATCATTTCAGCCATAAGACGTCCACTGCTGAACATAGGCCAATGATTTCCATGTTGACCGGTTGGTAGCGGCCTGCGTCCAGCGCCTTCCTGATGTCTCGTTTCAGCCAAATGACGTCCACTGCTGGACAAAGGCCTCCCCCAAGGTTTTCCATAATGAACGGTCCTGCGCTGCCCGCATCCAGGTTCTTCCCGCGACCTTTACCAGATCGTCGGTCCACCTAATAAGAGGCCTGCCTACGCTACGTCTTCCAGCCCGTGGTCGCCACTCGAGAACTTTCCTGATGTCTGCTACCTTCATAATGTCGTCGGTCCACCTCGTGGCTGAACCTCACTTGAAGTCCACGGTAGCGGCCTGCGTCCAGCGTCTTCCTGCTACTTTTATAATGTCGTCGGTCCACCTTGTTTGTACTCACTTGAGGTCCATGGTAGCGGCCTGCGTCCAGCGCCTTCCTGCTACTTTTATGATGTCGTCGGTCCACCTTGTTTGTACTCACTTGAGGTCCATCTCGCGGATGCCGTCGCGGTAGGCCTTCTCGATGGCGCGTCGCATGGCCCAGTCGGGGCCCATCATTGTGAGTGCGCACACGATCTTGGTGTAAAGCACGCCTAGTGCCCAGTCCTGCCACACGAATAGTACGGGCGACTGTTCAAGTGGCACGCGGAGTGGGATCACCAGCACCTGGGGACACAACAGGGAGTCATTAATTTTGGATTTTATTTCTTACAGCAGATTACTCTGTTGAAACTTTCTCTGAGCGTTTACTTTATTTCTTACAGCAGCCTGTCGAGATTTGCTCTGAGTTTTGATCTCAAGAAATCACTATGCTTTTAGAGACCTGTAAAATATTATTATCATAAATAAAACATCGTGAATAACGTTCTGTTTCGTTGTGTACTGCTGCGTCATAAAGCGTGCATGCGGTGCGACACACAGCGAGCGGCATGGAGCCAGCCAAAGGCGAGGCACCGTGAAACGTAATTCTCGTCACAAAGAGAGCAGGCGTCAGCAGGCATCGGTTAGAGTTTGTCAATCGCCGCACGTCGCCGCCAGAAGTAGTCACATGCTGTTGTATTTGCATCATCATTATCATTTCAGTCACAAGACTTCCACTGCTGAACATAGGCCTCCCCGCAATGATTCCCACATCGCCCGGTTGGTAGCGGCTTACATCCAGCGCGGACACTACTCACCGGGCTCCAGCCATTAGCTGAGTAGCTTTGTCATGTCATTTCCAACCGTATGCCATAAGACATAGGGTTGTGTTGAACTCACCAGCTCCAGCAGTAGCCCGAACATAAGCGGCACCAGCTCCAGTAGTTTGCTGACTAGCTTTGCCACGTCATTTCCAACCGTATGCCAAACCGCCTCTGTGGTCTAATGGTAAGCCCACCTGCTTCAGACGCAGAGCTCCCGGGTTCGATTCCCAGTGGGGGCAGATTTTTCTGTTCCGTTTGGTTGGTGCTACTCGGGCTTGGTCTAAGACCGCCTGGCTAGCTACCACCATCTTACCTAAGTCTGTCGCCATAACAACAATGTTAACAGCATTGTTGTGTTTCGGCAGTTAGAGGTAAGATAACTAGTTCCTCCGTGGTTGAGGATTCCGGATGAAGCTCGCTTCCACCTTCGGCCTGATCATCACTTACCATCAGGTGAGATACAAGCCAAGAGCCATCTCACCAGTTGCAACTTTGTCATGTCATTTCCAACCGTATGCCCTATTTCTTAGGGCATACGGTTACTCACCAGCTCCAGCAGCAGCCCGAACATAAGCGGCACCAGTCCCAGTAGAGCAGCGCGACGCGCGCCCACAGTATGCACTACTCACTACTCCAGCCGTGTGCTGATTAGCTTTGTCAAGTCATTTCCAACCATATGCCATTCAAATTAAGGTTAGTTTTACTCTGGCCCACACTCACCTTTGTCATGTCATTTCCAACCGTATGCCCTAAGACATAGGGTCGTGTTCAACTCACCAGCTCCAGCAGCAGCCCGAACATAAGCGGCACTAGTCCCAGCAGCGCGGCGGCGGCCAGCGCGGCCCGCAGCGCGACGCGCGCCCACAGTATGCAGCGGGACACTACTCACCGGCTCCAGCCGTGTTCTGATTAGCTTTGTCAAGTCATTCCCAACCGTATGCCATAAGAAATAGGGTTAGTTTTACTCTGGCCCACACTCACTAGCTCCAGCCGTTAACTGATTAGCTTTATCATGTCATTTCCAACCATATGACATTCAAACTAGAGTTAGTTTTACTCTGACCCGCACTCACCAGCTCCAGCCGTGTGCTGATTAGCTTTGTCACATCATTTTCGACCCTATGCCCTAAGACATAGGGTCGTGTTCAACTCACCAGCTCCAGCAGCAGCCCGAACATGAGCGGCACTAGTCCGAACAGCGCCACGCGCATCCACAGTATGCAACTCATTACTCCAGCCGTGAGCTGACTTTGACGTGAGCTTTGTCACGTCATTTCCAACCATATGACATTAAAATTAGGGTTACTTTTACTCTGGCCCACACTCACAACTCCAGCTGCTTTCTGACTAACTCTGTCACATCATTTCCAACCGTATGCCATAAGACATAGGCTGGTTTTAGTGTCACGCGGACCGTCAGTGCGGATCGCTTCGCACAGCCGATCTGTATGAACTGCTACGGAGAGAGCGGTTCCTGCGGACCGCATTATTCTAAAACGCTCCATAGAAGATCATACAGACCGGCTGCGCGGAGCGGATCCGTACCGGACGGTCCGCGTGACACTAAAACCAGCCATAGGGTTGTGTTCAACTCACCAGCTCCAGCAGCAGCCCGAACATGAGCGGCACCAGCCCTAGTAGAGCGGCGGCGGCCAGCGCGGCCCGCAGCGCGACGCGCGCCCACAGTATGCAGCGGGACACTACTCACCCGCTCCAGCCGTGCGCTGACTAACTCTGTTACGTCATTTCGAACCGTATGCCATAAGACATAGGGTCGTGTTTAACTCACCAGCTCCAGCCGTTTGCTGAGTAGCTTTGTCACATCATTTCCAACCGTATGCCATAAGACATAGGCTGGTTTTAGTGTCACGCGGACCGTCAGTACGGATCGCTCCGCACAGCCGATCTGTATGAACTGCTACGGAGAGAGCGGTTCCTGCAGACCGCATTACTCTAAAACGCTCCATAGAAGTTCATACAGACCGGCTGCCGTACCGGACGGTCCGCGTGACAATAAAACCAGCCATAGGGTTGTGTTGAACTCACCAGCTCCAGCAGCAGCCCGAACATGAGCGGCACTAGTCCCAGCAGCGCGGCGGCGGCCAGCGCGGCCCGCAGCGCGACGCGCGCCCACAGTATGCAGCGGGACACTACTCATTACTCCAGCCGTGTGCCAACTAGCTTTGTCACGTCATTTTCAACCGTATGCCATAAGAAATAGGGTTAGTTTTACTCTGGCCCACACTCGCTAGCTCCAGCCGTTAGCTGATTAGCTTTGTCAAGTAATTTCCAACCATATGCCATCCAAGTTAGTTAGTTTTACTCTGGCCCACACTCATCAGCTCCAGCAGTTTGCTGACTAGCTTTGTCAAGTCATTCCCAACCGTATGACATAAGACATAGGGTCGTGTTCAACTCACCAGCTCCAGCAGCAGCCCGAACATGAGCGGCACTAGTCCGAGCAGCGCGGCGGCGGCCAGCGCGGCCCGCAGCGCGACGCGCGCCCACAGTATGCAGCGGGACACTACTCACTACTCCAGCCGTGAGCTAACTTTGCCACGTCATTTCCAACCGTACGACAAAGAAAATTAGAGTTAGTTTTACTCTGTCCCACGCTCACCAGCTCCAGTCGTTTGCTGTAGCTTTGTCACGTCATTTCCGACAGCATGCCATCCATATTAGGGGTATTTTTACTCTGACCCACACTCACCTTTGTCACGTCATTTCCAACCCTATGCCATAAGACATAGGGTTGTGTTCAACTCACCAGCTCCAACAGCAGCCCGAACATAAGCGGCACTAGTCCGAGCAACGCGGCGGCGGCCAGCGCGGCCCGCAGCGCTACCCGCGCCCACAGTATGCAGCGGGACACTACTCACCGGCTCCAGCTGTGTGCTGACTAGCTGACATAGGGTTGACTTAACACACTTGTTTTTAACTCACCAGCTCCAGCAGTAGCCCGAACATGAGCGGCACTAGTCCGAATAGAGCCACGCGCGCCCACAGTATGCAGCGAGACACTACTCACCGGCTCCAGCCTTGTGCTGAGTAGCTTTGTCACGTCATTTCCAACCCTATGCCATAAGACATAGGGTCATGTTTAACTCACCAGCTCCAGCCGTGAGCTGATTAGCTTTGTCATGTCATTTCCAACCGTATGCCATAAGACATAGGCTGGTTTTAGTGTCACGCGGATCGTCAGTGCGGATCGCTCCGCACAGCCGATCTGTATGAACTGTTTTACGGAGAGTACGGTTCCTGAGGACCGCATTATTCTAAAACGCTCCATAGAAGATCATACAGACCGGCTGCCGTACCGGACGGTCCGCGTGACACTAAAACCAGCCATAGGGTTGTGTTGAACTCACCAGCTCCAGCAGCAGCCCGAACATAAGCGGCACTAGTCCGAGCAGCGCGGCGGGCCTCCACCCGGAGGTTGTGAGGACCATTTACGTCGCGACCGTCGAGCCGGTCATCATGTACGCCGCTGCCGCATGGGCTCCTGCTGCCTCTAAACTTGGTGTCGTCAAGCATCTGAGCGCTGTCCAACGGAGTTTTGCTCAAAAGCTCTGCAGAGCCTACCGCACGGTATCCCTGAACTCCGCGCTGGTTCTGGCTGGGATACTCCCATTGGATCTCCGAATTCGTGAGGCCGCCTCACTTTATGAGGCCAAGAGGGGGGTGCCCCAGCCAGAGCTGGGGGATAGGGAGGTCGAGCGCATGGCTCCTGCGATTGAGGCTCCTCACCCAGCGGAACATATGCGTCTCGAGTTCGTGAGCTTGGTAGATGAGGAACAATTAAACGCGAACAGCGATTACGCAGTGCGTATCTTTACGGACGGCAGCAAAATTGAGGACAAGGTTGGCGCTGCGCTATCCTTGTGGAATAGACAGGCGGAAACCAAATCCATCAAGCTTTGTCTGCCGTCATATTGTACTGTCTACCAGGCGGAACTCCTGGCGGTATGCGAGGCTACCGAGGAGATCCTCCGGCGCAGGGAAAACTCCTTTGCTATCTACAGCGACTCCATGTCCGCCCTCCAGACCATCACCAATCTTGCCTGCTTGCACCCGTTAGCTGTTAAAACTAGGGGAAACATCACATCCGCTTCCCTCCAGGGCAAAGTTGTAACTTTGCACTGGATAAAAGCGCACGCGGGTCTGGCGGGCAACGAGAGGGCGGACGAGTTAGCAAAAGAGGCAGCACTCAACACCAAGAAAAAGCCCAAGTACGATCTGTGTCCGGTCTCATTCATCAAGCGGTGCATTCGTATGCGCTCGCTTGATGAATGGAACCAGAGATACAGATCGAACGATACTGGGGGCGTCACCAAAACATTTTTCCCAGACGCGATGGCGGCGTACAGGGTGGTCCGCAAGATGGAGGTTGACGCGGTGGTCACCCAGGTGTTGACGGGACACGGCGGGTTCTCTGAGTACTTGCATCGTTTCAAGTGCAAAGAGAACCCGTCGTGCCTCTGCGACCCGGACGTTGAAGAAAGTGTGCTCCACGTAATAATCGATTGCCCTGTATATGCCAGCTTGAGATTAGAGGTAGAAAATAAGATAAATTTGACACTAAATACGACCAACATACCACGTATTATGACGGAAAATAAAAATAGAGTAAAATTCCTGGAATATTGCAAGAAAGTCGCCAGCAAAACAATAACCAGAAATAAAAACTAGTGTACCCCCAGTATGATGGGCATACCGGAGGGTACATAGAAAACAATAAAAAGAATAAAAATGAACAAAGAGAAAAGGATCAATTAAATTACGACCAAAAATAAAAATACAGTTTATCTAGTCTGAAAACAATAATTAAAAAATTAAAATTCTTACATAAACAGTTAAAACACCCACATATATATTAAATTTACATAAACAAAAAAGAAAATAAAAACTTCGTAATAAGAAAGTCTCTGATTACGTCAGAGGTACTAGAGTATAAAAAAAAAAAAAAAAAAAAAAAAAAAAAAAAAAAAAAAAAAAAAAAAAAAAAAGAGCAGCGCGGCGGCGGCCAGCGCGGCCCGCAGCGCGACTCGCGCCCACAGTATGCAGCGGGACACTATTCATTACTCCAGCCATTAGCTGAGTAGCTTTGTCATGTCATTTCCAACCATATGCCATTCAAATTAAGGTCAGTTTTACTCTGTACCACACCACTCTGGGTGGTGGTGGATTGTCACCTTTGTCATGTCATTTCCAACCGTATGCCATAAGACATAGGGTCGTGTTCAACTCACCAGCTCCAGCAGCAGCCCGAACATAAGCGGCACTAGTCCGAGCAGCGCGGCAGCGGCCAGCGCGGCCCGCAGCGCGACTCGCGCCCACAGTATGCAGCGGGACACTACTCACCGGCTCTAGCCGTGTGCTGAGTAGCTCTGTCACGACATTTCCAACCATATGCCATTCAAATTAAGGTTAGTTTTGCTCTGTCCCACGCTCACCAGCTCCAGCTGTTTGCTGATTAGCTTTGTCAAGTAATTTCCAACCGTATGCCATCCAAGTTAGAGTTAGTTTTGCTCTGGCTCACATTCACCAACTCCAGCCATTAGCTGAGTAGCTTTGTCAAGTCATTTCCAACCGTATGCCATAAGACGTAGGGTTGTGTTCAACTCACCAGCTCCAGCAGCAGCCCGAACATAAGCGGCACTAGTCCCAGCAGCGCGGCGGCGGCCAGCGCGGCCCGCAGCGCCACGCGCGCCCACAGTATGCAGCGGGACACTACTCATTACTCCAGCCGTGTGCTGACTAGCTTTGTCACGTCATTTCGAACCGTATGCCATTCAAATTAAGGTTAGTTTTACTCTGGCCCACACCACTCTGGGTGGAGGTGGGTTGTCACCTTTGTCATGTCATTTCCAACCGTATGCCATTAGGAATAGGGTTGTGTTCAACTCACCAGCTCCAGCAGCAGCCCGAACATAAGCGGCACCAGCCCTAGCAGCGCGGCGGCGGCCAGCGCGGCCCGCAGCGCGACGCGCGCCCACAGTACTCACCAGCTCCAGCCGTGTGCTGACTAGCTTTGTCATGTCATTTTCAACCGTATGCCATAAGACATAGGCTGGTTTTAGTGTCACGCGGACCGTCAGTGCGGATCGCTTCGCACAGCCGATCTGTATGAACTGTTACGGAGAGTACGGTTCCTGAGGACCGCATTACTCTAAGAGTAGGCGCACACCGTTGATTTTTCGTCGGCCGATGACACTAAAACCAGCCATAGGGTGGTGTTTAACTCACCAGCTCCAGCAGCAGCCCGAACATAAGCGGCACTAGTCCCAGCAGCGCGGCGGCGGCCAGCGCGGCCCGCAGCGCCACGCGCGCCCACAGTATGCAGCGGGACACTACTCATTATTCCAGCCGTGTGCCAACTCTGTCAAGTCATTCCCAACCGTATGCCATAAGAAATAGGGCTGTGTTTAACTCACCAGCTCCAACAGTAGCGGCACCAGCTCCAGTAGTTTGCTGCCTAGCTTTGCCACGTCATTTCCAACCGTATGCCAAACCGCCTCTGTGGTCTAATGGTAAACCCACCTGCTTCAGACGCAGAGGTCCCGGGTTCGATTCCCAGTGGGGGCAGATTTTTCTGTTCCGTAAGGTTGGTGGTAGTTCTTGGTCTAAGACCGCCTGGCTAGCTACCACCATCTTACCTAAGTCTGTCGCCATAACAACAATGTTAACAGCATTGTTGTGTTTCGGCAGTTGCGAGGTAAGATAGCCAGTTCCTCCGTGGTTGAGGATTCCGGATGAAGCTCGCTTCCACCTTCGGCCTGATCATCATTTACCATCAGGTGAGATACAAGCCAAGAGCCATCTCACCAGTTGCAGCTTTGTCATGTCATTTCCAACCGTATGCCCTATTTCTTAGGGCATACGGTAACTCACCAGCTCCAGCAGCAGCCCGAACATAAGCGGCACCAGTCCCAGTAGAGCAGCGCGACGCGCGCCCACAGTATGCAGCGGGACACTACTCATTACTCCAGCCGTGTGCCAACTCTGTCAAGTCATTTCCAACCCTATGCCATAAGAAATAGGGTTGTGTTCAACTCACCAGCTCCAGCAGCAGCCCGAACATAAGCGGCACTAGTCCCAGTAGAGCAGCGGCGTCCAACGCGGCCCGCAGCGCGACGCGCGCCCACAGTATGCAGCGGGACACTACTCATTACTCCAGCCGTGTGCTGATTAGCTTTGTCAAGTCATTCCCAACCGTATGCCATAAGAAATAAGGCTGTGTTTAACTCACCAGCTCCAGCAGTAGCCCGAACATAAGCGGCACTAGTCCGAACAGCGCCACGCGCATCCACAGTATGCAACTCATTACTCCAGCCGTGAACTGACTTTGACGTGAGCTTTGTCACGTCATTTCCAACCATATGACATTATAATTAGGGTTGCTTTTACTCTGGCCCACACTCACAACTCCAGCCGTGTGCTGACGAACTTTGTCACGTCATTTCCAACCGTATGCCATAAGACATAGGCTGGTTTTAGTGTCACGCGGACCGTCAGTACGGATCGCTCCGCACAGCCGATCTGTATGAACTGCTACGGAGAGAGCGGTTCCTGCAGACCGCATTACTCTAAAACGCTCCATAGAAGTTCATACAGACCGGCTGCCGTACCGGACGGTCCGCGTGACACTAAAACCAGCCATAGGGTTGTGTTCAACTCACCAGCTCCAGCAGCAGCCCGAACATAAGCGGCACTAGTCCCAGTAGAGCAGCGGCGTCCAACGCGGCCCGCAGCGCGACGCGCGCCCACAGTATGCAGCGAGACACTACTCACCGGCTCCAGCGAGACACTACTCACCGGCTCCAGCCGTTTGCTGAGTAGCTTTGTCATGTCATTTCCAACCATATGCCATACAAATTAGAGTTAGTTGTGCTCTGGCCTACACTCACCAGCTCCAGCCGTGTGCTGATTAGCTTTGTCACATAGTTCCAACCGTATGCCATAAGAAATAGGGTTAGTTTTACTCTGTCCCACACTCACCAACTCCAGCCGTTTGCTGAGTAGCTTTGTCATGTAATTTCCAACCGTATGCCATAAGACATAGGCTGGTTTTAGTGTCACGCGGATCGTCAGTGCAGATCGCTCCGCACAGCCGATCTGTATGAACTGCTACGGAGAGAGCGGTTCCTGCGGACCGCATTACTCTAAGAGTAGGCGCACACCGTTGATTTTTCGTCGGCCGATGACACTAAAACCAGCCATAGGGTTGTGTTCAACTCACCAGCTCCAGCAGCAGCCCGAACATAAGCGGCACCAGCCCTAGTAGAGCGGCGGCGGCCAGCGCGGCCCGCAGCGCGACTCGCGCCCACAGTATGCAGCGGGACACTACTCACTACTCCAGCCGTGTGCTGAATAGCTTTGTCACGTCATTTCCAACCGTATGCCATAAGACATAGGGCTGTGTTTAACTCACCAGCTCCAACAGTAGCGGCACCAGCTCCAGTAGTTTGCTGCCTAGCTTTGCCACGTCATTTCCAACCGTATGCCAAACCGCCTCTGTGGTCTAATGG
Source organism: Ostrinia nubilalis (assembly GCF_963855985.1). NCBI lineage: Eukaryota > Metazoa > Arthropoda > Insecta > Lepidoptera > Crambidae > Ostrinia > Ostrinia nubilalis. Next base: position 4,735,970 of record NC_087100.1, read on the forward strand.
TAAACCCACCTGCTTCAGACGCAGAGGTCCCGGGTTCGATTCCCAGTGGGGGCAGATTTTTCTGTTCCGTAAGGTTGGTGGTAGTTCTTGGTCTAAGACCGCCTGGCTAGCTACCACCATCTTACCTAAGTCTGTCGCCATAACAACAATGTTAACAGCATTGTTGTGTTTCGACAGTTAGAGGTAAGATAACTAGTTCCTCCGTGGTTGAGGATTCCGGATGAAGCTCGCTTCCACCTTCGGCCTGATATCACTTACCATCAGGTGAGATAAAAGCCATCTCACCAGTTGCAGCTTTGTCATGTCATTTCCAACCGTATGCCCTAAGACATAGGGTTGTGTTCAACTCACCAGCTCCAGAAGTAGCCCGAACATAAGCGGCACTAGTCCGAGCAGAGCGGCGGCGGCCAGCGCGACGCGCGCCCACAGTATGCACTACTCACTACTCCAGCCGTGTGCTGATTAGCTTTGTCATATCATTTCCAACCGTATGCCATAAGAAATAAGGTTAGTTTTGCTCTGGCTCACTTTCACCAGCTCCACCCATTGATTGAGTAGCTTTGTCACGACATTTCCAACCGTATGACAAACAAATTAGGGGTAGTTTTACTCTGGCCCACACTCACCTTTGTCATGTCATTTACAACCGTATGCCCTAAGACATAGGGTGTTATTTAACTCGCCAGCTCCAGCAGCAGCCCGAACATGAGCGGCACTAGTCCGAGCAATGCGGCGGCGGCCAGCGCCACGCGCGCCCACAGTATGCAGCGAGACACTACTCACCGGCTCCAGCCGTGTGCTGACTAGCTTTGTCACGTCATTTCCAACCGTATGCCATAAGACATAGGGTCGTGTTGAACTCACCAGCTCCAGCCGTTAGCTGATTAGCTTTGTCATATCATTTCCAACCGTATGCCATAAGACATAGGGTCATGTTTAACTCACCAGCTCCAGCCGTTAGCTGACTAACTTTGCCACGCCATTTCCAACCACATAGGGTTGTGTTCAACTCACCAGCTCCAGCAGCAGCCCGAACATAAGCGGCACCAGCCCTAGCAGCGCGGCGGCGGCCAGCGCGGCCCGCAGCGCTACCCGCGCCCACAGTATGCAGCGGGACACTAGTGCGGTGCGGCCGCCGCGGGCCCAGCCCGCCGCTAACGTGCCGCCGCGGCCCAAAGCCCAGCATACGTACATCCCTTAAACGAAAGGACCACAGGATCACCCCGGTGCTATTTCAAAATGAGATCTGAGGGGCCATCCATAAAGTACGTCACACGAATTTCATGATTTTTGACCCCCCCCCCCCTCCGTCCTTGTCACAGGTGGTCACATTTCTGAGACCCCCCCCCCCTCCCTAGTGTGACGTCACATGTTTTGCAATTTCACATCGAAAAATGATTAAATTAACAGCAGTTCCGAAATTAGTTTTATTTCCATGTAAATTGAGTACTTTTTTTTATGAAATCAACATTATATCAAATATTTGAAACAATTGAAATGTGATGTCACGAAACTTAGGACCCCTCCCACCCCTTGTCACACCATGTCACACTTTGTCAACCCCCTCCCCCCCTCTTTACGTGTGACGTTCTTTATGGATGACCCCTCAGCAGTTTGCGCCCGACAAACCCTGTGATTGGGCTTTGGACTAAATCATGTATAAAGCCCGTATCGCGCTCGCACACTCACTGCGGGTGCCAGTCGCACAGTCGCGACAGCAATATAATTACGCGCGAGCGATAAGGATGGGTAGCTAGGGGTCATTGGACAAAATTCTACGTGCTCACGGACCTGACTATAGAAGATTTGGTATCGGCCGATTACAAATTAGAAGCCGTCCAAACTTTCAGCCGACAAAAATTCTGTAGCCTACAGGGTATTTTACGCCGGGTGTTAGACGCTGTTAACAAAGTCACTAACTGAATGAGCCACTTATATCATGATTCGTCATAATATACAAGTCGAAACTCCCCACATGACCGAGTTATCAACCATGGAAACCACGCCACTATCGTGAAGAGGAATTCAATTCTACATTCAGCTGAAAACCTTGTAAACTTGCTCACATCTGTGCGAAAATGCACTTGTGACACACAGACAATTGATGAACTCTTACCACAAGCCGCAGTGTATAGTTCGTGAACACCTTCTGAAGCCTTAGGCAGCCATAGAGCCATTACTTTTCTTCCGATCGCCACAGGGATAACCTTTTGTAAAAAAATAAGAAAGTTGATTTAATTTAGATCTTACTATCTGCAGATACTTCTGTAGATTCTGGCAAACGGTTATAGATAAGAAGATGCAACAAGGAACAGAACAACAGAATTAAAAACATACAAAATGGTTACTTAAGTAAAAGATTGCCACTTACCAAAGTGAGAGCGCTAGCAAGCACCAAGGAGATTGAAACGAGGACCAATAGAGCGGCGAGTCGCACCGGGAACCAAGACACGCGGACGTAGGGCTCGTAGCCGGCTGGCCCGTCTCGACGCATCAGCGCCTGTCAACAAACAAATTATCATTTATTTTAGAAACGCGTAAACGATTACAACCACATATTGACATTAAAAAAGAGAGACCAAAATTATAATCGAGAAGAAACGCAAACTGTAAGCCATTCTTCAAGCCTGCCTTGGAGACTTTTAGAAATAGCGGAGGCCTTTGACACAGTTAGGCCCTTTTCACACGTCCCGGTTGCCGGCTAACCGGCGCCGGGTACCCGGTCGTGAAGTGTATGGGCATGCCGGATTAATTACGCCGGAACATGTGAAAGCTACGTACCATGCCCATACACTTCACCACCGGATACCCAGCGCCGGTTAGCCGGCAACCGGGACGTGTGAAAAGGGCCTTACGGTCCCAATAATTTGCAGAAACTGAATGTGGCAATAAGTGACCGTTTTCCTAGCGACCTTTCAAATCTCAAGCGGTGTGTCCAAACGGGTGCAGACATAAGTGATAGTCTCCAAGAAGAATATGGTGTACCTCAGGGAAGCATACTAGGTCCAAGACTATTTCTCGTATACCTAATCGACATCCTGAAGCTGAATTTGAAGTGAGCCGAAATATTATGTGAAAATACAGCAGTCCTTCAAGAACAGGTTTTGAAGTCCATTTTGTGGGCTGGCTGGTGATCAAACTTCTGGCGCCTAGAAGACACCACGCTTGGAAGCCTGCTTTCAGCCAGCTCCTGGTGCGGGACTGTCCTGGAAGCGTCCACTGACCTGGTGCGCGGCGCCTAGCTGGTGCGACTAAGCGACTGGTTTCCCCGCTACCTTTAAAATCTCAGGCGGTGTGTCCAAACGGGTGCAGACATAAGTGATAGTCTCCAAGACGAATATGGTGTACCTCAGGGAAGCATACTAGGTCCTGGACGTAGGACTGACCTGGTGCGCGGCGCCGAGCTGGTGCGGCGGGTGCGGCGGCGGGTGCGGCTCCGCCTGGCGCGCCGCCTCGCCCAGCAAGTACGAGCGGAGCCCTAGCACGCCGGCTGCACAGACACAACGCTTGGAAGCCTGCCTTCAGCCAGCAAGTACGAGCGGAGCCCTAGCACGCCGGCTGCACAGACACAACGCTTGGAAGCCTGCTTTCAGCCAGCTCCTGGTGCGACTGTTCTGGAAGCGTCCACTGACCTGGTGCGCGGCGCCGAGCTGATGCAGCTTTCCCCGCTACCTTTCAAATATCAAGCGGTGTCTCCAAACGGGTGCAGACACAAGTGAGTCTCCAAGAAGAATATGGTGTACCTCAGGGAAGCATACTAGGTCCAATACTATTTCTCGTATACCTAATCGACATCCTGAAGCTGAATTTGAAGTGAGCAATGCTATACCTACCTACTGAGAATACAGCAGTCCTTCAAGAACAGGTTCTGCCTGTTCTGAGGATGGGTCTGTGCGACGGGCGCCCGCAGTGAGTGTGCGAGCGTGACAGCAACATAATTACGCACGTGCGATAAGGATGGGTAGCTTGGGGTCATTGGACAAAATTCTACGTGCTCGCAGACCAGACTATAGAAGACACCACGCTTGGAATATGAGATTTACCACGCTTGGAAGCCTGCCTTCAGCCAGCTCCTGGTGCGGGACTGTCCTGGAAGCGTCCACTGACCTGGTGCGCGGCGCCAAGCTGGTGCGGCGGGTGCGGCTCCGCCTGGCGCGCCGCCTCGCCCAGCAAGTACGAGCGGAGCCCTAGCACGCCGGCAGCGCACAGGCACCACGCCCGCAGGCCTGCCTTCAGCCAGCTCCTGGTGCGGGACTGTTCTGGAAGCGTCCACTGACCTGGTGCGCGGCGCCGAGCTGGTGCGGCGGGTGCGGCGGCGGGTGCGGCTCCGCCTGGCGCGCCGCCTCGCCCAGCAAGTACGAGCGGAGCCCTAGCACGCCGGCGGCGCATAAGCACCACGCCCGAAGGCCTGCCTTCAGCCAGGTCCTGGTGCGAGAGTGTTCTAGAATGCGGCTCTAATAAGCGACTGGTTTTCCCGCTATCTTTCAAATCTCAAGCGGTGTGTCCAAATGGATGCAGTCCCAAAAAAGAATATGGTGTACCTCAGGGAAGCATACTAGGTCCAATACTATTTCTCGTATACCTAATCGACATCCTGAAGCTGAATTTGAAGTGAGCCGAAATATTATGTGAAAATACAGCAGTCCTTCAAGAACAGGTTCTGAAGTCCATTGTGGGCTGGCTGGTGATCAAACTTCTGGCGCCCAGAAGACACCACGCTTGGAAGCCTGCCTTCAGCCAGCTCCTGGTGCGGGACTGTTCTGGAAGCGTCCACGGACCTGGTGCGCGGCGCCCAGCTGATGCAGCGGGCGCGGCTCTAATAAGCGACTGGTTTCCCCGCTACCTTTCAAATCTCAAGCAGTGTGTCCAAATGGATTCAGACATAAATGATAGTCTCCAAGAAGAATATGGTGTACCTCAGGGAAGCATACTAGGTCCAACATTATTTCTCGTATACCTAATCGACATCCTGAAGCTGAATTTGAAGTGAGCCGAAATAATATGTGCAATGCTATACTGAAAATACAGCAGTCCTTCCATTGTGGGCTGGCTGGTGATCAAACTTCTGGCGCCTAGAAGACACCACGCTTGGAAGCCTGCCTTCAGCCAGCTCCTGATGCGGGACTGTTCTGGAAGCGTCCACGGACCTGGTGCGCGGCGCCGAGCTGGTGCAGCGGGCGCGGCTCTAATAAGCGACTGGTTTCCCCGCTACCTTTCAAATCTCAAGCGGTGTGTCCAAACGGGTGCAGACATAAGTGATAGTCTCCAAGAAGAATATGGTGTACCTCAGGGAAGCATACTAGGTCCTGGACGTAGGACTGACCTGGTGCGCGGCGCCGAGCTGGTGCGGCGGGTGCGGCGGCGGGTGCGGTTCCGCCTGGCGCGCCGCCTCGCCCAGCAAGTACGAGCGGAGCCCTAGCACACAGGCACCACGCCCGCAGGCCTGCCTTCAGCCAGCTCCTGGTGCGAGACTGTACTAGAATGCGGCTCTAATAAGCGACTGGTTTTCCCGCTACCTTTAAAATTTTTAGCGGTTTGTCCAAACAGGTGCAGACATAAGTGTAGTCTCTAAGAAGAATATGGTGTACCTCAGGGAAGCATACTAGGTCCAACACTATTTCTCGTATACATAATCGACATCCTGAAGCTGAATTTGAAGTGAGCCGAAATATTATGTGAAATGCTATACTGAAAATACAGCAGTCCTTCAAGAACAGGTTCCGAAGTCCATTGTGGGCTGGCTGGTGGTCAAACTTCTGGCGCCTAGAAGACACCACGCTTGGAAGCCTGCCTTCAGCCAGCTCCTGGTGCGGGACTGTTCTGGAAGCGTCCACTGACCTGGTGCGCGGCGCCCAGCTGATGCAGCGGGAGCGGCTCTAATAAGCGACTGGTTTCCCCGCTACCTTTCAAATCTCAAGCGGTGTGTCCAAACGGGTGCAGACATAAGTGATAGTCTCCAAGAAGAATATGGTGTACCTCAGGGAAGCATACTAGGTCCTGGACCTAGGACTGACCTGGTGCGCGGCGCCGAGCTGGTGCGGCGGGTGCGGCGGCGGGTGCGGCTCCGCCTGGCGCGCCGCCTCGCCCAGCAAGTACGAGCGGAGCCCTAGCACGCCGGCGGCGCACAGGCACCAGGCCCGTAAGCCTGCCTTCAGCCAGGTTCTGGTGTGGGATTGTTCCAGCAGCGCTGGCAGGATCACCTGGAATAACAATTGAATCGAGATTTCATAAAAAGAAAACCTTTTGCTCTGGAAAAGGGCTGTCCTTAGATACTGAGGACCAAAAGAACAGATAATAATTAGTCTGATGTTTAGATTTTTCTAACCCTCTCACTCAAAGACCCAAAAGTACGTAATGGAGTACCCCTACTAATCAATTCTAAGTTTAATTGGTTTTGAGCTAATATAGCATTTTTAGTTGGCCACAATACATAGTCCAGCAGTTGACGTTATTAATTTAAACAGCCTATTAAATCAAAATTTCTAACAACCTTTACCTGATCATATCAAATATACTAAAACTCACCTGAAGCAGCAGCAACTCCAAGCTAAGTTCATTGACTGGAGCTTCAGTGTGGACAGCCACAGCATACGGCAGGAATCCAGGCAGCACATACTTGATCACTCTTATCGGCAGCCACAACATGAACAGCACAGCAGTCCCGAATATCATGGCAGACACCACCAGCCGGCGAATGTGAGACCATACTGACAGGTGGATCATTTCCTGTAAACACTCTATGGTAAGGCATTTGTATCATGGGCTGATGAAAATAAATTATTAAAATAAATGAAATTAATCAATAAAAACAAATAAAATGTGTACAATGCAATATAATTTTATTAAACATGCAATGCAATAAACAAAGGGATCAAAGAATCTGATTATCCGGATCAATGAATACCATTGCGGATAATCGAAAAAAATATTATGGCCCCAAGGCTTCAAAATTTGGAGACCCCTGATTTAGACCATTGGGTGAATCCATTTCTTTTAACAATGAAAAAAGAGCGTGAAACGTGTAACGGCGCCGTGCCGTGTTGATGGGTCCAGGCCCTAAATTGGTAATTATAGCCGTAAAGAATGAGTCCAGATAATCGGATGTCCGGATAATCGAAATTTTACTGTACTACATTATGTATGTATCTTTGCAATAATTTAATTAACAAAGAAGAATTTATCCAGGTGTCAAATTATAAAAATACTTCTGTGAATAAATACTAAAACTGAATAATAATAAATTTACAAACCTGCACAGGACTAAAATCAGGGTCATTCAGGTTCTTCAAGAACCACAGCACGCCTGGTCTCAGCACCTCTCTCAACAGTAGTATGAAGGAGGCAAAGTAATACACATAGACCATGCCGACTAGCCAGTGTATGAACATGAGCGTCCAGGGGGCAGCTTGGAGGCTTGCCTCGCGGTCTTTGAGGGTCGCGTCGAACATCGATAAGGAGCATAGGTCCAGCCACCAACCGCATACCAGTGGGATCACACCGATCTGATAGACAAAGGAAAGATTTTGTCAAATTCTTATGTCAATCAGATAGCATATAGCAGCTTTGCTAGTTTGTATCTATTTTTGTAGAAATACCATTGAGCATGCATTGAAAATGTTATAATCTACATTCAATATTATTCATATGAACATCTTGCCAGAATTGTAAACCAATTCTAAAGTTTGTACATCTCAATAAACAGTAATGCATTGGCACCAAATTATTAACATTTTAATTGGTTTATTTTTAGCTTGTGTGTTGATAACAGTGCATATTAATTAATTGTTTCCATGTTAAGAAATACATAATAGTTATGTGCAAAATTATCAATATTCTGTAGTAAGTTATATTTAGTGAGAATGATAAAGCAAAAATTGCAACATTTCAGGCAAGTTGTTGACAGTCTGATAAGTTCTAAAGTTAGTGTGTTGATAAAATATTATAAAAATAACAAAGACGAGATATAAACAATGAATCAATCAGCTGGTATCAACATGATTTGCCGTTCTCTCAATAAATTAAAGGCATGAAAAGGCAGTTATTAATTAACGCTTGTAATGTATTCATTTGGGCCACCAATTTCTTAATTACTGAAGGAAGTATTTGGAAATGGTTAACAACCAAAGTTACCAATGGCAGGAAATTGAAAGGAAGTTATAATTCCAATTTAGTAGGTCAATAAAATTAATGATGAATGGAGAATTTAATGAAATATTTGTTACAAATAATGTATTCTTACCTCAACCACAGATAGTAGGGCAACTTTCACCACCACATAGCAGAATCCTAATGCTTTTTTGGCACTTCTTAGACGCAGTAGTGATGCTATGCCATGTAGAACTGCCAGGATTGCTCCCACTAAGACATATCCAGCCAGGGCAGTGAGGGGACCGGCAAAGGGACCCTCAGCGGTGAATCCAGCCATCGCTGCCCCCAACCGGCCAATATGATAGGGGCAAAATGCAAACACAACAATAAAAAAGGTGTTCAATGACACAACCCAGAACACATGCTCTAGGAACACCATTGATCCGTCCAGCCCCAGCAGACGAGCCCAGGTCAACTCCTCAGCGGCAGCACGGTCCCACTCCATAGGGTTCCAGTTGGCTTCGTCCCCCACCAGCGGGTCCTCACCACCCTCTCCGTTAGCTTCCTCTCTAGCCGCATCATCCGCTGGCGCATCATTCACAAGGTCATTGTTATTGTCAGGCAAAGGAATATCTTCTGCTGCCGGCGCTGGCATAATTTCTCTCTCCATCCAATCAGGACCGCCACCATGCATTATTTGCTCTCTCAACCAAATCAGTCCAATAAACGAAAACAGGGTACACGTCACCACAAAACACCCAGAAAAGACATCTTTCGCCAGGTTCTCAGCAGATACGATGTCGAATGGTAAGGATATGACTGGGTCTAATGATCCTGAGAATAGGCATCTATACGTCCGGCACGCCGTTAGCGGCACGATCCCGAGCCAAGCGAGCGCCACCAAAGTGTAATGCAGCCAGTCTTTCACGGCGGACGCAACGGAAGTCACCAGGCCACCCACTACGTCGCGGATAGGCAGCCTGCGAGGCATATCGGGCGAGTAGATCGGCATAAACGAAAACCGATGGCCGCAGAGCTCGCAAATCTCCTTCCTGGAATACCGCATCCATTGCACCAGGCACTCTTGGTGAATCCACTTGATGGAACCCGTGCAGATGCAAGGGTGGAATAGCGGCCGGTCTGACGACGCCTCTGACCGGCAGAACCGGCAGAAGTCCGCACCGGACGAGTCCGAGTCCATCATTGTCTCAAATTCTCAATCCAGTTTGACGACTGTTAAGCTGCAATCTGCGAAAGTTGACACATTGAATTCGCAAGTTTGCAAAAAATGGCACAAAATACAACATTTCTATTCAAATAAGTACGTACCTTACTACAAAACCTCAATAATAAAGTCGTAAATGAGGGATTTACACGATAAATAACGCAAATTATAGTTTATTTCCTAAATTATTTGTTTGCGAACCACAAGAAAAAGTGTCGCTAGATCCTGTAAAAAAAAAGTGATCATAGACTGAATACAGACAACTAATAAAAGTTTTGTCAGAAAAAATCGATTATATTATCTTTGGAGCTATCATGTTGACGATTCATAATATTCACATTATGATTCACATCCAACCAAAAAATTGTAAATGAATTTTATAGTGTCGAAATTGGCTTCAGACTCCTCATCGCTCCTTCTTTTGTTTAAATTTATTTTGTACACACGGCAGCAAAAATTTAGGTCCAAAACTGAGGACTACTTTTGAAAAATCTTAGCTCTGAAACGGTATACTTTTACTTCGGTAATCTTTCCGGTTTTTCCCCGGTCCCCATAAGGCTCATGTTGTGGCTTAGGTTCGGCACAGCTAGGACAGAGCTATAGTTCCAAAATACTGGACTGTCCTGTCGATGACATTGACAGTGGGGCGCCACCGTCAATGCCGGATCCAAAGAGCATAAAAGAGTAAGAGACGGCACTCCATAGATATTTTTTGAGCTCACGCACACATATGCATTTTAGAGAACGACCCGCAAATCTTTACCAACCGCACAAACTACAGGCGGAGCTACCAACATAATGCCTTATTTTCTGACAGTATTAGTGACGTTCGTAATAACTTATCGATTATCGATACTTTGCTAGGGTTGTAATTGCATATCGATATCTAGTATAGGAACCTTCAATATTTTAATGATTACTATTTTTATTTTATACTATGTGTAAGTAAAACGAAGTTTTGTAACGTAAATTATTTATTTCGAAATAAAATAGGTATATTACAATAAGTATTGAACATGACATAGCAGTTGTAGGCATGAGGAATTATTGAAAATTATAACAAAGTACAGAAATGATAATTTTGTAAACTTTTATTTTCACAACTTTTTCTAAGAAAAAATAGAATTTTTATTTATAAACATCTTTAATTTTCTTATCAGCTGATCGAACCTCAGCCTCAAGATTACTTTTCAATGCTTTGTTGCTGTGCTTTTTTACTTTTGTCAGCAAAATTGTTTTCACTTTTTATGAAGCTGTCATTAATGATTTTACAACTTTTTCTTAGAAAAAGGTAACTTAATATTTTAAACATCTTATCATAAATTTCTTTATTATGTTGTTGACATTTAAACCAACTAAAATTACAATTTGTACTCAACATTAAGAAAATGAATTTTCCAACATTTTCCATATATATCTGGTCGGTAATATGGTCATGATAAAATTGTTTAGCTTCATTTACGGTGGTACATAATTGAATTGTTGGATAAACGAGACTTTTTTTATCATGCCACCATTCGCGAAGAGATATATATGCATACAAATCATTGTCAACAGGAGTTTTCACGCTCAAACACTCTTCACAAATTAAACAAGAACTGTTCTGTAATAGTTTGGCAGCTAAATACCCGCTTACATATACTACTGGTTGGTTTTCAAGGCTACACAAATTTTCAATGGGCTGTTCTAAGTTTTCAGGGTCCGGGATAGACAACACAGGATAAAATTCAGTGTCTGTGGAATCTTGAACATTAATTTTTATTTCTGTTGTTTTTAAATTAGTTTTTAAAATGTCTTTATATTCCAGCATATGTTTATTGTTGTCTGCTTCACAATTAGCACTTCTGCTATGAGGCACTTTCAGCCCAGTAACCATGCTTGTTTTAAGCGCTGCAGTAAAGTGCGTGATAGTGGGATTTCTATTGGTTACACTGTGTTGCCTAATGATTCCAAATAAGTTTTCCAGAGAGTCTTGGTTAAACTGTCTAAGGTTCATATATTTAAACCCTTCATTCTTTAACTTTTCCCAAATATCGTTTAAGGATTTGATAGATATTTGATATCCCTTTACGCATTTAACATTTTTTAGTATCGTGTTTTCTGCTGTTATAAATTTTATGGTTTTTAACTTATCAGTATAAAAGGTCCAAGACTCAATGTGATTACTTGATGTGGAAACATTTTCCCGGATCCCTTTCTTTACGTCATTTAAAGATGATGGACCATTTGTACAATCAAATAGTTTATCTAACTGTTCAATCACAAATGCTGTATCATTGCAATCAGAAACTTCTTTCCATGCCATCATTTTTAAAATAGCTGCCACGGTATTACTCAGAGCATGCGCAGCATACTTCACCCTCATCTTAGTTTTGAATGTTGGATTTACAATGGTACTATTCAGTTTTTTAAAATTTAAAAAATTTCTGTTGTGTTCTTCTGCAACTACCAAATGCCTCCATTGTGCAATTTTTCCATCGAAAGACATATTTCCACTTTTAAAGAAATTGTTTCGTAATGATTTGAACAAGTGAGGGATGTCATAGATTATAAAAATTTTGTCATTATTTACAGAGAAAAAGTTGCTATCTATGCCTTGTCCACAGTTTCTTTTTAACATGTTAAGAGCTCCTATATTTGTAGATCCCTGATCACAAACTGTTGTTAGAACCATAAATCCGATTTCTTTTAATTTTTTGATGATGTCCGATATAATTTTTGCCAGTTTTGCTGTTGATATTGTGCCTTCCACAAAATAGTGCGCAATATATTGTTTGTATTTATGTTTAGCACCCTGTATCATAAACACTAACGCATGGTCTGCAATTTTCTTTTCTCGTCCCATGTTCTCGCCCTCTCCATAATCCACGTAGCCATCCACTTTATCAGCAATTTCGTTATAAATTATCCGTTTCTTTAACGCCATCTCGTCAAATATTAACGAGCAATATTTATTTTCCTTTGGCATACTTGATGCTTTTGCCTCTAACATATCAATTATATTTTTATTTATACCAGGCTCCATTGGTATATTTTTTAAAATCCTTTGGAGCGTTTTAGTGCTTGGTAGCGTAAACAGCTTTTGCATATAGCGGTATGCTTTAGGGGACCGTTTAAATATAGCCAAAGCATATATTTTGTTGGCTAAAGTCCACCTTTTTCCTTGTGACTTTTTTTTGTTATTCTGCACTACATCCTTTACTAACGATGTCAGCACTTCCGAATCTAACTTGTCTAAATTCACTCTTGACTTCGCTATATTCCTTATTGTTTTTTTTGCATTTTGTAACTGTCGCCAAAGCCTCTTCTCTTTAATTGTAAATGTTGATGAAGTGTCTGTAATAAAAACATTTCCATTAGTAAAAAAAACAACATTAAAGCAAATTGAATTGAATATTGGTTAATTAATCAGCAATTTTACTTAGTTTTTTAAATTAGGTATGTTTTATCTTACCTTTCATTTCAATGTTTTTCTTAGGTCTTTTATAACTGTGGACTAATATTTCTGCCTGTGCATCTTGATGGCAAATGTTTTTATCATCTGAAATTATTATAAATATGCAAATTAGTTTAAAATTTATTTTGTTGTTTTATGAAACATATTATTTCCAAATCAATCAATCATTATCAAGTTTTAAAAAAATGCAAAGACAGGATAATGATAGCTCTTCTCATAAAATATGAAGCGTGTGCCCACCTTCAATAACAATGACATAATATTAAATTAAAGGCATTTAGAGGTTTTAATGTTCTGCATTCTGGATGCGGTCTGCGGGTATGTCAAGACAATCTGTAAGTGGTCGTGATAAGGCAATCAGTCACGTGTGCTTTGCGTTCTTTGTTCGTATCCGCACGGTCAAATCGCATTAATATAAAATGTACAGAAACCTAGAATGTTGTACATATAAGTTCATTTTGACCTGACTGCAGACTGCAGAACGCATCCAGGGTGGCATTCTTTAGTTTGAGGGAAGGCATATTTTAGAAGGTAAATAATTAGTTTGTACACTTACCATGAGTAATGGGTTTATAGGTCATATGTTCTGGTGCATTGGAAGTAGAAGGAAGAGGTTCAAAAGTTGTTTTCGCAGAAATACCAGAATCTGGTATATCCACAGCTCCCAAACATGTTGAATTTAGTTGTTTGGTTGTTGTAAGGGGAACTGAAAGCAGATAATGAAATTGGGTAATAAAATGTCATGTTCTTACCCAACTTTAGGGTACAATCAGTCTAGTACATGTCTTGCTCACATTAAAAATTACTAGCTTATAAATATTATTAAACTAGCTGACCTGGCTAATTAATGTAGATTGCCTAAAATTTTTCAAATTGGTCCGGTACTTTTTTTGAAGAATTTGTATTACACAAATTACTAAAGTCCCTCTAACTCAACACACATTCTAAGCTAAATTGTGTTACGAGTGGGTTTACTACAATATTCAAGCTGTGGGGTTCTAACCCGCACTTTAGGCTATCTTGGCTTCGAGTTACGGAGCCGATCAAATACAAACAAACAATTAAATATTTCCTTTTTATATTATTAGTATAATTTTAGATAAACATACCTCGTTCAACTGGATTTGACTTCTTTGGAATGCAATATGAATGATCATAAAGAACTGTAACAAAGTATAGATATAATTAATAATTGAAATTATATATTATTTATTGATAAGCATACAACACATGTTTGTGGTTACAAAGAAAGAACCTTGTTAAATTGCATTCGGTTGGTTTGTTTTGGAAACCAAAGAAAATTAATTAAGACATCTAAATAATTCAGAAAAATTTATAGATAGTAAATTAAATTTTAAAAAAATAATTGAAGTCATCATCATACCTGTCTTGAGGTTTTCTTTATTGGAGTCTTTTACATGAAGAGGAAACTCTGTCAAAACTTCATCTGGCAAGATGGGATTGCTCAATTCCAGTGTTGGAATAGCTGAGTTCTTCAGCCGAGTTCCTTTGGCATTGAAGGATTCAGGAGTGAAGTGCCCACCACAAACAAACTTCAGTTGGTGTAACTTTTCAATAGGTACATATGCTAAGTCTTCTATGCCAGCATTTTTAACCCACATTCGACAACTGAAATAAGAAATACCTATTAGAAAAGAAAAAGAATAACAAACTGAAATTTATTCATCAACTAATTTCTTTTAGTATTGTTATGCAATTCATTTACAGAGTACGAAACAAAATACTGAAATTAAAAAAAAATAAAAAAATCCCAGCCTTTAAGTTTACACAATCAGTAAAATTATCTTGTAATAAATGAGTGTTATTAGAAACTTACCGGTCAGAATCCAGAGGAAACCTACTCAAAAGTAAGGGTGATCCACCACGACTTCGCCTCTTATTACAAATAACGCACTTCTTGTTGTTTCTACTCTCCATTATCAGTAGAAGCCTAAAATGAAATAGGTATTAATTAAACAAAGCCTATAAAGTCTCTCCAACCAGTGTCAATGCCCTGGTTCATGCATTTACCAGTTTTGAAAGTACATTTACATTTTCATCACATAGGGTTGTTTTTAATGAAAAATAGATTTGTAATAGATCTAATATTTCAAGTAAGTAGATAACATATCCATTAAACAGAAAAGTAAATAAGAGTTTAAACTTCTGTAGAAGTTGAAACACAGCTTATTTAAAAGAGTCTCTATCTCACAAAAAACATAACACTGAACAGCAAACTTTATCACGCCCGATACGGAGGAACTTAATCAACTCAACGTAAACGACAGAAAAGTTTATTTACAGTAATATTGCACCAAATCTGAGAAAATAACTTCACACGAATCAATTCGCCGGTTAAAAACTCAAACTCAATTGACAGAAATTTTTTTTCATTTGTCAAACTAACAATACTACCAACATAAGGACACTAACAATTATTTTTAGTATGGTGGTATTGATCCGCGGGTTCCCCTGCTATAGTGAAATCAATCCAAAATGCACTTTATTGCTTAAGGGATAAGGTTGTATATCAATTGCTACATATAGAGACTAGTTTTTGTATGAGAAGTGTCTACCCACTGGCCGGATCGCTGGTTCATATTTTTGCCATGTTGGAAACCGTATAGTTGAACGATGGTGGCGCCCCCCTGTCATTGAGTTTGGTGGGACAGTTCAGCGTGGGTCATCTATATAATGTTATACACTCATTGAAACTTTTTTTATTTAAAAAAAACAATGTCATACTGACATTGACAGTGACACTGACGTCAGTCAACCGACTGTCAAACAAATCATGTCAAACACTTTTCTCTATGATGTCAAATTTCAAAATATTGGATGATCGACGTGTACAAAAAACTTTAATCTTTTATTTAATTAAATACATACGCATTTGTGAAGGTAATGAAAAGAAAGTCTAAGCTATTAAAATATATAGATATGAAAAATCAATAAGAAGAAACTGTTCCTGCATTTAATAGGTAGATAATTACCGAGTAAAAAAGTTCTTGTAAAATTGTTTTGAAACTATGAATTTTAATTTTTTTTAGTTTATAGTTTAATTAAGAAGATACTACTAACATAAATATTCTTACAGATAATGCTGTGACCTGCGATAATACAATTTAACCATGATTTCTTCAAAGGATACTGTGATTAAGATTGAAGACTCCAGCAATGGAAGAGAAAGCCAAAAAACCGCTGCCATCAATATTCTATGCCTGGACATAACTCCTTACAGTCAACTGACTCAGTTTTTACTATGTTCGGCATTTGTGTTTATATGTTACCTTGCTTACGGATATTATTTAGAGTTAATATTCTCAGGGGCAGAGGTCAAACCCGTGAGTTTGTACATAACACTAGTTCAATTTTTAATCACAATGTTCCTAAGCTACGTGGAGTCATTAATCAGGAATCCTATTAAACGAAAGTAAGTATGTATTGTGTAAACTCTGATTTTAATAATAATTTATTTATTTCTCTCACAACATAAATTATGAAAAACATTTCTTATAATATATCTGTTAAACTATAGATTGCATTGTGAGAGCTGGTGCCTATTGTAGATTTTAAGAAAATCTGTATTACTGTTATTTCTGATTAAGTTACTGATAAGCACTTAATTCATTAGTGGTAATAACCTAGGCAATTACCATTATTTGGAGTTATATTCTGACCATAATATCAATGTGATAGTGTTGTTATTTGGAAATTGTTAATTTAATGTAATTTTAAAAATGCAACTCAAACTGATACCACCCTGCTTTTGCAGGACAATGAACTTTAGCGACTAAGGCTGGGTTGCACCATCTAAGTTTAACTTTGACAAACATAAAAAATCTGTCAAACTCCACACAAAACACCGGTTATTGTTAAAGTTACGATCTAAGTTAGGTGGTGCAACTCAGCCTAAGTAAATGAACAACAATAATGTGATTAATAAAAATGTGTGCTAATTAAACAAAATTGTCATTACAGAGTCCCGATCAGGACCTATGCCATCCTTGCAGCTCTAACACTTGGCACCATGTCCTTCTCCAACCTAGCTTTAAGCTATCTAAACTACCCTACACAACTGATTTTCAAGAGCTGCAAACTCATTCCCGTGATGATCGGCAGCATCATAATATTGGGTAAACGGTACGGATTCCTGGACTATGTCGCTGCTGTAATTATGTGCATTGGACTCACAATGTTCACATTAGGTAAGATTGTTGGTAAATTATTTTATCTAATTTGTAAACATTGTTTAGCTTCAAGCAAAAAAGTATTGACTTTTGCTTGATGCTTACCGCTCTGTTAGTTGCTCATAAAATACAGCCTAATTTAAATGATGTCATGATAGTTGTGTATTAACTCATTCTGATTACTATACCTGCCTTGGCATGCATAAAAAAAATAGCCGAAATAAAATGCAAAAAATTCTAAACAATAGGTACTTTTGTTTTTTAAGTTGCTAATACTGTATTAGCATAATACATCCTATTTAAATGATGTCATAATGGTTCAAGAACTCATTCTGATAACCTTTATTTTACAGCTGATTCCGACACATCACCAAACTTTGATGTTGTTGGTGTGTTTGTTATATCATTAGCACTGTTGTGCGATGCAATTATTGGCAACGTCCAAGAGAAGGCAATGAAGCAGTTCCAAGCGTCGAACAATGAAGTGGTCTTCTACTCGTATGCTATAGCATGCATTTACCTTGTGGTCATCACTGGTGCTTCTGGCATACTGAGTGATGGATTTGTCTACTGCGCTGAGGTAATATCAGATGGTTTTTTTCTTGTTAATTTTTTTTTTAGTGAAACTAAATTGTGCTACCAAAAAGTTTATTGACGACGTTGATTGGCGCAGCAGCACGTGTCGTGGAAACGCCTTTAGTAATGAAAGGCCCAGGTTCAATACCTGGTCAAGTCAAATTAGGACTCGAAATCTGATAGGGCTCGGAAACGCGCCATCTGTTGGTAGGTGTCTGGTTGTACTCACATTGTAAGGATCAAATTCCTTACATCATAATATTGGTGTGTAGTCTGTGAGGCTCATATTTTTTTTTATATTTTTATCCATATTTCAATAATTGACACCATGACATAAGGTAAATGTATATGAAATACAACTGACAAAAGTGATACCTAGCCCTGAGGTGATACAAAAGTAACAAAAGTGCCTATTTAAAGTTATGTATCAATGGTAAACATTTTTTTAACCAAATATCTTTTCAGAACCCAGTGAAAATGTACACAAACATTCTCCTGCTCAGCGTGACTGGGTACCTGGGGCTTCAAGCTGTGTTGACGCTGGTGCGGATCTGTGGCGCCACCGTCGCGGTGACCGTCACCACTATGAGGAAGGCGCTGTCGATAGTCATTTCTTTCTTGCTGTTCAGCAAGCCTTTTGTCTTCCAGTAAGTAGCTATGAAATGCTGATAAGAGTAGGCGCACACTGTTGATTTTTAGTTGGCCGATAGTTGTTCCCGATTTTAATTTGTATGAAGAATCGGCGTAGTGTGCGCACTCCCATACATGCCCATACTGATCAACTGCCCGACTAAACTATCGGTCGACGAAAAATCAACGCTGTGCGCCTACTTTAAATATTATGTTAAGTGCCTACCCTACCATTATCGTTACGTCGTTACGTGAATGCGTGATGCAGTTTCATCTGTATTTTCGTATTGTCGACGTATTGTACAGACGATGGCACATCCAGCTACACACTGGCCCCTTAAGTACTTGTAATAAGGATGATTTTTCAACAAACACGTACATTATAGTCTCACGTTCATTATAATAATATATTATATTCTGATGTGCTGTCTTTTGTACAAAAAATTTGCCTTTAAATTTGGCTATTATGAATGAAACCATATTTTCCTTTACAGATATGTGTGGTCAGGAATGCTGGTGGCTCTAGCAATATACCTAAACCACTACAGCAAGAAAAATCCTCAATATGTGCCAATACCACTGCTCCACTGCAGGCATTATATGCAGAACTTCTATCAATCGGAATACAGGTATTTGAAGATTAAAAGTAAAATATACTCAGATACTGTATAATATCACGAAGTATGTTATAGTGAGATTAAATTTTAATTTATAGGTTTTAATATTTGTATCTTCTTTTTAGTTTAAATTAAATGACAGAATGATGAAATTATAGTGTAATTTGAAAATATGTAAGATGATCTGTGATTTTTATGTCGTTATAGCGATTTCTAATATTATACACACAGTATATTAACTTAGTTTGTGATTATATTTGGAATTTGAGTACCTATTCATTTAGTTTGTCTTACCCATGAGTAACTTTTCTGTACTTTAAGTTGCTTATAGAATGAGTTTATTATTTAATCCATTGTGTTTCCCATCTGTGTATTTATTTATCACATTATTCAAAGACATGCATTTACGACATTGTGGAAATTGTAAATAAAAGCTTTATTTATATCAATGACATTTATTCATTGTATGTACAAAACCTTAAAAATCTAAATGTTTTCATAGTACAAAAGTGTCCAAATTTAACGTGTTTGAATATTTGGAATGTTATTAAGACACTATTTTCATTGGCTTTATACAATTTCTAGTTCAAAGAAATGATGACTAAAGCAGATTTAATACTTTTAGGCGTCAGAAATAACCAAGATAAAGGTTTAATAATTACAGGTAGAATTAACAGCAAGTCGGTGATCAGTCAATATTAGAATCCAATAGTAATAATTAGTAACAATATTTTAATATAATACAATTTTGCCATATGCATTAAGAGTGGGATATTGGTCAAATTAATATTATACAGGTCGCAAGAATAACTATGCTAGAAATTAAATACGTTCCGTCTACTCTATCATTTGCTCTTAATGTACAAATAACTCTTTGGTATATAGTCCTAAAGCTAATTTTATTTGTCTTTTTACACGAGGGTGTTGGCCCCTTTGCAAACTGATTCAAACAAAGTGGTTTCTGATTTGTTAAGTAATACAAACTTGTAAAAACTTTTAACACAATCATGTTTGCAGATTTCAATTGCAAAGGAACCTTATGGGAATATTTTATGACCATAAAATGGCTTGGTAAACGGGATTTGTACGCTTCATAATATGAAACCATTAAAGTTGTGCAAATATAATCTCTATAGTGTATAATATGATAGAAACAAACAGAAAGAGCATATAATTCGAGATCTCTTTTAGTTCAGTGGGCCTTATGATGAAAAAATATCACATTTCACTTTAGAATATGAAAATATCGTGTTTTGTATTTTTTTAATTTTATTGCTTATGTCATAGTGAAAATTTTGTTTTGTACAAAATGCAAAACAATAACCTACATTAGTGCTTAAAAGCTAGTCGCTAATAAATAAGGACGAGATTAAAATTTGCAAGTCGTCAAATGCTAGGAAGTCATTTTGTGGCATCTCCTGCTATAATTCAGCTTAGGCGAAATTCTTGCCATTTGTTCAAAGAATCGGCATACTACGATATCATATATTCGATCATTTTATGTACAGTGATTTCTAGTTGTTTTAACAATGTCGTAATTTGCCAATGCTTCAAAATTCCAAATCAGAAACGTAAAGCTGACCAAAAATGTAAGAAGCTCACGCATTCCTGTATTCATTATGTCAATCAGCTTTGAGTATAAAAATCCTAAAAATGTTTATTGATTGATTGTTTACATAACACAAACATGGCGTCAACGTAAGCATGTTTGGTTACGGACTAAGAAAATGTCGGTTTCACACGGTTGAAATGTCTCGCGCACCATTTTCTCAGCCGGCACAATGCACTCACAACTCGGTTCATTAGCTAGGACCTCAGTTTTAACTATTTCACTATATCACAGCACTAGTCTTGCACTTCTCTGTACGGTATCTCACTGGTCACTGTGAACGATTCGAAATAGTGGTTCAGGAATTCGAACGTGGGCCGTTTTTCTGGGATGGCGTCCCAGCACTGGAGCATAAGCCTGTAGATGTCATCTGGGAGGTAATGTCCGACCGGTTTGGGCATTCGGTAGCCTCTTTCGACTTGTTCTATGACGTCTTTGCCGTGGAGTCCGGGGTAGGGTATCTGGCCGTAGGTGAATAGTTCCATGAGGAGGATGCCGTAGGACCAGACGTCGCTCTTGATGGAGAAGCGGCCGTAGATGATGGCTTCGGGTGCGGTCCATTTGACGGGGAAGCGGGAGCCCTGGGAAAGTTAAAGTCAGATATAAATAAAAGTCGCGGATCGGCAGAGACAAGCATTAAAATTGAATATCTTTGGGAAAAAAGCAGTTTGGCTTTAAACAGAAAAGCCAAACAAGTGAAGTAATTTCATAAGGTCGACTTTGTCGTTCAACAAATACTGCTGAACCAAAAATGCCGGTCCGCTTATGTGATGACGTCATATTGATCTTTGCCATGCAAAATCCATGCCTTATGACCAAGACTAGGCCTACGTTAGTCGCGTATAACCACGTCACGTGAAGTATCGGTCGCATTACGTCGCGTCGCTCACTTAGGACAACGGATCCTCACCTGCTTAGGACAGTACTCGTTGTCCTGCATAGTCACCTATGACACGTTGCGTGAAGTACCGGTCGCATTACGTCGCGTCGCTCATTTAGGACAGCGGATCCTCACCTGCTTAGGACAGTACTCGTTGTCCTCTATGACGTAAACGACTCTTTGTCCTACATAGTCACTTATGACACGTTACGTGAAGTATCGGTCGCATTACGTCAATTTACGTCGCGTCGCTAACTTAGGACAGCGGATCCTCACCTGCTTAGGACAGTACTCGTTGTCCTCGATGACGTAAACGACTCGTTGTCCTGCATAGTCACCTATGACACACGTTACGTGAAGTATCGGTCGCATTACGTCTGGTCGCTCACTTAGGACAACGGATCCTTACCTGCTTAGGACAGTACTATTTGTCCTCTATGACGTAAACGACGACTCGTTGTCCTGCATAGTCACCTATGACACACGTTACGTGAAGTATCAGTCGCATTACGTCGCGTCGCTCACTTAGGACAGCGGATCCTCACCTGCTTAGGACAGTACTCGTTGTCCTCGATGACGCGCGCGAGCCCGAAGTCGCAGATCTTGGCGACGTTGTTCTCGCCGATGAGCACGTTGCGCGCCGCCAGGTCGCGGTGGATGAGCAGCTTGGACTCCAGGTACTCCATGCCTGAGGCCACTTGCTGCGATGTAGACTAGGTCTATGTAGTCAGTATGACACGTCACGTGAAGTAGAGGTCGCATTATGTCGTGTCATGGCCCTTCATGTCGCGTCTCGTCGCTCACCTAGGACGACAGATCCTTACCTGCTTAGGACAGTACTCGTTGTCCTACTTAGTCACCTATGACACACGTTACCTGAAGTATAGGTCGCTTTACGTCGCGTCGCTCACTTAGGACAGCGGATCCTCACCTGCTTAGGACAGTACTCGTTGTCCTCGATGACGCGCGCGAGCCCGAAGTCGCAGATCTTGGCGACGTTGTTCTCGCCGATGAGCACGTTGCGCGCCGCCAGGTCGCGGTGGATGAGCAGCTTGGACTCCAGGTACTCCATGCCTGAGGCCACTTGCTGCGATGTAGACTAGGTCTATGTAGTCAGTATGACACGTCACGTGAAGTAACGGTCGCATTATGTCGTGTCATGGCCCTTCATGTCGCGTCTCGTCGCTCACCTAGGACAACAGATCCTCACCTGCTTAGGACAGTACTCGTTGTCCTCTATAACGTAAACGACTCGTTGTCCTACATAGTCACTTATGACACACGTTACGTGAAGTATCGGTCGCACTACGTCGCGTCGCTCACTTAGGACAACGGACCCTCACCTGCTTAGGACAGTACTCGTTGTCCTCTATAACGTAAACGACTCGTTGTCCTACATAGTCACCTATGACACACGTTACGTGAAGTATTGGTCGCTTTACGTCTGGTCGCTCATTTAGGACAACAGATCCTCACCTGCTTAGGACAATACTCGTTGTTCTCTATGACGTAAACGACTCGTTGTCCTACATAGTCACTTATGACACGTTACGTGCAGTATCGGTCGCGTCGCTCACTTAGGACAACGGATCCTCACCTGCTTAGGACAGTACTCGTTGTCCTCTATGACGTAAACGACTCGTTGTCCTACATAGTCACTTATGACACGTTACGTGCAGTAGCGGTCGCATTATGTCGTGTTATGGCTCTTCATGTCGTGTCTCGTCGCTCACCTAGGACAACAGATTCTTACCTGCTTAGGACAGTACTCGTTGTCCTACTTAGTCACCTATGACACACGTTACGTGCAGTACCGGTCGCATTACGTCGCGTCGCTCACTTAGGACAACGGATCCTCACCTGCTTAGGACAGTACTCGTTGTCCTCGATGACGACGCGTCTCGCCGCTCACCTAGGACAACAGATTCTCACCTGCTTAGGACAGTATTCGTTGTCCTCTTTGATGTAAACGACGACTCGTTGTCCTACATAGTCAGGACAACGGATCCTCACTTGCTTAGGACAGTACTCGTTGTCCTCTATGACGTAGACGACGACTCGTTGTCCTACATAGTCACTTATGACACGTTACGTGAAGTATCGGTCGCGTCGCTCACTTAGGACAACAGATCCTTACCTGCTTAGGACAGTACTCGTTGTCCTACTTAGTCACCTATGACACACGTTACGTCAAGTATCGGTCGCATTACGTCGCGTCGCTCACTTAGGACAACAGATCCTTACCTGCTTAGGACAGTACTCGTTGTCCTACTTAGTCACCTATGACACACGTTACGTGCAGTATCGGTCTCGTCGCTCACTTAGGACAGCGGATCCTCACCTGCTTAGGACAGTACTCGTTGTCCTCGATGACGCGCGCGAGCCCGAAGTCGCAGATCTTGGCGACGTTGTTCTCGCCGATGAGCACGTTGCGCGCCGCCAGGTCGCGGTGGATGAGCAGCTTGGACTCCAGGTACTCCATGCCTGAGGCCACTTGCTGCGATGTAGACTAGGTCTATGTAGTCAGTATGACACGTCACGTGAAGTAGCGGTCGCATTATGTCGTGTCATGGCACTTCATGTCGCGTCTCGTCGCTCACTTAGGACAACAGATCCTTACCTGCTTAGGACAGTACTCGTTGTCCTTTATGACGTAGACGACGATTCGTTGTCCTACCTATGACACGTTACGTGCAGTATCGGTCGCATTACGTCGCGTCACTCATTTAGGACAACGGATCCTCACCTGCTTAGGACAGTACTCGTTGTCCTACTTAGTCACCTATGACACACGTTACGTGCAGTATCGGTCGCGTCACTCACTTAGGACAGCGGATCCTCACCTGCTTAGGACAGTACTCGTTGTCCTCGATGACGCGCGCGAGCCCGAAGTCGCAGATCTTGGCGACGTTGTTCTCGCCGATGAGCACGTTGCGCGCCGCCAGGTCGCGGTGGATGAGCAGCTTGGACTCCAGGTACTCCATGCCTGAGGCCACTTGCTGCGATGTAGACTAGGTCTATGTAGTCAGTATGACACGTCACGTGAAGTAGCGGTCGCATTATGTCGTGTAATGACCCTTCATGTCGCGTCTCGTCGCTCACCTAGGACAACGGATCCTTACCTGCTTAGGACAGTACTCGTTGTCCTCTATGACGTAAACGACTCGTTGTCCTACATAGTCACTTATGACACGTTACGTGCAGTATCGGTCGCGTCGCTCACTTAGGACAGCGGATCCTCACCTGCTTAGGACAGTACTCGTTGTCCTCGATGACGCGCGCGAGCCCGAAGTCGCAGATCTTGGCGACGTTGTTCTCGCCGATGAGCACGTTGCGCGCCGCCAGGTCGCGGTGGATGAGCAGCTTGGACTCCAGGTACTCCATGCCTGAGGCCACTTGCTGCGATGTAGACTAGGTCTATGTAGTCAGTATGACACGTCACGTGAAGTAGAGGTCGCATTATGTCGTGTCATGGCACTTCATGTCGCGTCTCGTCGCTCACCTAGGACAACAGATTCTCACCTGCTTAGGGCAGTACTCGTTGTCCTCTATGACGTAGACGACGACTCGTCCTACATAGTCACCTATGACACGTTACGTGAAGTATCGGTCGCATTACGTCTGGTCGCTCACTTAGGACAGCGGATCCTCACCTGCTTAGGACAGTACTCGTTGTCCTCGATGACGCGCGCGAGCCCGAAGTCGCAGATCTTGGCGACGTTGTTCTCGCCGATGAGCACGTTGCGCGCCGCCAGGTCGCGGTGGATGAGCAGCTTGGACTCCAGGTACTCCATGCCTGAGGCCACTTGCTGCGATGTAGACTAGGTCTATGTAGTCAGTATGACACGTCACGTGAAGTAACGGTCGCATTATGTCGTGTCATGACACTTCATGTCGCGTCTCGTCGCTCACCTAGGACAACAGATCCTCACCTGCTTAGGACAGTACTCGTTGTCCTCTATGACGTAAACGACTCGTTGTCCTACATAGTCACTTATGACACGATACGTGAAGTATCGGTCGCATTACGTCGTTTCGCTCACTTAGGACAACGGATCCTCACCTGCTTAGGACAGTACTCGTTGTCCTCTATGACGTAAACGACGACTTGTTGTCCTATGACACACGTTACGTAAAATATCGGTCGCATTACGTCTGGTCGCTCACTTAGGACAACGGATCCTCACCTGCTTAGGACAGTACTCGTTGTCCTACGTAGTCGCTTATGACACACGTTTCGTGAAGTATTGGTCACGTTATGTCATGTCGCGGCGCTTCATGTCGCATTCCGTCGCTCACTTAGGACAACGGATCCTCACCTGCTTAGGACAGTACTCGTTGTCCTCGATGACGCGCGCGAGCCCGAAGTCGCAGATCTTGGCGACGTTGTTCTCGCCGATGAGCACGTTGCGCGCCGCCAGGTCGCGGTGGATGAGCAGCTTGGACTCCAGGTACTCCATGCCTGAGGCCACTTGCGCAGCGATGTAGACCAGGTCTTCGAACTAGGGAGAAAGGTACTGGGTTAGTGTGTGGTCAGGTAAATAGTAAAAAGGAAAACAAAATTGAAAGAGGTTTCTTCAAATACTTAAAACAAGGGTCAATGCGAATTGCAGCGTAACGCCCGGTTCACACATGTCTCCGTTTTACTGTTCCGTTTTATCGTGTACGTTTTTTTTTCGTTGATGGCGTATGTTGTTGTATGAGCGACTTCACACATGACACAGTATTCTGTATACAGTAATACATACAAAAAACATACACGATAAAACGGAGACACGTGTGAACCGAGCGTGAGGCCCGATTTCCACCAAAGCGGAGCAGAGCGGAGAAGTGTTTTGAATTATCAATATTTACACATCTCCACTCCGCTCTGCTTCGGTGGAAATGAGTGAATGAATGAATGAATTCGATCGAGCAGAGAAGAGATAATAAGGGCGGACCAATTTTTCTATAGAATTTGACAGCGGCGGTAGCGCGGCGCGACCAAGAGCGGTGTGATAACAATAGACTGACAGATGACGTCGCACAGCTCACACATTTCCTCTCGTCTCGTCTCCTCTCCGCTCTTCTCCGCTCCGCTTTGGTGAAAATAGCCTGCCAGTTTCGCCGCACATCTCTCGTCTCCGCTCCGCTCCACCTTAGTGGAAACGGGCCCTTAACTACCAGTTGCTCCTGCTGCGAGTTCACGGCGTACGAGCCACTGTCGCTTTTTTCACACGTGTAAAACACGGCACAGTCACGCACCTGCAGGAACTTGCCCTCGCCATTCCGCAGGAACTCCAATAGCGAGCCCTTGCTCATATACTCCTGCACGATGTATACGGGCTCCTGCTGCGAGCACACAGCATAGAGAGCTACCAGCCGCTTTTGGCGGAACTTCTTCACGATGGTCGATCGCCAACCCGCTGGATAGATGCCATCACAAAGGCTAATGAGTCTACCATGGTCACCACTCGCGACGCCTCTAACCGTCAGAAATGGAAGCACATCGCCAGGAGAGCTACCCTCGGAAATGACATCGAACACCCCGTGTACCTCGTCAGCGCAACCATGAACACTGACAAGAGTGCCCGAATAAGAAGATTATATTCATTCTATTCCATTGGTTCCCAAAGTAGGGGGACACCCCCCAGGGGAGGCGCAAAGACCTTTAAAGGGGGGCGCGGGTCATCTGTATACTTAAGTATAAAAAACCTGCGACCGTTGAAAGAATGCATTCCAGACTGCTCGATACGACCAATAAATAATCTTGACTGGAGGATTAAAATAAGTTAGGGAACCCCTGTTCTAATTTATTGACACGCACCTGCAAGAACTTGCCCTCGCCATTCCGCAGGAACTCCAATAGCGAGCCCTTGCTCATATACTCCTGCACGATATACACGGGCTCCTGTTGCGAGCAGACCGCGTACAAAGCCACGAGCCGCTTATGCCGGAACTTCTTCATGATGGCCGCTTCTTGCAGGAACGCCTGCGTCGACATCGTGCCTTCTCTTAAAGTTTTCACGGCGACCTGGAATTGGAAAATTATGATATAAGTTGCAAGCAGTATAAATCGATATTTTTACCGCCAATTTTTAACTATGGCAACACTGCCCCTTCCATTAACCCCAAAATCTAAAAAGCATTGCGTACTTATCGTGTGTGATTAATTGAATAGAGTTAAACTACAAAACTTCCGTTTCTGTCTGCAGCCTACATAGACCTCATCAATGCCAACACATATCTAGTGTACATGGTCCTTCGAGCCGGATCATTAATGAATAAAAATGCTGGTAAATAAACTTAATCTTACATTTTCAGGTGATATTAGCATAGATTTTGTTCATGAGCTTTAGGCTTAGCATCAGGATTTAATTCAGTTTCTGAAACAGGGCTCTTTCTTTTCTCTTTGAGATTGATTGTAGTCTACTCACCTCGATATTGTTTCGCCACTTCCCATAGTACACCTCGCCGAAATTGCCTTGTCCTAATTTCCGTAACAGCTGGACCTCGCTTCGCGGGATTTCCCACTTGTCGCGTAGCTCTGGGCCTAAATCCCACATTTGGGGTTCGGGCTTCGGGCACGCTCGCGCTAACACGTGGCAGAGGCCTAGCGCGTTCTCTGAAAGAGTTATGTGGTTGGTTAATGGTGATTGATAGGTGAAAGCAAAGCATCAGCGCCATCTTTAGAACAGAATAAAGGTCATAGCAGACTTATCAACTCAGAAAGGAATCATCGCCTTTCGCGAGCTATCATCGCCTTTCGTGCGCTGTCAACTGATAAGACGTGTGTGTTGTAGTATGGAGATTCGTGCGCTGTCAACTGATAAGACGTGTGTGTTGTAGTATGGAGATTCATACAAAGAATACTGACCGCCTCGAGTTGATACGGTTACGATCCCTTTCCGGGTTGATAAGTGTGCTACGTCCTATATCATTGGTCAATGGTTAATCGCTCAGCAGTTGAACATAAATACTGTCATTAAAACCTAGTAACAGATGCATGTACACAGCAGTCCTAGCGCATCCTCTGGAAGAGTAATGTTAGTCAATGGTGATTAATAGCTGAAAGGCAAGGTCTCGGTAAAGTGCCACAACTTTAATTAATTAAATTCAAAGGGAGCGCGGGTATATATCGGTCATCAATTCACGATTCATCATTTGAATTGAATTTTGTGTAATGCTTAAAAATACATTTTAACTCAAAATGTATCCCAATCCTAACTGGGAATCAAAGATCTGATCAAGAGAGTAAACTCTCAAACCATTAGACCACGGAAAAGGAGAGCAATAAAAATTCAACACTTTCAGAATCGGTCCAATTACAGTTCCAACTAATCGGAGTTACGTGTTGAATATTGTTTTCTCTTCGTGTGCAATTGAATGAAACTAACATTCGATTATTCTATAATTTTCGGGATAAAACGAAACAAAAGGAAAATACGGCTGTAGTAAATTTTACCTTAACACATTTCCTCCATCTATTTTAAAACCGTTTGGTACGTATTTCAAAATACCACACAATATTAATTGAAATATTTTATACCTTTACGCACAAAAGCACCATAATATTTGGAATGTCTCTACGCACAAAACACCATAATATTACAAAACAAAGTAACTGAAAACTTACTTGTATAAGACATGACTAGCGCGGGCAAGCTAGGGAACGTTTGATTCGTCGCAATATAGAACCCTCCGTTATCCAGCGGCTTGATCTTGTAATGCTTGACGTGGTACCCTCTGCCTTCCTCCCAATCCTTCACACTGAGGCTGAACCCGTGGGGGTTATGCTCCGCTGGCCTGACGAGGAAAGTCCCTCGAGGGTTGCTTTCAGCTAGCAGCAGTTTATCAGCTTCTTTCCTCGAGACGTGCGGGAAGAACCAGCTGCAAAATGTAGGCTGCCTTTAGCAGACATTGGCGGTTAGACGGGTGTGGTTTGACACCGACACCGACCCCGTGTTATTGTAGCAAGCGTTATGTTAGCTGCTATGTACATTACTAGTTACGTAGGTAATTATACTGTATTGTTCCACTTTGGCTACTACAAGCTTTATTTAAAAAGTAATTACACCGGAATTTACATTCGAAATTATAGCTGTTAAAGCTTTGGTTTATGTACATATTTATGCTGGCATGTATTTACAAAAACCGCATGTATGTATGTATTTACAGCTTTAACTTTAACAAAGGAATATTTTTAATGACAGTTGTAATATGTGTGGTACATAATAAAAGTTAATCAGGGGGAAAACCCTTCAACAATCGTGATTTCCACAAAATCTATCGCTTTTAAATATGTTTTAGATAGTCACAATAATTATTTTATGACATATAATAAGTTAAAGTCATTTCCGATTATTATTGAAATCGCGATCAAGACGAATTCGATTACAAACTGAAAACGGCACGAAACAATTCAAAATGCAACGCCATACAAGCAGCTTAGGCAATGTAAGAGCAATGGAGTGATGAAAATCGATTATTGCACGAATCGATGTGAACGATCGTGCGTGTTGTATAGACGTGACCATAACTTTGATGCTTTGCGGTGATAGAGCAGATCCGCCAGTCCAAAAATCTTGTTCCCAACAAGTTGTGTTCACACCAGTAATACTGTGACTCGCTGGGAAGACAATCACATCATGTCACACTGTTACTCGTCAGGACATCTGTTTACCTATCTTCCAAACCCGTGATACTGTAATTATTTTTTTTTAACATATTTTTAATGTAATCGCTTTATCTTGACATTAAAGTTACTTAATGTGTGAAGAAGAAGGAGGAAGATAGTAATACAGATGTCTAATGAATAACAGTGAAACTTGATGGGACTTTTCCCAACGAGTCACAGTGTTACACTTTTCAGTGTGACTTTTTGGGAACAAACGGTCCAAAAAAACAATACTCACTCCTCGCACTCCACTGAGCTTTCTTCTGCAACAAAATTGACTGGAACTAGGCCTTCTCTTCTCGTCGTGAGATGTAATACCCTCCACCAGTCCGGTTCCGCGTCGCTGAGGACCTCCATTCGGTCGCCTTTTCGGAATGAGATGTCTGAATCCGCGCGGGCTGTGTACGCGCATAACGCTTTCACGATCCGTCGGCCGCCGTTGGTCATACCTGAAAAGTAAAAAGGCAATCAATACGCTTTCCATTTTAGAGAATAACTAAAATAGATATGATACTTTTAGCAGCCGACTTAGAATGGCTGATGTAGAGTACCTAGTAAAATAATAGGACGCACATAAAAGAACGGTCACTTCTTCACTTGTTTTTTTTTTATCCATAAAGGAAGCTCTTGGCCTGCATCTCACCTGATACAAAGTGATGATCAAGCCGAAAGGTGGATGCGACCTTCACCCGGAATCCTCAACCACAAAGGAACTGCCTTAGTTAGGTAGACAAACTTAGATAAGATGGCAATAGCTAACCAGGGTGGACTTAGAACAAGCCCTACCACCTAAAAAACCGACCAGAAAAATCTACGCCCATTGAAAATTTTCATTCAGAAGGAAATTTTCAGACATACATACTTACTGTCATAAAATTATGTAAAACTCGAAAATAAACTGTGCAGAGCAAATTACATTAGTAATGTTGCGTATGATACACAAAAACAACCGTTTCCTCTAACTTGTCATCAAGATTACCGCTTAGGAAATGAGACAACATTTACACTAGTCTTGATGTACACTGTTAACAGAACATAAATATTACACAGGAAATGCAAGATTTATGTCGAACGGAATTGGTGTGATTACAGTTTTATTTCACGCTAGTTAGCGTATAAGGACGCCCATTCAGAACTGCCAGCGGCTAGGCAAAAAGACCAGGCGGATACTTATAGCTATGTTTACGACCAGCTGTCATTACCAGATGCTTCCATGCTCTAAGATCATAATTTTCATCAGAAGATACACCATAAGCACCATAGGTCACGTGACTAAACTTTAGAAAGGTGAACTTTCCATAGTGTTTCAAATTGAGCAAGTCCCGTGTAACGTGTATGTTACATCAGATAAACTGCCTGGCCCGGTCATATTTTATTAATTACACTTGCGTATGTTTTGCAATAATAACTCAGCCAGGTCACAACAACCAGGCAACTTAAAGATTTTACTAGAGTGCAAATAATAATATGTGATGCAAGGCAACCACCCTGCTCAATGTACAGACGGAGGGGACAATTTGAATAAAATTGATTTGCCATCGGCTGCAGGTCATTATGGGATGAAAGCCAGGTCATCGATTTTGATCCAAGGGCTTAAAACTTGAAGACTTCTCAGAGTCGAGCATAACCCAATCACAAATTATTTGTGGTAAGACATGAAAGCGGTGCAGGTGTTTAGGTTTGCAGTTTAGGTTTTCAAATTAACCTTGTCTATTAGACAAATTACATCTTTAACCTTTACTTTCTTCATTTAGTTCTCTACTCACATTTTCCCGGGTTGCGCGTACGCACAATGTCTGCTAGGGGGCGTGATAGGCCTCGATTGTTGGGCTCCCCCGTATACCGCGTCTCCAGGGAGGGGCACGCCGTGAACCCAGTCTCGTTCTTATACGCTGGATACACTGGAACATAAAAAACAGAAAGATAAAGTGGAGTTAAAGCATGTCGAAAACACTTGTGGAACGATTAGTGTTTTTTAATTGCATTGCGGTTAAGTGATATATACGTAAGTAGGTAGACAGTTTCTAGACACGCCCACCTTTGACACCACAAATCGTCCGGAGAAATCTCAGAAGTACCCATCTCAGGCATGTTTAATACACATTCAGTGCGCATGCTACTTCCTAAAAAGTAATTAAAATTATATGGGGTCAACAAAAGATAGTCATAAATAAAGAAGAGAATGATGACATCGTGCAATTAAAAATGTAATTTAACAACTCGAGCAATCTCTCTAATAGCAAAGGTGCTAAATTCATACTTGGTTAGTGGCCATTAAAATTCATTAATGACTCTTCACAATACAGCTGACCTCAAAACACCGATGTACGAGTAAACTAGAAACATGCCGATGCAAATTAAAGCTAACTGGTCACATTTAGCTGCGTGCGAAAAAAAATCTTTGCCATTGTTCGCTTCAAGGAAATGAGTTCCGCTCAGTTGTTTTAAGGTATTTGTAAACTTCTATGGCGATTCCAGAAGGTTTCACACATTTTGTAGGTCTACAATGAAGATTACCTGAAGCCGTGAGTTTTTGTCCAGTTTTTTGCCTTCACGTTTCTGAATCAAAGTTTTTGTGGTTTCTATTTATAAGATTTAACAGCGTCATTGCATTCGGCAGAGTGAATCGAGTTAACTACACGAATTGTCATTAACATTATAGTTGAAACTGCAATAATGTTTTTGTACAATCAACTTACTAACTTTAATCAACGGCTGTTTAGTTAGAGGATTTATTTGGTCATTACTCAATGTAAATCTGGTCTTAGGTCTGTATTATGAAACTATGCTTAAAATCAATTCAAAGTTAAGAATTGATGCTGTTTGGTTGAAATTCTAGATTAAATCGTTAAGATTCGAAATCTATGATTGAGATTTAATAGTTTTATTAACCGTAATCTCTTAATATTTGTATAAGTAGGACAGCCTTTACAAAACCAGTCAAAACCCATTAGCCCAAACGCAAGCGTAAAGATCGAAAGATTCTAATGCAGTTACCGAATCGAGTTTTGCAAAGATGCACTAAGATTAACGAGGCAAGTGTAGATACGTGCTTAATGCCTGGTGCCTAATGCCTAAGTTTAGTATTTAGGACACTGAATTACAGCACTGCGAAAACTTGGTCATTATTTATTGCATTGCAATCGCGCGAGTTTCGAAACTAACATAATCTAACTTAGTTATGACTTAAGATTAAGTAGTTGAAGATACAGTTTTGCTTTATTTTGGGATACGACATGCAAGACTGCATGACATTGTTTCCACTGTTGTAACTTGTAACCCGTTATCTTTTTCGTAACTCTTAAAACAATGTGAATAGCGATTACAAAGGTAAACAAACCCATGAAATGTAAATTATGTGAAAATATTACTATTCACTTAACCATAGACCACAAAAACGATAAGGCGAGGCGTATTAATTGAAACTACCGCACAATAAACAAACAATGAGTACGGTTTCGGATTCAGTCCTCTTTACATTTGTAAAGGGCCCAAATCCCTTTCAGACGTACACACAAAGAGGATCTATATTCTGTTCTGTACTCCGACAGCCGTAAACTTTGCGGTAGACTGCACGAAGTAGTTCCCAAATGTTTACACAGAAGTACCTATAAGGATCCGCTGGCTACCCTTTCCGTAACTTACGATTTACCAAAGAAAAATAGAGTAGTCAAAAACTACATATTCCTAAAGAGTAAATGTACAGATCCAGCTAGCTAGTTACCTAACTAGCTAGCTGGATCTGTACATTTACTCTTGTCTATCTAAAACAAAAACATATTATTTTTGTCCTTTAGTTAGTCCAATCCATCCATTCACTATACGGACAGCAGTGTCATTAGCATAGTTATGGGACGAATCATGTAACACAGTATGATCCGCCAGGGTCATGCAATATTAGTTACTGGCAGTCTGATACCTACACATCAAGCTGTGGCATCTTATTATGGCGTTATACGTGTTGTTTTGCTATACATAATAATTACTTGTTATCAACCAGTCACACCAAAACGAGTACCTAAAAATGTAACAGTGTGATTTGATGGGTTTTTGTTCCCAAAGAGTAACAGTGTTACACGTTTGAGTGTCTGTGTGACTCGTTGGGAAAACTGTACCTTCATAGCATTAAGCAGCTTCACGTATTTGTATAAGCAGTGCGAAATATCGTCAATTCTTTAAGTAACAGCTAATAGAAAACAGTCAATATTGCCGTTTTCACTTACTAAGGTACCTTAAGTATTTGTCGGACGTTAGCCGCCTCGTATCGGGCGTAAACTATGATCTGAGGGCGTAAAATATGATCATGTATCTTAGGATATAAATTCAGTCCGTTTTGTCACTGATAACGCGCACGGTAGCTCTCGGTAACCACCATTGATAACGTAACTGACCGGTAACTCATCATACTAATCTAAACCTGTGTTATCGATGTTCCCTCCGGGTTTTACTACTTGAATAGAAAGGGCTGCTGTATTTATTATAATGAAATGTTTTATCTTTTGCATTTGAATTATTGAAATGGGACGTGGTTTTCATTTAAAAGGGATATATTTTATGCAATGAGTTTCATATTAAATTGTGCCTATCTTACAACAAGGATAGATAGATAGTAACACTGTTTTGTATGAAAAAGAAAAGAAAGATAGAAATACAAGAGGAATTGACTCTACCTCATTGATAACAGCGAATCAAATTTTCTATTTCAGGATTAATAATGTTATAAATATGTGGAAAGTAATACAAACCGATATTAATTATAAACATAGGTGAGATAGTGTTGTTTACTTGCATATAAATAGGTAGAAAATTAGCTAAAGTTGATATGAAAATAAATGAGGGATCTCCCTATTATCTTGTGGATAACATTGGATGGCGTGGCAAATCCATTGATAACAGTAGTCTGTGCCTAAACTCGTTATTGCAGTGTTTGATATCTTTTATCATCGAAATAACACCATAAAAGGCGTCTGAGGGACCCGGTCAGCGGCGAACTTCAAATCGTCTCTACCCGTTTGGTTAGCGTGGGGATGGTAGACCAATTTACATCTAATAAGTCAGATGGTGATCCTGCAGCGGATACTTAGAATGAGCCGCTGATGGTGATGAAGACAAATCAATGTTTTCCACTTTCGAAGTCAATAGAAATCGTTTATCAACCATAGTACAGTCGCGCATACTGCAATACTTCGGACATGTCTCAAGGCGGGATGACAACTCCATAGAACGACTGGTCGTCCAAGGAAAAGTCGAAGGAACCCGATCGCGTGGCAGGTCACCAATGCGCTGGACCGACCAAGTGAATTCAGCAGTGGGAGACGGCTTATGTGACTGCACCAGACAGTCTGCCAATAGAGAGAGATAGCGGGAGATCGTGCGGAGAGTTGTATCCGCCTCTACAACCAATGTGAACAACGCCTCAACGTGACCGCTCTGCCAAGAGCGTAACGAATAAGAAGAAGAAATCGTTGTACGGACTCACTTTAAATGAACCATGTATTCAAAGCCCTCCTACGTACACCACAAAGTATACCCCCACACGTTCCATTCACCACGAGCTTATTAGTATGGGTGCTTACCCAAAGGTCTGTCGGGGTCATGGCGGCGGCTGCAGCACTTGTTACCCATGGCGCGGCCCGCCCGCTACGCCGCGCCAAGCCGCTTCTGTAACAAAGAAAAAGAAAAATTAATTATTAATAATCCATGGGCATCCGAAACTAAGCTCAAAAAGAGATATAAAAATACACGTTAAAACGTAAAATGACATAAAAGTCGCCTCGTTTGTAGTCCTTCGCAGTCGTTGAAACCTTTTTTGGCACATATTTTGCTATCTTAGACCATTGTCTTAGACTGACTTTCTTTTTTTACTCTTCTTTTTAAGTTATTTTTAACATGTATGCCAAATAAAAAATATACATATAGTAGGTGTATTTCTATAAGAACAGAAGCGCTTCCGATGCGTTTCTAGAGAGTCGTACACATTACGTGATCATAAAATTAAGAATTTCGATTAACTACTTAAGCAGTTACTTGAATTTAATTTTGTGCATATAACCCCGATTATTTGTAATTCGATATGGTGTAGGTAACCCTAACAAAAATGCATGTTTAATTTATACATAATAGTATGGCAAGATTTCATGAACTACTTTCAAAGATGTCTTCACAAAAGCTCTAAAGGTTCAAGCAACTGAATAATATGGCCGCATGTAATATGCACGAGACCATTCCACGTCGAGATTACAAGTAGGTTAGTCAAATATCGTTATCGCATACATATGTAACACAACCCTGAATGAGATATGCCGGTTTGCTTAGTACATACAGTTCCATATAATTGAACTGATACTAACGCCCGTATTCACAAACATTACTATGAGGTCTCACAGTGCGCGTGGACGCACAGGGTGACACACGAACCAATCACAGAGCTCTATTCAACGCTGTGCGTTAGATTTTCTGCTTCACTTAAGCAAGTATCGTTTGTGAATACGGGCGTAAGTACCACAAGTATCAACACACTTATGTTGTTGTTTTGTTATGATAGCTCATTACGGGGAACGGCTAATTTTAGGAAAATGTTTACTAATAAACTGATAAACAATAAGAAATATCTTTGGTAAAGTGTAGAGAAATGAACACGCCATACAAACGTATAAAAAGTTGATCCAGTAATGTAAAGACCATCTGTCATCCCTTATAAGCAGATGGTCGCTTTCTCTTGACAGAAATAACTCGGTCATCGGTACGAGTACAAGAAGAAATACAACTTATTTTTTTACGAAAAAAGCTCAAGAGAGGACATGTTGAAAAAATGCCACTAAATGTTAGAGTACCGTCACATGTTTGTAAACAAGTATGTAGGTCCTTTATTTAGCCTAGGCGCAGACCACCGATTTTTAGTCGGCCGATAGTTGGTCCCGATTCTTATTTTTATGAAAAATTAATCGGTGTAAATAATGTGCGCACTTTCATACATCTCAATACTAATTAACAGTCCAATCCAACTATCGGCCAAAAAAGTCGATGGTCTGCGCCTGGGCTTAATACATAATTTTTCTAGGAATACCTAAGTACCTATAACATATTTTATCCATGTAATTTGTTTTATCTTAATGAACGATATAGATTTATCTTATCGATTACATCGATTGTAACTAGATAAGATAGATCGATATCGTTCATTAAGATAATAGTACAATGTTTATTATCCTCCTCCATCAAAGTGCATTTTAATTAATCACTCAATCCGAAAGTCATTTTGGATGTTAAATAAATTATTACTGTAATTAATGATAGATAAAAAAAATATTATTGAATTTGATACTGCTTATAAGCCTAAAGGGTGCCTTAATTCAAATCGGTTAAACTCTACTCTCTCACTCTGAGAAACAAAGATATTTTTGTTTCTCAGACTTACTAGGCATCCCACTTACCTGTCCGTGCTGTCAGACTATGATGTGGGAAAACCGTCCGGCGCTATCGCGCGAATATAGTCAATTGAACCAACAATAAAATGTAGAGTTTAATTTAAATCAGAACAATCCAGACAGTACAAAGTTTTAATTAAACATGCCCATAGAGTTATTTCATAACGAAAGAACCCAATCAAATAAGTTTCATTACAGCTGACGTTACTACAATGGTTCCCACGAAGGTTCGCGGTTGATAACGGTGATGTATCGATGTACGATCGCTCTTATCGCACTCTACCCAAGATAAACCGTGATTTGTTTGGTAAAAGTCCGATAAGCTTAGGTGAGTTTGATATGAAAGCTAAATGAAGCCTGTTATAAGTGATTTTTGGGGGTAAAAATATTTTCAAGTTACTACTGCAGTAACTTATCATTTAACTAAACTCTGAGCAAGATAGAGCTAGGAACTATAGTTAATAACTAATTATTACTTATTGTAATACGTTAACCAACTGCTCTGGTAAATTATGCACGCACTAAACTCTTAAATAATAATAACTGCTTAACATTTTAACGGACTTTGCAACAGTATAATATAATAAATAATTTAATGCAATTTTTAAAAGATCTTATAAATCTTTTAATAGACATTTTACACTTCATGAACGTCATGCTTTCATAAGCTCTTACGTAGAAAAGCATTCGCTTTCAACTTTTCGTTGAGTCTTTGATGTCGGCTAGTTATTTTTTGTTTTCCCTTTTTATAAGTCGATGGCTCTCATGCTAAATAAATATATGTAATAAATGTATCTTTCTTTCTTTCTTTCTTTCTTTCATGCATGAAGAGTTTTGGGGACATTGTGTTTAGGAGTAAAGTGCCAATTGTTTTGTACTGAAGTACTACCATGTTACAATTTCCAGTTAACGTAATAGTCTATTAATAAGGTGGGTGGGTAATGACGTGTATCGTATCAAAGATCCAAGACCCGAACACCAGAAGGCTATATTAGACTGACGTGATGGAACGACGGTCGACGGGATCAACTGGGAGAGTTTCCAAGCAAATCGACCGTAAATATCGTAACAATATAGACGTTACATACACATACGACAAAAAATGTGTAGTAATGGTTTCTGTTATGAAAGGAACTAAGCGTCGAACAAGTTTTACTAATTGGACAAATTATTTTTATCTATTCGAAGAATTTCGATTTCTTCGAAGTGAATTAATGAATTCTTGAGCAAGCTTGACCAATCGGAAATCCAGATTCCCTCGTGTCCCATTCCTAGAACCATTTTTATTCTGATCCTCGCGTATTCGACAATGACCGCACAATGGCCGGCACGATTTGACGTTTTGTCAACAAGTCAGCCGCGCGGACAGAATGCACAATAACGTCCGGTCTTTGACATTTGATGCAGCCAATACCACGTTATACAAGTTACCAATGTTTTAAATTCCAATAGCTTTTTGTTGTTACTCATTAGCATTCGATTGCGATGCAAAAGGCAGCTCCTATCTGTAGCTCGGAGACAGAAAACGTCGATACGTCTAGAATGTAAAGGCATTCTGGTATCGGCAACTAATGTTCACAGTATGGTGCAACAGTTATTTTACGGTCGGCTATTTAGCGAACATAATTATTTAATTATGTTCGCTATTCATCAACTCGTATGATAATTATATGGTTTATTGAGGTAAGTAAAATTAATTAACAATCATTACATCGACACGTTGCTTAAACTGACTCAAGCGTTTCGTTGAATTAGTGGTTTGTTAAAATCGTGCAAAAACAATTGCTTCTGGCCGAAATCAAAACAATGTAGTCGTTCAAAAGCAACGTCGAGAGCAATGAAATGAAATAAAATATAACCGCTTCCTCCATTACGCAATTAAAAATGCCGTAGCGTTGGGATTACAGAATTTAAGTTACGAGTACAAAGATAAAAAAAAATCCGCTTTTCTTACCCCAATGCAGCGTGTAATAGGGTGAACGGTGAAGCATTTTTCACAGACGGGGCAAGAAGAGCAAACATACGATATCGATAAATCGTAACAGGCCAGAATGGAGAATCGATTTACACACATACGTAATAGCGGAACAAATCATCTAGTGCGATTGATTGAGCAGCGCCGTGGAGGCGCACGATCGCAGTAATGACAGTAATCTTCTGGCGTTATCAATACAATCTCACTGCTCGACACAACATGCAAACTATGATGCTGAAACATTATAACCATAAAGTTTGCTTCTGGATAAAATACTCGTGCCCTGTAACTTTAGTACTACAAACAATTTGTTCCCCTGAATTTCACACAGATTTTAATTAAGGGAGGAAACAAAGCAGCTCTATCAGAACCTCCAACGACTTTATAAACGTAATAGACATTAGTATTAATTATATTCCATGATAAATCAGCTGTCATTTCACGGCACGCTTACCAAAATTGTGAGCGTTTCGAGGAATTCTGTCCGCAGGAATACTTTGTTTTAATTTGTTTATTTTATTCACGAAGCTCATTAAGAAGTTGTGGGCCTTCGTTAAGTTACAGTAAGAGCATGAGGCGTGACGACTCCCTTTTTTGAGGAGCCGTGAAGCAAATCTATGAAGAAAGTGAAGGTTGTGGTAGTGAGACGCGAGCGGGGGACGGGCGCCCCTACCACCTGTTGCTGCCAATCAATAACATCGGCAAAGCACCATTGTTCCCCTAAACCGGCGGCCCCATAGGCATCCAAGCAATAAAGAGGGTTTAAACTACAAACCAGCTGAAGCCGTGCAAATGGCGTCGCGCCGATTCATCGGTAACAGATTCGATCTCGACTTTAAGATTAGGAAAACGAGTTATTACTCGTGGTGGTATGGACAAAGCAATAATAGATGTTTATCTACCTGAAAGCTAAATCAATGTCCTAGCCGATAACCGCCAGTCTAGAGGGCCATAAAACGACTTAACGAAAGCTTTGTTCAAGCGCGATAAGGGGATCCAAACGAGCGAGTAAATGTTGTTCAATCTGTAATCACTTTCGCAACGCTCTAAAATTGAAATAGCAACTCAATGAATTTGTCTTTGATCTGAACCAAAAATAGATGTTTTTACTACATAAACAGACTCAAGATTTATAACGACTGTAATAATTAACTTTAAAAAAAAAAAAAAAACCGACTTCAAATGCGTGAACACAAAAAAAAACTAAAAATTGAAAATATTGCGTATAAAAAAGTTCATCCCCAATTTTCCACCCTTGGGGGTGAAATATTTTCTTCAAATTCGCATGAAACCACCCTTTTGATAATACCTATTCAACAAAAAAATAATCGTTCAAATTGATTTATAATCGGCGGAGATATTGCGTATAAAAAAGTTCATCCCTAATTTTCCACCCTTGGGGGTTGTTTTTTCTATTATTAAATTTAAATGGGACCACCCTTGAGGTATTACCTATACGCAGAAAAAAGATTTGTTCAAATCGGTTCATAATTGGCGGAGCACAGTCTTTTATTTTCCCTTAGAAGCGGACATCCTTGTTTTATTAATTCAATCGTTAGATATTACTATTATGTATAAAATTGATGAAGGAACTAGTAGTTGTATTTGCTTAGTTTCGAAGAAATATTCGATATTGTGATTTTATAAAAAAAACAGTTTTAGAAGCATATTTTCTAAAAAAATTGCATTAAGGCAGAATTTTGTTAAATAAATTTACCTATCACTATAACGTCTACCTTTATGCAGAAATAAATGGTTATTGGTGCAGTAATTTAGGAATTATTTAATAATTTATGATTTTCAGAAAACATTTTTTTCTCCGTTACACTAGAAAATTGGCAGCTATATTTACTTTATATTGATGCATGATATAATTATCTATAATACCTGAAAATATTACTTGCCTATCCCGTGGAAGTTCGATGATACGACTAGAAAAATTTGTCAAAAGTAATATTGACTAAGGCCATCGGTCAAAACCACTATTAACTGAAATTTGCAGTCAAAAGTGGTTTTGATCGATTATGAGTTTTGACTGCAACATATATATCGATGTTTCGAAAACGATAGGATTTCCAATAAGCCGCCAGAGGGCCAACTCTATAATTATCAAACTCGACCAGACAAATTAATAATGGTAAAAGCAATGAATTTCAATAGTTATCTAACAAAAGCATTAAAACCGTATTGTTACGGACGGCATTTAAAAAACTAAAAAATATTCAGATGACAACCCTATTTACATATAAATTTTCTAAACTCATAGAAATTAAAATATCTTCCAACTTCCACGGGATAGGCAAGTAATATTTTCAGGTATTATAGATAATTATACCATGCATCAATATAAAGTAAATATAGCTGCCAATTTTCTAGGACAACGGAGAAAAAAATGTTTTCTGAAAATCATAAATTATTAAATAATTCCTAAATTACTGCAGCAATAACCATTTATTTTTGCATAAAGGTAGACGTTATAGTGATAGGTAAATTTATTTACAAAATTCTGACTTAATGTAATTTTTTTAGAAAATATGCTTCTAAAACTGTTTTTTTTATAAAATCACAAAATCGAATATTTCTTCGAAACTAAACAAATACAACTACTAGTTCCTTCATCAATTTTATCTATACTTATAATAAATCTGTAGAGAGGTCAATTCTGTACATTAAATATATTTTCAAAATAACTATCAGGGGGTGATTAGTGATCGATACTGATGCCAAAAATGCAATCAGTAAAATTTTTGTCTGTCTGTCTGTCTGTCTGTCTGTCTGTCTGTCTGTCTGTCTGTCTGTCTGTATGTTCCTTATAGAAACAAAAACTACTCGACGGATTTTAACGAAACTTGGCACAATTATTCTTCATACTCCTGGGCAGGTTATAGGATACTTAGGAATTCCCACGGGAATGGGAATTAGCGGGAAAATCGTTTTGTATGAAAAATCTGAACCGTTTAAGTTAGACGCTTGAAATTCGGCATGCAGGTACCTTAGTAAAATTAAAGCTTAGTTACAACAGGATATTGCAAAATTCCCACGGGAACGGGAGTTAGCGGGAAAAACATTTGTATGAA
This sequence comes from Ostrinia nubilalis, assembly GCF_963855985.1. NCBI lineage: Eukaryota > Metazoa > Arthropoda > Insecta > Lepidoptera > Crambidae > Ostrinia > Ostrinia nubilalis. Next base: position 4,778,377 of record NC_087100.1, read on the forward strand.
AAATCTAAACCGCTTAAGTTAGACACTTGAAATGGCAATGCCAGATTTTGTATGGAAGGTGGCGTCTTTTTTTTTCGCGCGGCCATCGACCAAACTTTGTTTTTTTATTACAAAATAGTGTAATAAACCAAACTTACTATGACATGTATATCTCTAAACTCAGTCTGAACTGAGTTACGAGCGTTAGAAGTTTGATGATTTACATACTAGATTTGCTTTTTGCGCGCAAGTTTTGTAAGAAAAGACAATGCCGGAAATTGGCGTCTCTTTTTTTTCGCGCGGCCATCGACCAAACCATGTTTTTTGGTTACAAAATAAAGTAATAAACCAAACTTACTACGACATGTATACCTCTAAACTCAGTCTGAACTGAGTTACGAGCATTAGAAGTTTGATGTTTACATACTAAGAATTGCTTTTTGCGAGCAAGTTTTGTGTGAAATTGCAACAAAATAGTAACATTGTATGTGTAAACAAACAATACCATCCATTAAAGGCTCCAGACATCAGTGTGGAGTAGAATCAGCGCAATAAAAAAATAGCGGAATATTTTGTTGCAATGGCAATGCCAGATTTTGTATGGAAAGTGGCGTCTTTTTTTTTTCGCGCGGCCATCGACCAAACTTTGTTTTTTGATTACAAAATAGTGTAATAAACCAAACTTACTATGGCATGTATACCTCTAAACTCAGTCTGAACTGAGTTACGAGCAATAGAAGTTTGATTATTTTCATACTAGATTTGCTTTTTGTGCGCAAGTTTTGTAAGAAATGCAACAAAATATTGCGCTATTTTTTTATTGCGCTGATTCTGCTCCATACTGATGTCTGGAGCCTTTAATGGATGATATTGTTTGTTTACACATACAATCTCACTATTTTGTTGCAATTTCTTACAAAACTTTGCGCGCAAAAAGCAAATCTAGTATGAAAATCATCAAACTTCTAATGCTCGTAACTCAGTTCAGACTGAGTTTAGAGGTATACATGTCATAGTAAGTTTGGTTTATTACACTATTTTGTAATCAAAAAACAAAGTTTGGTCGATGGCCGCGCGAAAAAAAAAAGACGCCAATTTCCGGCATTGTCTTTTGGCATGCAGGTACCTTAGTAAACTTGAAGCTTAGTTACAACAGGATATTGCAAAATTCCCACGGGAACGGGAGTTAGCGGAAAAAAACATTTGTATGAAAAAATCTAAACCGCGTAAGATAGATGAAGGGGGTACAACGGGATCCACGCGTACGAAGTCGCGGGCGGCCGCTAGTACATAATAGTAATATCTAACGATTGAATTAATAAAACAGGGATGTCCGCTTCTAAGCCAAAATAAAACACTGTGCGGAGTTATCGCGTAACAAACATAGAAAAAAAAAAAACATACGGGTCGAATTGAGAACCTCCTCCTTTTTTGAAGTCGGTTGAAAATTAAAGAACTTCAACGCAGAGAAATACAAATAAAAGAATACAGAGAGACCAAATATGAAAGTTTATGACAATCCAGTTGAAAAAATCATTCAATTTAAGACGTGAAACGAGAGTTCGTCTACAACGCGTAGCCATTTTATTGGGTAGACCGGGGAATACTGAAAAGCGAAGAAACTTAATTCACCGTCGCGCATGTACCGAGGCCGGTCAATAACCAGCGGGGTGGAATCTTGAACTTGAACCACAAAACACCCACGAAAACACCTATTTTTATTCACTGAGCTGTGACTTTTGATGAAGAGATAAAGCCAGCTTTACATTTTTAAAAGATAGCCTGATTGATGTGTCTACCATTACCAGTATAAAAGGTATCTTGATGATTCTTCCACTAACGACACAAAATTAAACTTTATGGGAACCTTCAGCATATTTTATCAGAATAAGTTAAGACTGGCACTGTTTAATTTCAGTCCCGAGATTCGCCCTTTCAATATTTAGGGAATTAGTGTAGCCCAGTTTCTTGCCAAATGTTTTCCTTGAACTCTATCTGGATATTCTTCCCAAAAAAATCTTGGCAACAATAAGAAATATGCTGACATATTTCTGTATTACATTTGCCTAGTAAATAATAGTAAGTAGGGCTAATATATTACTTACTAGTCAATAACATCGTTCCGCTGTTATATTGACTAGAAACAAATGCAATAATTTATGTTCTTGAGACATTTTTGCTAAAGAGTTAAATATTTGACAGCCTTGGTGGAATGAATGGATGGAAGGAAACCTTTTTAGCTGAAATAAAAACTCGACAAAGGTCATGAAAAGCAAATTTTTACACAAGAGGCGTAAAAACCAGAGACGTACGTAACATTGAATGACCCGCATCTGAAAAACAATTTGCCATTCGTCTCGCTTATTACGCCGTAATTGCAAAAAGTAGTGGCAAATAACTATTGTTAATATTTTATTGTGTCTACCAAAAAATTCCCCGGGCTATTTATAGCCATAAAAATATCGTATAGAATGACAACTGATATTTTTTGGTGGTAAGGCTTCAACCACACCAACGCGTGCAGATCGCCATCGCCGGCGCGTCTTTCCGTTCTATACATGGCCAGAACGCACCCATAGGAAACTGCTCGTGTATATTTTGGAATGTCCCTTTGTAAATCGGTCACAACAAACTATACACGAATTTTGCGTACTGATCGTGTATAGTTTGTATCGTGGATGGATTCCGTCTTCGCTCCAAACTATACTACACCACTTACAGTTGACTAGAGTGTGTTTAGTTGATTTGATTTAGTAAAATATGGAATTATTACTTTTATTAGATATTATGCTTTGTCCTCGAGATTAGAAATAAGAACTACCTATGTAGTATCACGTACGGTGATGCCATTTTTAAATTAATTAATTATTACATAAAATATTATTATTTTACTGAATCTACATATAATAAATCTAGATTTATAACACTAATGTAAGTGGTTTCTGAAATTAAATTGATTAGGTAGATTTCAAATTAAATAACAATTATTTATTAGTGTAATCATAAATTCATTTAAAATGAGAGAGAGTGAATGAAGAAAGTTAAACGTGCATTATTAACTAAAATTGTCGACCGTTTGGTGTAGTGGTTCGAAACGGATAACTGTTCCGGAGGTAGCGGGTTCGATTCCCGCACAGTACAAACATTAATTTGTGTGCATGAACATATTTGTTTGTATTGGACTGGGTGTCTTCTATGTATAATAAGTATGTATTTACAAAAAAAAGTATTTAAGTATGTTTATATCCGTTATCTAGTACCTATAGTACAAGCTTTGCTTAGTTTGGGACTAGAAACGCAGTGTAAAATGTCCAGGGATATTTATTTTTATTTATAAGCTTTTATCTCAAGAACAAAATCATTTTGACATACATAATTCTTAATTTAAGAGTTATTGGAGAATTAATAAAATATCAGCCCCAAAACAAATATATTTTCTATGGCAGAATACAAACACCAAAAAACTCAGTTATGAATTAATATGTAATAGAAAGAGAGGTAAATAAGTCAAAATGACGAGCATGCAACTACTCGCGTATACATTGTAATCGCGAACTTATTACAATAAATACATGATTAGTCCGTATGCGTACTGACGATGTATATTTTGGAGGAAGATAATTGACCTAAGTCACTACAAAGTATACGCGAGCAGTACGCAGCGTATGCGTACTGGGCGTGTATAGTTTGGAGGAGCTTAGTAAAAAAAGTCATATCCAAACTATACTCGATTAGTTTCACACCCTTGCGTTCTGGCTATGTATAGAACGGAAAGACGCATCGCCGGCGATCATAGGCCAATGACAGATCTCGCGACCTAAGCGTAGTACCTTAAGGTATTTTTAGGCCAGACCAGAAAACATCGGGTTTCTATACCAAAAGTAGATCACATAAGCCCAGCTCTACCATCATGAATAGTTTTATTCCCTAAAACAATGTTATGCAATCATGCGAGTGCTCCGGTGTTATGTTTTATATTGGCACGTGTCACCATTGTGTGGTTTTGCGCTAGACCGCAATCGCTAGGCGTAACATGAGAGCTTATCATCGATGTAGCCTCCACAAATGGCATTGAACTCTGACATTTGTTTTGGTCATGAAGACTTGTTAATGCCAATATCAACTCTTAATAGGGAAACCTCTGCTGTAGCTATTCAGCTAGGAACAAAAGACGGGCTGAGGGAACAGTGGGAAGTTATTTCCCCACAGTAAAAAGTTTCCAACGAGATTTGCACGTGCCGTATTGTCGCACACGCTTGTGAGAACTAATCGTCGTTGACGAATAGCATCCACGCACGGTATTGAACTCCGACCATTCGATACAGTTGTGACGTTCCATCGCACTCTATATTTACGATACTGATAAACGTTTATTACAGTAATGTATGGTTGCTCATATCGCGAGTCGTGAGAGCCTTGAATCCTTGTCGTTTATTATTCATCGACATTCCATATTGCGAATGTTGTGATTAAATAGCATGAAATATTAGATGATGATATCCAACGGCAAATGGTATCAGATGAAATTGAACATGTATAACCGCTTAACGTGAATTATCCTCCAGATTCCAGAATCTAATTCACCTGTTTAATACATTATGCGCCCACATTATTGCTAACTCTCGTACAGATTAACCTTCTACGAAACAATGCGTGTGGCAGACGCTCTCTATTGTTAATTAGTTAATTACAAATCCGTGTGAACTCAAATTCCCTACTGCGCTACACAAAAGATTAGAAAAAGTGTGTCTTTTGCCACTTGTCAATTATCACGCGTCGTTTCAATGAACTTGGCAGTAGAGTAATTTACACGAGAAACGGCAGTCCAAAATAATCTAGAATCTAGAAAATCTACGAATACTTTAGTCGTTAACGGCACATAGTAGAGCTCCATAAAACCTTCCATTTAAGTTTCACCCAAAACAGCTGATGATGATTGACCAATGAACTTAGTTAATCAGTCAGCTAAGTCAGACTCGGAATGTGACATTCGTTAAATGACAGACATGACACAGTCAAGTGGGTGGACACACATGTGTTAATTGCATAACCTTATACTCCTACAGTTCTGATTTCGCACAATAGATAAAGCGTTTTACACGCTTTTCAGTCATCACACGTCGCTTCTGCTGAACTTCATTGATTTGTATTTCGTGAGCGTCGGCGTCGGACGCAGCTGCCTGCTGCCGAGACAATGGTCCGGGCGGTCGGGTGCTCAAACTGAATGCCCGTGATTAACGCGCTATCTTGCTAAGACTTGCTTAGAGATACGAGAATACCTAAGTAATCACTTAACATACAAATTATGACCTTTATCCAAGAATCAAGATTGAGTTAATCTCAAATACTTATTCAAAATGAAAACAATTCAGGCATGTAATCTCGTTCCATATTAATGATTACGGTGTAAGCTTTATCATGTGACGGTGGATTATTACCTAGAAGTAGATTAAGGGATTTAATGAACTAATCTGACTTCTGTTTCTAATTATCTTTAGAATTACGAAGAGATATTCAATTCTAAGTATTAAATCGATGATAATAAATTAGCTATATGATTAATTGAAAGCTGAGATTTAATTCGGTCACGATTCATTTTAGAAAGTAAGAAATTCAATGCTTGATAGGCTGTTTAAGTATGCTGTGTGGATGCTTGATTCGCAGAAGCGACAACACTAATTACATGAGCTGCAATACAAGGCTGCGAACATAATAAGCTAGGAAGGTTTGTAAGCACTAACTCTGATTATGCAGGAAGCTTTGATAAACAGTCGTGCTTATAATGAGGCTCATTAAAACACACTACACGCTCGAATGGAGCTGCGAAGGAGGCATCTCTAGACGCTTTCCGCCGGATACCATAGTCATTGGACACACAATATCGTGTACTTCGATCATTGGATACGACAGATTCAATTGCTCGTCATCCGCTCTTAAATCGGTTGCAACTTGATTAATCACCCCATGCAATTGTTTGCAGAAAAATTACAGTGTGTGATGCGGAAGGGGCAAAACTACTGCAAGCTCTTGCAACAATATAGACTTGGCAAACCTTACACCGTAACTCCTAGATGTAGGAGCGTTCACACCATAAGCAGTATACGTGCTATTTACGGGGCCCGCTGTATGTAATCTTAGATCATATCCACTATGTACACAAGTGTGGTATGTTAAGCCTGACAATGGCTAGGCAAACAATAGAACCGATTACTGTTAAGACGAGGTGTGCACTACGTCTGCGCGAAATACCTCGGCTACTGAACACAGCTTTATAGAAAGACCGGTTTTCACTGTTAGCAATTTCGAAAGTGTAATAACAATTCTGTTTTAAATCATAAATTAGAAATTTTTCTCAAGATAAATCAATCTTTTTTAAACTACCCAGTTAGAGAAGATAGAATTGTTTAGAACAAAAACTATTAGTTGATTCATTAAGGCATGAGCTAAGATATTAATAACGCTTGAACGAGCATTGTCCAATATATTAGCGGTTAGGGGTGGAGCGAAAAGATAAGCATGTGTTCGTAATTCTCTATCCTGAGGTTAGATAGCGCTTCCCCTGCAATAAAATATCTTGGACATAGGCTGGGGAAACCCGCCGCATCTTGTAATATCGGAAGGGACACATAACTTCCATAGTTTACCTCGTCGATGCAGCTTAGGTGCTGCTGAATAAGCCCTTCACCTTCGCATATCTTTAGCGGGACGTCAACAGGGTTCAACACTGGAACACAATGGATGAGTGTACAGGATGAGACAACAATGGGCCCGCATGGGGGCAGCGTGTTTGATAAATATAGACGACTCAGTTTCATTCCGGCAACAACAAAAAATTGTTTCCGTATTGCCTAAGTTTAACGATGATGGTTTATTTTGACTTTACTAAAAATATTATCTGTTTAACAACTTGGTGGCTTCAGCCTATTAGTTGAGGATATAGAGAGGCTTAATATCGTAATGATTAAACTGTATTGGGTTAACCCAGATCCTTTGGTTTCACGGGATGTTTATGTCCGTTCAGCTTACGGTAGCGCCCTATGTTTGTATTCAAAACACCGAATTGGGACAAATGGGTACGCCGAAATCCGTAGAAAATAATAGTAGCAAATAAAAACAAACATCCATTAGACAGATTAGGTTGAGCGAAAGCTTTGAAACGCTGTGATACAAAAGATTATACGATATTAAATTCTTTTTCCATAATTAGTGGATTTTTTTTGAGGATTTCAAGCGTGAAATTATTCAGGAAACGTTTTTAGTAATTTTTACATTCGTCTCGTCATTTGCGTCATCGTCATTTATGCTTTAGCCGGCCGACAATTTCGCATGCAAATTGTCTGTGGCTTGCTTTACACGACAGCAAACTAATTGTTTAACTTGTTCGTTAGGTCCTAACCAGGCATGGGTCCCGAACTCGAGTTTATTTAGTCGGTGTACACTATCACGTGTATTTTGGCACTTCACTGGAAGTTTAACAACTAATAAAAGTTTTAGTGGGTTACGTTTACGATTTTCTTGCAGAGTTATCGCTATCAGTAATCTTTAATACAACATACTTAAGAGTTCCAAGCACTTAATCTTTGCTTTTCTATAACTTCAATTTCTTCAGTCACTTCAAATGATTCATTGCTGCGTAAAACATAAATTTTCGCTCCAGCCTTAGCGTTCGCAGAAGCAGTTGTATTAGTCTGTCAATTTCGTGTAAGAATTTAATCCCTGCCAGCTGTTGGTAGCCCAATAGGCGCGTACTGGAGTGTTTACGGGTTACGGGAAGCCGGGACGCCCTCCTGTCGCCGATGGTCATACGCGTGGGGCGCGCGCGATCAATACCGCAAGGCTTCCCTCTGCGTAGCCCACTTCCGAACGCCTCTCACGCAACTGTTAACTTCAGTCACTTTTTCGAGAAACGTAATTATAATTAATACTTGATACAGTCGGAAGTTTTAACGACGCTGTTCGGTTGTAAGTTTGTAACTCTTCATATTTTGCAGAATTGAAGTTTTGGAACTCCTGAAAGGCACTCAAGATTGTTAAAGGGAGTGTAGAGACAGGGCGTTTGGAAGTTGTTGATGTGTTGTTGGTCAACGTCCTTGCTATCACTTGCTTGCGGTACTCGTGGCAATAATACGATTGCGTCTTGCTGAGATTTGATTAAGATTTATATGTCTGCAACTCTACACTCTGCTTATTCGCTGGGTGCGAAGTACTAGGTGGGGGGGACATAATCTATCGCAGCGCTCATGGTGGTCAAAAGTAGAAATAATGTAAGCTCTGTCATCAGATGTATCTGTCAATGGCAAAGCGATTCTACATAATACATTTTAATATCATTAATTAATCGCATGAAAAGGGTCCTACTGGGAACTTAAATAAAAGAGTGGACTGTATTTCGATAGGGCTGTTTTAATAGCCGTTTACAATTTGGAAATAACTAGACTATACAACGTGGTAGTACAAAAATGAGTCACAGTAGTTGTTGTGCACAGATGTTTGCCTTATGATGAGAGCGTGAATTATTGAACTCTGCCCTTGTTTTGTTCTTAATTCTTCTACATCTCGGACTTGTCCAGCCAATACCAACAACTTTCCTTTAAATACGGTTTGTGGTTGGAATTTGATATTGTAACTCTCACAAACCCGGTCTTCAAAACGATACTCATTTCGATCTGAAAACGATATTTAATTTATTACTAGCGATACAGAAACATTAAAATATATTTACTGTTATATAATGAAACCGTTAAAGTAGCTTTTTCTTTTTGTTTTACTGTAAAACTACAACTATAAATGAAGTAAACAAACCCTGACACAATCAAAATTAAACACACTTTTTGGACTTACCTCATTTGATTTGAATGACCAAAATGATTTCAAAACCTTTTTTCCACCCAAATCGTGGTATCACAACAATTTATTAGTTGAAAATATTTGTTATTTTTTCATTTCGATATTTTTTCACAAATATACGACCTAAATGTCAATGTGACAGAACCCACAAAGTTGTGGACGCTAGTTGGCGCTGTAATCGTGCACGGAGCCAATAGCACCGAGAATAAATTGTTATGTAAGAAAGGAAGATTCGATTACAAAAATTACACAAAATAAAAATAAGTACCTACATTTATTCTTACATTAAAAATGCTCTGTTAGCTACAACACAAGAACAAAAAAATAAGAAACCGAACGAAGCTGCGGTGTTATAAATTGAGCTTCCTATAAGAAGCACTCTGTAACGCGGAAACGTGACTGAATGAATTCGGAAACCAAAGCAATTTTATATTTGCCGCAAGACGGGAGTTCATACGAACCTGGGAGTAAGGTAAGTGCCCCCTACTTCGGTATATTAAGGCTCTTACGACTTTAACATTTTATTTAAAAATAACCAAGCATGATATCAGTATGAAAGCTTTTGTATGCTAAACTTTGGTCTTTTGACAGTAAGTTAATATATAATTTATAGTTATATAGTTTGAACTTTTTTTTATATTAATTGTTCTGCAGACCTCTTGTTTGGATCCTGTTTCGTGACAAAATTTTGCTCTGTTTCTAAGTTCGTGAACTCATGTCCCCTATTTCGGGATAAGGTTTTATGCATACAGTTAGGATATTTTAATAATGATTAAGGGTTTAATAAATTTAAAAACGATAATAAAAATTTAGAATAAAATAAAAATTTAGAATAAAATAATGAGGAGATCCGTAAACGAACTAAAGTCGCTGACATAGCCCGACGGATCAGCAAGCTGAAGTGGCAGTGGGCTGGGCACATAGTACGCAGAACTGACGGCCGATGGGGCAGCAAGGTTCTGGAATGGAGGCCAAGTACCGGAAAACGCAGCGTAGGACGTCCACCCACAAGGTGGACCGATGACCTGATAAAGGATGAGGAGATCCGTAAACGAACTAAAGTCGCTGACATAGCCCGACGGATCAGCAAGCTGAAGTGGCAGTGGGCTGGGCACATAGTACGCAGAACTGACGGCCGATGGGGCAGCAAGGTTCTGGAATGGAGGCCACGTACCGGAAAACGCAGCGTAGGACGTCCACCCACAAGGTGGACCGATGACCTGATAAAGGTAGCGGGAAGGCGCTGGATGCAGGCCGCTACCAACCGTGCGATGTGGAAGTCATTGGGGGAGGCCTATGTTCAGCAGTGGACGTCCTGTGGCTGAAATGATGATGATGATGATAATTCATTTCTTAGGTAGGTAAGTATTAAAAACTAAAAAATATGTCGATTTCTTTGATGGTGTGTGTCATAAAAGTACCAAACACCATACATTTATATATCACGAACTTGGAAAAAAGTAACAATAATACGGTTCCTTGTTTCGTGATACTGATTATTCCAAATTCCCCAAGTAAAATTCATGGATTATTGTCAAAATGTGTCAATTAACTATTATCTGTCCCATATACAATACAAATAAACAAAGAAAAATAAAACAAATCGAAATAAAACCAAAATTATGCTGGTACTACTTATGCTAATTTATCTTAAAATTGGTCATATATGTGAACTTCAAACTCGTGTCGTATAAATTCTAGTGAACGAAACATATACCGAATTTAGGTCATGAGAAACTTAAATAAATGCATTATTTGTTTCATAACTTACATTTAAATTATCATAAATAATTATTTAAAAACCAAGCATCGAAATGTTATCCATAATATCCTTGAATCGGTAGTGTTACGAAATAGGGGACACCCGAAAAATAATATGTACGCTATTTCGTGAGTCAATTAATCGCAATTTTAAAGGAATTCTACGTTTTCATATAACTTTTTTCTAAGCCAAATCAATTGTCAAGGAACACATGAAACCACTATTACAAGTTTTATTTAAATGGACGTTCCTTCGCCTTTTTATAAGCTTAAGAAGTTGGAGCGCTAACCTTACGGTGAGAGCAACCTTTGCAAGCCGCTCGGCTGTTTTTGGCTCTCTGAGAGTTTGAAGCTTCGTATTGCTCTCATTTTTGGCGCCACAATGTTGGTACTTGGTTTTTTAGATAGCTAAAATAATAGAGTTTTTGTAGTAATGAAGAATTTTTATAAATAATATTCCATTTGCTTATTATTTGAGCTAGAAAAAAAACTTACGAACTTACGTACTATCACGAACTAGTAGCCGTTTACCTTATTCCTCACTGCGGATTTACCTACGGATGGATATTTGTTCTTCCAACGATACAAGATTACCATCCTTTGATATTGCATACGAGTTCGGATAACAACTTGCGGGAACAACGGAGATCTGGATAAGGGATAACAGAACATCAATGTAAGCTATTCCAATAAGGAGAAAGTGGGACTTGGCTCTAATGTTACTGTATGGAATGGCATCCATCACGATCATTGCGCAAGCCTTTTACGAATTTCTTATGGGAGCATGAATAATCGTCACTGTCCACAATAAAAAGTACTTTGAACTCCATCCGAGCAAACTCACCGAAGCACGAAGCATAGTTATTTAACACATTTACCGTTACGAAATTCCCAACATACTCGTACCTAAAATACGTAATTGGAATGATACTCTCGTGCAAATATTTTATCGAGATAATTATCGTAAACAGTGTCTGTGTCAACATGTCGATCGTAATCTGCTGTGATTCAGTAATTACGGCCGAGTTCATTTGATAAGTCTTACGAAAGTATTGCGAAGGTAAGTTTTCGTGTTCCCATGTTTCTGCACCTACGAGGCTAGCCGTCGCGTCGCCTACAATTTATTGGCTCATTTGCTCGGAACTACTGTAACTGGCTTGTGCCGGAGGGACGAAACGTAAATGTAATCTTTTATCTTCATACATGAGCAAGACTCGAGTCGGGTTATACCTACCAAGAGGGGTGACCAGCGAGAATTGCCGCTTGAAATTGCTTTGGCATTCTATTTCGGTTGACGCATCGGTGGCATCCGTGTTGCTTGTTGCATGGGTAGAGTTCCGAAGAAACAATACGTACCTACTCTTAGTAACGTGGATGGATTTCTTCGCTTCGTGAACTATTACAACTTGTCTAGTCGGTTTAAAATACAGTCATAGATTAAACCAAAAATACTAATAACATTTCAAGATTGGTTTGCAATTTGAATTGATTTTGGTGGGTGATGAAGGCTTCACCATAAGGTGACCAAAATGCCCATTTGCACCCACTTCTATAACAAAAGTACGATGCATTGGACTGGCTAAAATTGATGGAAAAGGGAGTATAAACTATAATTTTACTCCCAAAAAATAGGCTTGCTAGAAAAGAAGGGGTGGCTACTAATTAGATATTTTCGTGTAGACGATAATTTATTATGATTTTACGTGGAGAAACATGAGACTTCCAGCGCACACCGCATTATTAATAGCTACTTTACTGCAGCGAGCAGTTGGGTAATGTTTATTTTAAATTTTTCCACACAATGGTAAACAAGTTATGTAAGTTAAGGTAACGTTAAGTTCACTGCGTTTTTTGTTATAACAGCCAGACAGCCAGTTACTGCAACATAAACATGGTTTTATATGTTCACGAATTTTAATCAACCATGTCAGAGCTAAGTAACCGATTAATAAAAAGGGAAAATGTGTTGTTAACATTAAAATACGGACTGACCTGTAAGCAACCGTGGTTTCCTCACTTGGAAACTAAGTGAGTAGGTAGGTACATTATTTCATTAATGACGTAGGTGTATTTTATAATGACTTGTTTTAACATAAATTGACTGTTGACAAACAAAACTATAAGCTGGAATATTCTACAAAGCATTTTAGGTAGCCTAAACGCATTTTAACGTTTAATTTATAGTTTTGTGGTAAACAGTTACTAATTAGCAAGCAATATACAATGTTCACTTTCACTCCTAAACAGAGCTGTAAACTTACAAGTTACCAAGTTGACGAAATTAATTAATCAGTACGTGTTACATTGTTTCTTAAGAGCTTGTCTTGTACTCCACTGAGATAATTGTACGATCTGATTAGACGAAGTTTAATTAACTAAATTGCCGTTTTTAGGCGGTCACAATTTATAATAGCTTCCGATGCTCGATGGGTCGTCATTCTGCATCCGCTCTAAACACCTGCGGCGGTCAGGAGGTCCCATACAAATTGGAACACAAACATACACACAATTCCAGATAAAATTAAATGTTGGATATGGGTGCTAATGACCGGGTGCTGTACGGTTTACAAATTAAACAGATACATAGATGATTAATTACTAATTATAGCATCGAAGAACTTGAAGAATTCAGATAAGACCAAAATAGATTTAGTGGCAGATTCTATCTAACTTTTAGAATTAACGATAAGTACCGATATTTAAGTTGCCAACATTAAAGTTATATTTACACAGAAGTTTAACGCTTTCTCAAAACCTTCTGACATTATGAGAAGTTCAAAGTTCGTTACTAAAATAGCTATTGTATCGGATTTCGCCCCTTCCAACGCAGCATTATTTCATCCCTAAAGACTTCAGTCTGCCGTTACGAGTGTAAGTGACCCTTCGCGAATGAACTGGTAGGTATGTAAATAAAATTACAGTCCATATCAAGAGTAATTCCTAAACACGAGCTCTACAGCAATATACAGAGTTCGAGCACATAAAACACCTATTGTCGGCCCCTGGAGGGCCCTTCGAAACATTTTACGCCCTAGTTTGAACACACCTTGCTGCGAGCATAAGGAATTAGAATTTAGTAGTCTATCGCTAGTCTGGCCTTTTGCATAAACCAACGATTTGTATTACCAATGGAACTTCGGATCTCGTCAGCAATATGATTATAGAATATTAAGTAGGTAGTTCGATCTCGAAAGAAATTACGATCTTTCTCCCAAACTTTTTGCCGAATATTTCCTTTATATTTTATACAGTCAAGGTCATTCCTTGAGGTCTAATTACTTTCCAGTTATTAGACAACTGCTTCAACTATTTAGAGAAAGAATTTAAACTGAATTACAAATTAGTTTCGAGCCATCGAAATTCTGTAACTTACCCGTATCAACTTTGGCATCGGTAATTTCAGTGAGCAAGGCAACTAGGATTTGAAATGGCCTAGAGATTTGACTGGCTTCAAAAGCAAATTAGCATTTGGAAGTCAAAATAATCATCTTGACATAGTAATCATGCTAACCACCCGTCACTAAATCGATAGAATCCAATGCCAACAGGAAACTAGTACTCACATGCAATAAAAATAAATAATAATAGTGGTGGCAAAACAACGGATTTGAGGAGATCCGTGACCGGCGGGCAGTGATTATCACGATGCATGATGATGACTCCGATAGCGTGGCTGATGCCATGTACGAACTCGATGCGTTCATAGACCATGCCTATACGCATGTACACGAAAACGTAATCACGACATCCGAACGGCTGTTCAATATGTATGACGTTGAGGGAATAAGAACTATGATGAATTTTCATTAGACGCCGGATTGATGAGCTGCTCAGAATTCGTGGGGATAAAATAACATCATATTTCAATTAAGAAAATATATTATCTTCCCCATCTTGTATGGCAGAGAAATAAATTTAATTTATCCAACTTAATTAATCGACGACGTCGAAATTTATTAAATAAGAAAGTTAAAGCGTACAAATAAGGTACGAGTATTCACGGTTTGAAAAGAAATATTAAAACATTTTTCACTTTTATGAAAAGTTTACACCTTGATAGTTAATTAAGGTGTGCCAGTGTCCTAATTAATAAACAAGTGTTCTAATTACTATGTAATCCAAGTAAACAGTCTGTAGTTGGAGAGTGGAGGAAAATAAACACAGACATTACACCGTGTCAGGGTTCAAAGGAACCTCGGGAGGAGGAGGCTCGAATATTTGAAGTGTGAAATAAAGGCGCCGTTCCACAGGACGTAGGCAGAGCAATAACTGCGAAGATGAAAAGGCTAGTTTACGTATTTAGTTCTAACTGCTAAAAGCTCTAATTAAAGTTAAAAATAGCAAGAAAATTTTGTTTGTTCAGTTCTGTCCTTTCTGAAGGACGATTTAAACCGTGATTACTTCACAACAACGGAGTGTAGGCGGTACTCCCACTGGACCTCGATTAATCTCCAAACAAATTATGTCCATTTAAATAACGCTTTGTATAAAGATGTTTACAGTGCATCAAAGAGTTTCAAACAAAGAGAAGCCACCTGAACATAAAGCGAGTCTTACGGCCGCTACACACGGTCGGTAGGCGCAATGTATTACAGGCACGTTACGGTTTTCCATCATGTTTCCGCGTTGGGTCATGACGTGATCGATGGGGCGATATGCCGCTTTTCTTTGGTTACATTAGTAGCCATTACGCTTTCGAGTCGAGGCTTATCGCGGCCGCTTCCTCCCCTGTAGTCGCGGGCGCTCGCGCAGTGAAAACTCGCGTAATAATAGCCGAGGAACAAGTAACAACCACGGTTTCGGATGTTTGTTCACATTTATCGCGCGGCTTAATGATTGCAGCTACGTGACAATTACCCTACGCCGGTGTCTGCAGTCGAAACGTGATACCCGCACGTGTCTAAGGTGCACCGTTATTATTGTTCAGATGTTGTTATAATACTGTTTTACCTACACCCATTTGCGACACAGCGCAGCTGCGGCTTGACCAAATGCTTCGTACGTCCACATACCATGTGCTATGTACCTAGCCACTTACAGAATGCGTAGAAACAAGGGTTATCGCCATTATCTCCAGATGGATCGCATTAATTGATTTCACACAAATCGAACACCAATTGATAGTGCTGATTTAAATCTATCGATTTATTAATTGCAATTGCATGTGATGATAATCATCTAACATAAGGCTTTGAAATCATAGGAACACTTTAATTAATTGCCTTATTGCGGAAATGACGCAAGTTAATGTCTGCTTAAAGAAATCTTAATTAGGAGGTTGTAAATTTTCTTCAAGAAATGTCTAAGTAAACAAAAATAAATATTCATCTACGTAGCAGCCCTGTAGAGACCGTTCATCCACCCTGGCTGGTCGCAGCCGGTCAGCGTCACGTATCATACGCTCAATTACACAGTCACGGCGCACAGTGCAGATTTCTGTGCCTTGTATGGTGCCTGTACGACCTTTTTGGTCCCCGCTCCTGGAGAATTAATCAAGCAGGTGAACTGGATCTAATTAGGCGACAGATGTACAAAGACGAATACCGAGGCGGGAGTCAATTTTGTTGGGTTTCTCAGCAAAGCTGCTAACATTCTGTCTACACGTTGCATCCACACGTCTGAACAACGAGAGACTAAGATAAACTACACTGAAAAAAGAATCGATTAAATAGGTTGATATAATTCGAATATTAACTGTCCAGCATCAGCACTTTCGCGAGTAATTTAATACCGATATCATATGAACTGTTATTGTTCAAGCGTTTCTCGATCGTAAACGCCGCTGGGGAAATGTGGTCGCAGTATTCGGAACAATTTTGATTTCGCCGCAAATGCAATAGCTCGAATCACTGCATTGCGAACAGTTCACTTACTGACTTTCTTGTTGTGACGGGGAGAGGAATGTTTCAAGTTTGATTTCAAACATGGAACGAACTGAGATTGATATTACATTCCGAAATGATACATTTTGAATGCAAAATAAGCGAGCTGAAACGGTACACAAAACGCAATTTGGTGGTGAGGTGAAAAAACAGCGCCGTTAGCATGTTAAACTCTACAATTATCTTAAAGCGCCGTAAAAATAATGTGTGCGGCGAATGAATTTTAAAAATGCAGAGTTGGAAAATGTTGGGAAAGGAAATGCGTCGTGAGGCTCCGGAGGAAAACATTTCAGCGCAATGTCAAAGGCGCGGGGTATCACCGCACTGCGATGCTTTGTACTTCATGGAATTTATTAATTAGATTCGTTTTCGTCGCGATTACGTCAATTAAATTTCACGAAGCTGAAAGAGTACTTAATTAACGAACGTATCGTTAAGTCGTTAACGGTACTTCTCGTCAGAGGCGGCGTAAGGCGTAGGCGACGTGGGCCACCGCCTACGGCCTCGCGGTACAAGGGGCCTCGCGCATCAAAAATTTTGAAAAAATGTAAACAAGGTGGAGATGACAATATCACAATACGAACATTGACTATTAAATATAAATTCTTGATAGCTAAACAATGTAGTTAAAAATAAAAATATATTTTTTTCCAAACAAATTCAGCCATAATCAGACACAAAATTAAGCAACAACACGGTTTTAAGTGACGAACATTATTCTTTGGCGCAATATTCCTTTAAAAATAATCACTGGATCAAGAAATCAGAAACTGTCAATGTATAGACGTTTGACCCTTTTTTTATTATTTCATAAAATCCGTCTTCAGGTCGCCACAGAACAAGGCCTCGCGAAATCTGTCTTGCCCACATCAAATTTAGGTCTTGCCCCGCCTCTGCTTCTCGTCCAAAACATTAATTAGAAAAGCGCTTTCAGTTTATTGATTTCCCATTCTATAAATAACATCAATTATTATACTGAATACTTTGTCTTCAATTCCAAAGAAACGATAGCAAAATTGTAAATAGATTAGCCGACGATAAAAAATAATAAATTGTATCGGCAAGTTAGTAACTTATCTGGATTTCGCGGTAGACTGAACGGCACAGTAAATCCATTACTAGGTCTCTGAACTTGAGCGTGCAGATTTATATTTAGCACGAACTGACTATGTTATGTTATGGTTTAACTCATTTGCACTGTTCAATGCTCATACTGAACGAATTGGTAACTTCTACTCACCACTGGACCATTTACTGTTCCAAAGCAGGGTTAATAAATACTGGGACGTGTGAAAGTGCTTTTTAAAAGCCTACTTGCAAAAATAAAATGAGTTTTTAGCTCCTCATCTCAATCCCGAAAATAAGGTGGACCCTGTTGGCAGTTCCAAGATACAAGGGTTACCCATGAAGTTAGTTAATAAACCTGTCTGTCGAAAACATAAAATAACAAATTAACTTTGCTGACGTCAAAGACATCGTCTTGCACGATTAGGCGATGATATTGTTTGTGGAAATATTTTAATAGTGATACATTCGTATAATATGTATTATTGGCAAGATTATTTTCCAAAGGGCCCCATATATCATGGGATGGATCGGAACTCGGGACGAATGTAGGCCATGGGTTTCGATTTTCGGTAAACGAGTCCCCAAGGATGAGTGGGGTAAAAAAAATTGCTTCGGTAACCAAACTCGGAACTAGGTTTACTTCCATAAGCTCTTGTAAATATTTTTTAAATAGCTAGCTTGTATCAATTAGCTTCGGTTGAACTATAGGAACTTGAGGGTTTTAGCAATACTACTCGTACTTCCTTTTTCAATTTAAGTAAATAAATAAAACGTTTACACGTCTAACGCGATAATTTATGTGTGAATCATAAAAGTTTGTCTGTGATTTAAATTACTCTGCTAGCGTGTAGTTCGTGTCACGCCTCCGTCCATCGTCCGTCAATTTTAACAGCTGAGATTGCTAGTTGAAGTCCAATAATCGTGAGAATTCTCTTCTAAAAAGGTTCGTGGAGTGAACCGTCTGCATCAGCGGTTCTCAAGTATCAAGATTCAAGATCCCTCTAGGGAGCAGTGGACATTGAGAACATCTAAATGGCTTCCATTTGCACTGTTTTTCGACAGCTGAAGAATTTATCGGCGTCGTTGTACGAGTATATCTGGTCTTTTATAGGTGCTAGTTTGTGTTATCGAGGCACTAAAGTTACATCCATTTTAGGTAGATATAATTAGCATCAATATCATAATTTTAGCCTCGTTTTCCTTGCCAGTTTGGTGAAATCCGTCCTATTTTGGTACATTGAAGCTGTATATTCAACGAGTAGGCACAATTGCTAATGTTACTTTCATTTCAGATGATTATTGTAATGTGCTCATTAAAAACGTGGGGTCTGAACCAAAAAAAGGTTGGGAATCTGGTCTTGGCTTCTGCATTGAGGACCTAATAGTGGCAGGGTTGCGTAATAACTGCAATTAAATCGAACGGTCACCCCAGGGCACCACATCTATGGCTTGACAGTGCTTGATTACCGTAACCCCTAGTTTTGCACTAAAGACGTATTGTTAGACTCCGCTCTCCCGCGGTCGAGCCACTGACTCGTATAGAAATACTGTGCGTTTACTGTAACATAGAATTAGATCGTTTAGTTTCGTGAGAAAATTGAGTCGGTAGGTAAGTTCACTTGTATTGTGGGCGAAGGGCACAGTCAAGTCTTTTGTATAGTTATAGGTGGCTTAAAAGCAAAATATCTTCTAGAAATTGGCACTTTAGTCAAGTTACTTTTACCACAACGATCTCTTTTGTGAAAATCTTAGAATTCTCGGCGAAACTAGTGTATAACGATGCATGAAAGAACAATCTGGCGAATTCCAGTAAAAGACCAAGAGAGTTAACACGTTCACAACTACCTTTCTAATCCTCAATCACAATGCCATTTGGAGGCGTGTATTGTTAGAGGTCCGTATCGAATCGATGGCATAAGTGGGTCGATTTACTGAAAGTTGGAAACAAGGTTTGAATTGTAACTATCTCTACAGGGTAAGGCCAAAGACACCGGAGGGTTAAACGCCTTATGAAGGTCGATGATCCTCTTTAACACATACGTCACGCAGGGTAACCATGCAAACGGAAGTTCAACAGGGCCCTACTCCGCAGATTATCGTGCGCGAGACTCAGCAGCGAAAAAATATGGTAATACCTATTATGTCGTTCGGTTCGTTAACTCCGCTGGAAGCCGTGAAAGTTTTTGTTATTTAAAAAATCTTGCGTTATGCCTAAGTATAGACGTGGCAGCACTTGATTAGTATTAAACAATGCAAAGATACCCATATTATTGTACTTCTTCATAGTTTCCAACCAATATTTTTATCTAAGAAGTACTCGTAACTAACTAGGCGATTTATGTTCAAAATGTATGAAAAAGGTAATAAGTCTCTAGTCTTCAGAAAATTATATGAAACGTATAAATATCCGTAAGTACGCGTTCATTCGTTAGATTAATTAACCAGGGCCTCCGAGGGTATCCTATACAATAAAGTAAGATAAAATCTGGCATATTCACATTGTTCTGATTCATATCTAATCAGATATAGATTGTTAGTTATAATTCAGATTTTAAGAGACCTTTTGAAAATTAATGTCTTCCTCGATTTAGAAAATTTAACATTATCTTAGATTTAGTTGAGTTACATCCAAGGAAATCAAACTTCATAGCTTTGAAGTCCTTCTCTAAGGAATCAAATATCATAATTATAATGGTACTAGTACTGCTTTCAAAGTGATCATGCCGAAGCTCCAAGAACTATTCGGCGCACGCCAAGTATGATTTAATTACTGCGCCGCCATGACGCGCTGAAGCAAAACTTTCACTAAGTTTACCTAATATCAACGAGAACTGGATTGCTGTTTGGTAATATCTGGTAATAGTGGTAATATGCACATTGCATACTACGAATGTTGTGATAGTACATCATGATACAAAATATTTGAACAAATTAGATATAATGCTCTACATTATCTTACACTCATGTTACTTGACACAGGATTACGAGTAAAAGAAGAGGATGGTAGAGACGAATTACATACTAAAGAATTCGGTAAGCTGAAGAAAAGAATTAAAGTTACATTTAACGAACTCATAATAGGGCGTAAACAATATAGTAATTTAAATAGTAGCATCGCCATACCTTCGCAAATATTCTGCAAAAGCCACGAAACAACACCCCAAATTATGAATTCTGATCCTCTTACAAAACAAAAGTAGTATTTTAGCTCTTAGTTTACGTAGAATAATAATGTATTTAAACACTAAATTAATATGCCAAAGTTTCCAACTCAAACAACACAGTTTATCTAACTAGCGCTAAAATATCCAAAAGTTTCGCTGCGAATTTGCGACTAACATTAGTTTTAGTACTAGACTAGACTGAGAATCTTACCAGTGGCGAACAGGGATTACATGGCTAGTACCTGAAAATATTAAAAGTTGTATATTAGATATAGTGTTACTCATAGAAGTACAAACATGCCTGGAGTCTTCCTAGAACATACTATTGCGGTGGGTAATTTTATGACTCATAAAATTGTAGACACGATCGATGTAAGCTTGGCCAACCGTTGGTTATGCTGAATCGCCCTTGTGGTTGTTAAGTAATGTTATAGAATTAAGATGCACAAGATTCTAAAGGATATATTCAGAGATAAACTCAATAACTGAGCTTGAGACTACAATGTTTGTTAACATAATATCCAGATCGCCGGAGTACCTAAAAGTAATAGCTGTTGTTGTTATTTAGTTATCGTAATAACAAATAGAAGATTCACATCTCTACGAGAATAATAAGTAATTATAGTCGTCAATAACCAATGCTCATTGAACCGATTCCAGGAGTCGAATTATTGGAATTGCTTCATCTAAGTACCCGAATTGGATAATACAATAAGACAATCAGAGCACATGAGATGGAATTAGGCAAACAGTAATTAGCGGGTCCACTGGTTCCAATGCGCACAACATCTATTGAAACAAACTAAGCAGTTTCCTAAGCAATGTTACAATTAGTCAACTTTTTATAATTTGCATGCGGTTAAATCCAGTTTGCAATAATCGTTCACGCAAATTATTTAGTAATTAGGTACGTGCCTATCTATTGTGACTTGTAAGCACACTAATCAAAAGGCATTGTAGTCAAGGACAAAATTAAACACCTTTGTCCAGTCACACTGTAACTAGATAAACGCATTGGTTGCACAACTGACTCGCTATCAAATTAAGAAACAGTTACACTCGCGTATTCGGCCCAGATGGTCTCACCGTTGCATTGGTAGCTTCTGAGACAAAAGATTGTGTAAGCGTTTAACAGTTCAGAAGAACTAATGATTATTATTGCTGAAGTAGTTACTTTAACTGCGTCACGTTTGAAAGCAGAGGTTGGAAATGTAGTAAAAGAAACGAATGGATCGAAACATAATCGCCCGTTTTGGTTAACGGCCACGGCAGGGTCAGCGCACCACAAACACGGGACGCACTGCCATTCCGAGTTTATGGTGTTTTATCAAGGTACCGTTGATGCGACGTCAGTTTTACTGTTCACTAAGTCTCCACTGGAACAACATTACGACAGACGAATCTTCAAACTTGAAGACGAGTTTGTGAAAGCTTCCAAAGTCCAAACTGAGATCATAGTTGCATAACGAGTTCTTCCCTTGGAAATTCTATTTTAAAACTGTATTTTAGTCATCTCAATGGGGTCGTTTCACGTTTCGTTCGTCTAACAGTGAATGTTAATTAGGGTAAAGCACATACGTATTTCAACTTTCGTCCTTTTCATTCATATACTGAGGTGGATCGTTTTAAATCCTTTGATGTTTAAGAGAAATGATATATGAATGGTAGCTCTCACAGATTGGTCGCATGGTGTAAATTACCACGGATATTTTGGTATCGAACAGGTTTCTAAAGTGCGTTAAGGTGGTTAAGACAACAGTTTATGTTACGGAATTCCGGTAGTTAACGCTAAAAGACACTTACTTGATGGTCTTATGCTTTTAATGCAATAAGCATTAGTTCGTAAAAATTGTAACATCTACTAAATATAATAGAGATCAAAGCCAAAAGAGAATTAAAGTCTACAGGTATTTATTATCCTTCTATCTTTTATACAAATAATGCGTGGGTGGATGAAATGAACATTACTATTATGAAATGAAAAGTTATCGTGAAATCACAATAAAGGGCATTTTATCTAACCTCTTCATAATGTAAACTGTTACTTAGAGAAATGATCACAAATTAAGGTCATTTCCAATGCAACTGGAGTTAGTTCATCATCATTTATCATTAGCAATGCGCTCTACTATTTGTATTCGAATAAGTTTATAACATTAGTGGCAATCGCTATAACTTTTGGTTAAAATAAGTATTAAAGTAATAAATGAACATGAACAGAAGAGATACATTTAACTTCGGCAATACTACTTAGGCTATTAATATTAAATAGCATTAAGGTTGTATTGGCATCAGTGGGCATAATTGAATTGTGAAGGCAGCACTGGGGGTCATTGCTTTTAGCCCGGACACGAAGGTCACGCGCCGATAATTAGTCATGTCATGAGTAAAGCTTTTATAGAATTATTAAGGCGAGAGGGCCACAGCTAGGTAATATTAATGAGAATGAAGTGGCTACACCTGCGTTGATAGAATAAATCTTAAGACATTTTCTTTGCGAGTGAAGCTATTATAATACTAAATTATTTCATGGCCATCATGAAAGTCAAATTAAACCTATGAATTTTCAACCACGGAGATCCAGTCAAAATATGAGAAAAAGGTAACAGCAATTAAATGACTACCAAGGATTTACGATATTCATTATCTGACATCCGTAAAAAGTACACCACGAATAAATTAAATAGAGAGATAGCAATGCAACAACAATAGACTACAGAAATAGCAATTTTATGGGCAATAATCGTAGCCCGCATAGGCGTTCCTATTACCATCATCTGGTAGTCCCGTATTAACTAGTTTTATTACAACGCAATGATAGAGCAGATTACCTAATGGTGTAGCGAGAACATTAATTGAATTTTATTTAGAGCACGCCTCCAGACTCAGCGCTTCACAAGTGACATGTGCTTAACGTGTTATTTAGGATCTGATTTGTGGAGACAAACGGTCGGTTAAATGACCAAAAAGTAATGGCGTCAATTCATCTCCTCCTGATTCTATTTTAAGGACCGATGATTCATACATCGTTGGATAATCGACCGATTCATTAGATTAAATTGTTGTCAGTTAAACTAGTTCAAAGAGAAACAAACATCGAATATTTACAAAACATAACTGCTTCGTCGATGATGCGACATGCACGTGAAGTAGACTGTAAAAATCGTGACCTGCTTCATTTAACATTTGCTCCGCAATTCAACCTTTAAATGTCACGTAAAAGACTAATCAGAAATGTCGTTTGGTGGGTTAATACAACATTACTTTCTTTTATAATCAGAACATCGCATAATTTTATTGTTTGTTCCTTTAAAATAGTGGACGCGTATGTGGTGATGGATGACTCTACGTTGTTAAAACATATTCGTTGATTATTTGCATGATTTATTCCACGGCCTCCAACATGTACGGGGTATTAACGAATATTAAACCGTAATTGCTCAAATTTCCGTAAGACATCATCACGAAGCCGGTTGCGATCAACAAGTGCTTTAATGGCGTTAATCCGCAGGATCCCTTATCGTGCGCTGCTCGTCAATCGCAGCTTCCGTCTGCAGACTCCAAGAAAAAAACCTTTTCCTGCCTTAAACGCATATTGTCACGACCGAAATTACTGTAATCATATTCGCACACAGCAACCATGTACGGAAATACTAAGTGTATTACGAAATCAATGAAACTGTTGACAAACACGATTTCATTGTTGTTTTTCCAAACACTCCATCAGCGCCTGAGCAAATCGAAAACAACCTTTGTTAGTAAGTTATCCATCATAACAGTCAGTTACATAGATCGCTGCTATCTTGACGTCTTCATCGTTATATGATCGCTTGTCTTCCATTGTGACCTGTTTAACCAGATTGCAACACAAGTAATGATGCAAATTGTATTTACGGACAGCTGATCGGTATCAAAAGGCCTTGGCTTTATGTCTTCGGATGACAAGGTGGTGACATTGGGCTTGTCAGATTCATCATAATATCAAACTCGTTATTACCTTGATCCAGCCGCTTCATGGATTTATTCTTCTGAATTTTTTAAGTCTCATGGGCATATTTTTTATTGTGATTTTCCCTCGATAAGTGTCCAATTTCGGTATTGCTTTATATCTTTAATCTCGTACTTTAGCGATCAAATTCAAACAAAACAAGCACGTTCTATCTGTACATCTTTGTGTGTATTAGTGTCAAGATTACCTATGCTAACGGCGTGCGGAGGGTCAGGAGTGTTCGAAGCTCCCACAGCGAGTTTCGCAACTACTGACATCCCACGTCCGGCGGAGAATGTTTTCGTCGCTAACTTGCTTCCAGACGATAATGAAGTATTTATCCGTACACATTACGTAAAAGAAGCTGTACCAAACTTTGTTTAGTGTTGTTCTTCTTTTACATTAGGAGAAAATTAGGGAATGGATGAAGTAAACGAAACATATTAGGTAAGGTACAACATTTGTATGATTATTATGGTGTCATCAAAATTGTGGAAACCATTACTCGACAGTTCAAATAAAATGAATAGCATCAAGAAATTTGGAAGCCTTTCAACACGAAATTGATATACGAGTATGCCAGGAAATGATGACTAAGATGCGGTGCGAGACACTATCTCTTTGTAAGGCGTATCGTCTTGCACGGTTGCACTTTGTCATGCGGCACGACACGATACTTCAAATATATTGGAGTCAAACCAGTATTTTATTATAAAATTTTTAGCATCTATTTAAATTCGCTTTTGCTTGGGACAAAATTTCGGGGATATTTAGTTCGATAATGTAGGTATGTACCGTTAATTTTAATTATTAATTTACAGACCGCAGTCCTACAGATAAGCGTATTACAGTATTCGAAACTGAATTTATTATTGGTAATGGGTTTATTTTCCATTAACAACATTTTAAGCAAAAACGAACGGTAACGGTAACATTTTAACTTTTGTTATGTTCCAAAAAATATAAAGTCAACAAAGCTCAATCGACCAATTTTGGGGGACTTTTTATCGTCAATTATCACGTACCTACTTCTTATGGCGGACGGTGTAATGGAAAAGACTTTAAGGTGTCTACTGTCTACTTCCCCGAAGCGGTTGGTGGAAGAGTGCACTGCCCATAAATATTAATGACAACCACCGATTCAATGGCTGAGGAGCAGACAGGTCGCCGGCCTTTGATCCGATTGTTGGGTGTTCATTTCTCAGATGCAATTAGAAATGCCTCAAACAGCTAATATGCCGAGCGAAGGAATGTGACATGAATAAAACATGACCCAACTGAAACCAAATAAAAAAGGAATAACACGAAGCAATCTAAAGATGTAGGCGAATCAATCAAATGAGATGGAGACGAAAAGTCGTTTGTATCAACAATAAGCATCGTTAACCCAAATATACGGTAATATTGGAATGAGTAAGAAGAAATTTTCGGACACGTTGAGCACTTTCAAATAGTTAAGTGTGGCAACAACTCCAAGTTTATACCATTTATTTTGGGCAGCAACTTTTCAACAAATTCAAACAACATCGAAACTAAATATGAAGTGAAATTGAGATTATGAGGTCAGTATATCTTTTGGTCCCTGTGTCGAGCACATTTAAATACCGTGAATGAAATTTAAATAACATGATTTAATAACATTTAAACCGAAAGCAACGAGTGTCAAAAACGAATAAGCCTCGAGGGAACTCATCATCATGACTAATAACTGCATCTTGGGAATGTCTGAGTCATCACAGATTTGTAACATCATTAGAATTTTAAATCTTTTCTTTGCTTTTAAAAGTATAATTTTATTTCAACAAGCAGATAAGTCCATGACTGTCCGAGAGCGAAAGTTTTTTTATTGTTATGAAAACGAACTCTATTCTCGGATGTAATACAAACATGAATTGTGTGATGCACTGGCACGATAACATTGATGTCAACAGTGTCCATAAATCGGACCTTAGAGATTGAATGGGTCAGTGTCCTTTTAACTAAGTGATCGTTCTCCCGCAGACAATCGGGCGTATTAATGCTATTGAAGTTACGACAAACGAATCTTAATACGACAATGACGCTAAATGCATTAGCTAATAGAAACGTATTATTGAACATAAAAAATGTAGCGTTTAATCAGTGGAACGGTCATTAAAACGTTCTATTAAACTATTATGTCATAACTTCAAAATTCGTCGCGCACAATTCCCAAAAATAAGATGTTGTTGATTCAATTAAAGATTTACTTCAACTTTAATTGAAGGCTTTCTGAATGATTCCATTGAATCAGTTTCTTTACAATAAAACGAGATTTAGATGTACGATCTTTAACAGACTGACCAACCAAGCAAAACCCTGTTTGCAGCAATTAAAGCTGAGTTAAATGAACTTTTTATATGTTTTTCTGCTAACAGAAATTGAAAACTTGTCTTTATTAACAAATAAATACACATAAGTTATCTACACGAGAATATTGGTCAAGTAATATTTGAGAAAGGTGAAATTCGATAAATTTTCAGCACTAATGATCACGTTAACTTTAATTTGTGATCATTACGATGAATTACTTAAATCTAAATGTAAATTAATACGTAGAAAGTATGATTTAAAAGTAAATATATCATTATCCAATTATACACCTCTCATTTAGAGCTTATTATTTAATGCATGTGTGAAATTAATGAAGCTATTGTTAAGTAAGAAAGTATACATAACAGAAATGTGAAGTTATTTAATGTTATATTGCATAAGTTATTAGACAGCATACCTACTTAAGTTACTCACACAACTAGATAAGAAACAATACAGTTATTTTTTACTAATTCAGTTAAATGTTTAGATAGTCGCACAACAACAGGGCTGGGAATTTTGATAAGTTCGTGTTTGAACACGTCAAAACTGGTGTGTTCATGTTAAAACTTGCGTGATGTAGGTCTCGGGGGTTGGGCTCATCGTTTAACATTCGACAGGCATGAAGTACGATCTCACGATCCAATTGCTTTGAAGTCATTTATCATTAACGGAACAAATGAAGACAAACGCCCATGTAAATAGAATGAAACGATATACTGCCTAATTGAAATACTTTTTCGTCCATTACTGGATTATAGATAAAGCTCCGTGGAACAATGGGGGCACTTAAAAACTTCCTGGTAATGAAAGCAATAACGAGAATGGTTTCCAAATACACGATGAATAGATAACCGAAGCATTATATTCACACGTAAATCCCTATAGTGTGACGGACTAACACAAAATGCTGGCAGGCAACAACCCCTCT
This sequence comes from Ostrinia nubilalis, assembly GCF_963855985.1. NCBI lineage: Eukaryota > Metazoa > Arthropoda > Insecta > Lepidoptera > Crambidae > Ostrinia > Ostrinia nubilalis. Next base: position 4,806,328 of record NC_087100.1, read on the forward strand.
AAAAGTGTATGGGTTTAGCCGTCTCGTTTCCGCACACCGATCCCACCCTCCGTCCGTGGGATCGTGGGATAATTAAATATTAATGTCATCACAGACGGAATAATAAACGAATTCTAAGAATTTTAACTAATACTAATTTGAGGGCATCAAATTGTGTAGCGTCCTCAGTCCTCAGACCAAAGGTTATGCTTACATTAGCATTAAATTCATATTCTATTTTAAAAATAACAAAAGTAATGTACCTGAATTATTGTAGATGATCTTACAGCGTCATAAACATCCCAGAATTGAAACACTGTCACGAACTTGGTTAAAATAAACGATAGCGACACCACCGAAACCGTTAACTACCACTATGTAGAGACAAAATACGTCGAAACAGTTGGGCACAGGTTCACAGCATTTGTTCAGTTACGCTCAAAGTGTAATACAAAACGAAGAAGCAGATGGCACATCATTAAAATATAGACAAAGCTCGATCACGAGAAGCTTTTCTTCGGGACGCGACGTGTGGCACCGTCCGCGACTGAATGGCGACTGCATCGCATCAGTGTTACTTGGGAAGAGGGGAGACGCAGCAGGGGGCGCGCGCGTCGGGCGCTCGTAAAGGCGTCGAACCAGCCTTGTGTCACTGTTGCTGATATGATAACGAACACACAAACCTGGAGATACCAAATGCAAAGCCCCCGAATAAAGATGAATGACCTCCCTAATATGTAATACTTTCAAAACTTCGGCAACATGAAACGGAATGGATTTGGAATTTGAAACAGATTCATTAGGACCGGCGTCACTGACAATGAGGAGCGGAGCTACCAAAACAGATGTCTATTGACAATACGGTTACAAAAATAAACAATGAGACGAAGGATGGAGATGTATAAGCAATAATAAATCTTTCGAAGCATAAAGACGTTTCGGGTTCGTTTGAGAAACACATGGGACTGAAAATTGACCCAACAATTAAGCTAAGGAAGAAAGCCGTAAAATCGATATTATGAATAAAGGTAACAATTTTAGCTAAGAAAAGATGTTATTGATTCTGTAGAAAGTTCCAAGTTGAAAGTTCCAATTTCCAAAATAAATATATTTTTTATTCGAAGCACGTCGTAAAGTGCTTTCAGGTATTATAAATTCCTTTACTGGTCTAGTTAAGATGGCTTGCGCCAAAATAAACAAGCACAGAAAAAGTATTACTTTATCGTGGCGTAACTGCGAAAGCTAATAAATAGACTGAAATTGAAAATTTATTAAATGTGACAAGTCACAAACAACTTTATAAAGCTGAAATCATTTAACGAAATGGAAAAATAGCACATAAAAAGCAATAGCAGAAAATAGCATGGAAAAGATAACTTCAAAATAATGGTTAACGCCAATAGCTAAAAAGCGTTCACTATGATCGTTTCCACTTTAAAATCATGGCGTTGAGTGGTGCCATAAGTGTGTTTACTACTCCAAACTTGGATGACGTACTTTTCATGGCGTCCAAGCGTATTTTTGAAATATTTTTTCTGTTACTTTAACAGCTTTATGATATTTTTAAATTAGAAAGTTCCTAGGAAATTTACAAACTCTTAACGGTAACATTGCTTTCAATTGTTATTTCTTATTCATTCAGTAAAAGAAATCTGACTCAGCTATCCTGTCAAGTTTTATTCGCAGCCCAAAAATAAACTTCCATCGCGAATATTGCCGGGGTAAGGATAAAATCTATTTTCGAAAGCAGCAAACGTGTTAAGTATTTATCAAGATCAAGCAATTGTTATTCCAAGAACGTGGTGTTTATAAAGGTAATGCTGGAATCGTTATAAACATTAATTTATTCGATTCATTTGCATCCCATAGTTCATGATTGTTCAAATGATAAAACGGGAAGGAAAAAACACAAAAACGAAATTTCAAAGATACTTATTGACTCATAGAATTGAGTCGTCTTCTAAAGCTGAGTCAGCTGGAAATAAAACAGCAATAAATTGCAGTGTTACTCAAGGATCCCAAATGAGCCCAACTTTTGTCCTCAATCTTTCGTGACGATCGGTCGCGTTTAATTGTTTTGTTTAACCATGCGTTAGATTCGTAAAGGAGAATGTACGGACAGCAGCACATCAGACTATAATTTTTTGTTGTAAAATAGCTTCTACTACTAAGTACATAAGAAGCCACTGTGTCCATTGAAGTAATATTACTACGTAGTACATTATAACTCAATGACTGTGTCTAGCTTGACGTGCCGTTATAATCTGTACATCAGGAGCATTCTAGAGCGCTTCATTTACCTTGAAGAAAAAGGCAATAAACCCAATGCTACGCAAATCGTCAAGGTGTAACAAGAACAAACGGCACACCACGCTGTGCGAAAGTTAAGTATCCCTACGCCGACAAAGTGAGGCAATAAAAATATACGAGGGCCACGCCCGAGCACCACAAACGTGCCGATCGGACTCCGCCGAAATAGTCAGAATTCGCTTGTTGTATTTTTAGGCGACACTTGGTAAGCAAACATAAAGGAGATTTATTGCGATTCGGCGTGTGCGGCAGGTCTCAACTTTACCCATCGCTGTGGGTATCGATTGCCTTTGACATTCGGCATCGTCTAATCTCTATGACGTTGTCATCTTTAGCCATACATCACTTTTTTGTGACATACTATTGTACTTCGATGGTATTTTGCACTGTCTCTGAAAAATATTGTCCGTTATCAATTCTTTTGAATATTCTATCTTAGACAGTGACGTTTCTTTCTGGTAAGTAAATAAATTATGTTAATACACATACTATTCGTGATTATTTATTCGTATTGCAGTCGTAAATGTCTTATCTTTATAGACGACACGCTGTTGAAGGTATAGTGTTTCCCAGAAGAAAGGTATAATCACTAGCATTAAAATCCACTGTAAACAAGTTTAACGGTCTAGTTAGAATTCCATCATATTCAGCTAACAAGAAAATGAAAAGCATTTTAATTTTAGGCTTAGTTTACTTACTTAAAAGTAGCCTGAAAATAAACATCAGTTACCCAGAAGAACTCAACATAGGAAATATAGCACCAGAATGCAACACTCTACTTAAAATAGTTAACTGTAAATCTAAACTTGTTTGTAAACAAAGAACCAAAGTGGACTTTGAGAATTACAGAAATATACGAGTAATTCTTGCGGAAGACAGTGCTTACACGGTAATTGGGTCACTGTTAGACGAGGTAAGGATAATGCGGGAAGATTGTATGCACTTAATGGCAAGACGGCGAGGGCTCATCAAGGAAAATTGCTTGCAAGCCACACGGGACAAAAATATCTCAAGATTGTAAATTATGTTAGGTTCCTCGTCTATTAAACCGAAGATGACCAATAATTTGTATCCACTAAGGCAACTTTGACAAACGTCAAAAATCTGTCAAACTCCATACAAAAAGCTCCGGTTCTCGTCATAGTTACCGTTAAAGTCAGGTGGTGCAACTCAGCCTAAATAACTTTAGTTTTAAACGGTCCTTCTTGTCCGTTTGTCGAGCATCCAAAATATTTGTCTACATTAAAGCCCATTTCTAACGTCACATACAAGAGAACGTTTAACGAAGCATTATCTTTACATGCTCAACAAATCTAATGAAAAGCTTTCAGAATTTCACCTTTATTTTTATTTTCCTTTTATGTCTTCGTATTCTCGGCATCGTAAATATTTTGTTATTTTATCCAAGCTCAAGATAATCACGGCAACGTAGAAAACAAAAACAATTTAATTACTTTTTAGAAATGAAATGAGCAGTTCATTCTCTTTAGATTTTGCGTAGGTGTAATAACAATAATACGCAATTCTATTCTAAACGTAGCACGTGACAATGAGGGCCCTCCCCTAATAGCTTACCCGCTGCATTCTCCAAAGCAAATGGCAGCAGATGTGGGTGGAGCACATTTGCTTAACGGCCACGGCATGCCAGAATCCAACGCGACTTAAGACGACTAATAAAACTAATCCTAACACTAAATTATGTAAAAAGTAGCATTAGTCTGTGTGTTTTATTCAATGTTTTCTGGAGATTACTGTTGTAGCTACTGTTATTTATAACGGTTTCGAAATATTAACCAGGAAAACAAACAGCTTGATTGGTGATTAAAAGAATTAAAAAGTCTTTAGTTTGTAAATGTAACTAACAAGCTAACAATATCAACTAACATCGTAAATTGTGTTATTAATAACGGTTTATCTATAAATTGGATAGGATTTCCAACACAATCTCAGCAAGAATTTGTAAGAATTAGCACTGGAGTAGTATCAACCAAGTTCGTTCTTGGTACCGTAACCTATTTATTTATACTCAAATCCAACTTTTTGCAAATGACATCATTCGTCAGTCACAGCTCAAGCAATGAATACAATGCGATAATACGCCGTGACGACTCTTTGAAGCGTCAGAATTATTACCGATTCCACGGCCATCCGAAAAGAACACTGGAAATCTTATTTCGTTATCAATTAGTAAATGGCGTTTCGACATTAATGGCACTGAAAGATTACTAATTTGGTAGACGATTGTGTCAATTAATATTCCATCTTAACATACGTAACGGTCTTTGTCCAAAATCAGCTCGTGTAGAATTTGGGGTTTTTATATTACGGCGTTCATTGACTTCTGTGAACATGACCTCCAAAGCTCCAAGATTAAGATGTTGATAGAAGATATTGAGGATTGAGTTTCAGATTAGTCTGAAAAATTGGTAATGATTCAGCGTCAATATTAATGGCCGAATAAAGTTATGTGTGCCAGGTCGCAGACGATAGTAAACGGCCTATTGAATCTCTGAAAGGCAATGCGAGGGCAGACGGAGCACTGAACTACCCAGATCTCTAAAAAGGGCGAGCGCTTACATATTACAGCTGTCTGTCTAGACGAATTAGTGCAAAATGTGACACAGGTAAGAAATTCCATGATAAAGAGAGAGAATAAAAATACCAAACCTCCCTTCTACTTTAATTGAAATTATTTCCAAGAAGTATTTAAATGATAGACTATCTACAACAATTGTTACTTTAAAACTTAAAAGTACAGTTAAAAATATTGTTTACTTAATCGCATCTTTAATGGAAGAAACACATTACGAAGTCGTTATTAACTTGTTTGAGTCGCCAGAAACTGGTTACAAACAAATGGTTATGATACACAATACATAACAGATTTATTTATCCAGTTCCAGTTACACGAATAAGTAGCATTTCAATTTTCAAACCACACGTGAATGTGACGAAGGAGTGAAAGGTCATTGAAGGACCACAAACATTACACAGACGCACTAAATGTTATTTAGTGGTCTATCAATGTACATCATCAGTAAATGAACTGTTGGCAAGGCAAGTCGCGTCGGGTGTTTGCTACTAATACGGTGATCGATACCTTCCGCCCCTCAAATTACTGAGTAATCTCAGCCGGTAATTACTCAATTTACCCAAGACAGGAGGCGATACCATCAAAGTGCCGCTTTGGAAGATTACACTTGGTGGGGACTATAACTCACCTGGCTCGCACGACTTAATGAAAGCTTTGATTTTCCAGTCGCGGCATTAATCACTGTGTAACTAGCGACTTCTTCAGCCGTGCTATCTTTCGAAGAAATGAACTTGTGAGAAGATGATCACAACAACAAAGGCCTATAAAATATAAATGATTTAAGAACATAATATTTACGTCAATAATAAAGAGACAACGAATTGAATGGCAAAAATGTGTAATTAAGAAGACTCGTTAAACGAAAATCAGCTTGAAGACGAGTTTGCTAACAATCCATTATAGACTGATGCCCATCATAGTAATGAACACTAATAAATGCGTCATATCAGTGGCACTCCTAGAGACATTACGGACTCCGTGGGTGATGGAGCGACGACATCGGGAAAGATAATTATACGTGGAGCGGACGCGACCTAAATACAGGCACACGTAAACGGGACTATTTCGAGGCGGAAGGTATTTCAGGTTGGTGTCGAAATAACACCTCCACTGGGTCTCGTGTAAACAATGCTTGTTTACTAATAAAATTGAGATCAAAACAAACAAAATTAGTCCCGATGATGTGATGATAAACAAACTGCCTACTTTATATCTATTACGTTCAATGTTTTTTAAATAAATCGCCATGAAAGAGTAATCACAAAATATTTTTGAATACCTTTCACCAGACAACAAAGGATTTGAGTTGACAACTGAAATTAAAACGAAATCTAATTCATTACGCTGGGACATCGAAATTTTGTCCAAAACTTTTAGCGTACATTTCGGCGGAACCATAAATGGATATCACACCCAATCCAACAATAGCTGCAGATGTACACAGGAGCAGACGGGATGCAAATAACAAAAATCAATACGACGCGCGGGTGAACGCAGCACAATCAACTTGAACCAAGTTAAAATCGTCCAAACAATTTTAGCATGCCTTAGTATGAATATCAGCTAGTGACTGGTATCTTAAATAAGAAAGTATCCTTATTCAACAATTTATTTCAATAAAACTTTGAATGTATCCGTTGGATCTTCCCCCGACTATTATTTGCACGCTTTACGGTAACATTTTGCATGACAGTCATATACAGTTATCTTTGATTTTAGGAACTAGATTCAACGCAGGTTTGACAAGTTAATTGTATGTAAGGAATGGCATTTGTGAAAGTATTGAATACTTCAGAATATATTAAAGCGTGTTAATTACTTGGAACAAAAAGCAATTAAAAGCGATTACATTAAAAACTTAATAACTTTAGTCAGTTTGTAACGGTTAGCGTTACCGCTGATCTAAATTCTAGATCTAAATTCTAATTTAATTACTATTATCTACCTAAATAAATAAACTTAAATAATAATATATCTAAATCTACGTAAACTACCTAACTAAATAACTTAATTAAATAATTCATATTGTTCTACACTAATAAAATAAATAAAATAATAAATCTACAAGCAAACCCGCGCGAAACAAGTTGTTCGAGATTTCTTTTGTTCTCTGTCGAGCGGGCGGGCTGTTTTTTATGTATGCGCAAGCGACGCGCCTACGGCCGCGATGCTCCCGCCGCGTCTCCTAGTCCGAGCCAGAGCGTTATTGAGCACAGACGTATCGCTGTCCGTCACCGCCGGACCCGCGATGTACGTAACCTTATAAAACTACAAATATGTAATCGCGTATTGGTGAACCCCGCTACCGGGTGAGTGTTGCAAAAGTATTTTTAATGCCTAGTTTTTATACTTGTGCTAAATGTAAGTGCCTAGCCGCCATTTTGTTCTTCAAATGTGCAATCCATGTGCTCAGTGTATCTGGACGATGTCATTTCGTAATTTTAACTGTTGCTACAATTGTTACTCGTAATATTTTACATCTTATTACATAATAAAATATTAAATGAATCGATTTTACGAAATGACATCGACACGTCATGACCTTACATGACCTTGTTCGTACTGTAACGACACTTTCTAAAATCTATTTAATTTGCTAAATTGAACTATTCTAATCTTATTCTACTGTTCTAATAATTCTAAATTACTACCTACCTATATTGTTCCATAAATTAATTGCCTACATAGATGATATGCTAAATTATCTTCTACCTACATAATTTAATATTTTGCCTACTTCACTGCAATCACTTTCACTGCACCTATTGTAATTCTGTTTGACTGCCACATCATTACATCACCATTTATTACCAAAATCATTCCATCTGCTTCGCTAGTATTTTGATGTCGCAGTCAAACGGACAAAAGCTAGCAACTGCTTTAGTGTCCGCTTTGATTTGCAGGGTTCATCTTCACCTTTCTCCTCACTACAAATGGCCATCTCACCACTACCGAAACCACCACCTGGCTCCTCAACCCGGCAGAGCTGCCTGTCGTGTCGGACGGCCCGTACGCACACTCTAAGTGGCCCTACACCACAGTGCGTACGGTCCCTAACCGTCTGGCGCGTCGACGACCCTGCGGGCTCACCACCAGCGAGGAACCAAACCACATAACCATCAATGCTAGCGAGGACAGTGGTTTGAATATACTACCCCGGTGACGAATCTCGTGCGATATGATAGTTAGCTCGTAACCCACACCCTTAAGGTCTCTTACTCTTAATTGCAATAAATGACTTGTTAACTTAAATCTATCTTTTATTTAACTAATTAACTCTAAATTCTAATTATGTCATGGCTCTAAAGCCTCTAACCGTGACAAGTTACTGGAATTTGTGTGAACTCATTGAACAAAAAGAGCGAGAATTTCAAGTAGCTTCTCTACAGAAGAACTATCTGGTCGAAATTCTCAGACAAAGTCACAGACGAAACAATAGATCATCGGACATCCGTTGTAAGACGTCGCCGGCGTAATAACTAGCTTGAGGAACGATAAATTAAATTACTGCTAACTTTTGCAATTTCTGCGCTCAGCTCATTCAAAAGGGTTCAATTTTAAGACTACGTAACGTATAGCGTTTCTAAGTGAGTGGGTAAGAGACTTGGCGGTTCCAAGCTGGTACTCAAGTGAACCTGTTGACCCAGAGAGCGGTGCCGGGGGCAAAAACTTCGTCCGCACCTGCCTGCACGTTGTTATTCACTTTGACTACAATAAACTATTGTTGGGGTACGCGCCTGCAAATTAGATGGCACAGATGCCTTGAGACTCATTTGGAGTACAAGGGTAATATTACAATGCTATACGTAAATTAGATGAACCAACCGAAAGTCTTTTTGAAGAGGTCCTAAAATACTAAATAACGGGCGATAAAGTCAACACTCGTCTAAATTAAATGAACTTGAAGACCTCAAAGATAAAATGCTTGATCGAATCTAAAATGAAATGGTAAACATAATATCCAATTTAGATCTCGCAGTAAGTAGGCGGTGCGGTTCGACGGCTGCGGCGCCTATCATATTGCATCAGTGGTGCTCTGAGCAAATCTATTGTCTAGACCACACTGCGATAATTAATTACAATCAGGACAACTAGAAACAACCTTGCTATCTAATGTTAAATTACTAAACAGAATACATAATATGAATAAGTAACACGATAGAGAAAAAGTGATTCACTAGATTTTGATGGACCACGAGCACATGAAATTAAGTCGCTTTTGGCTGGGTCAGGTTAATAACAAACATGTTTTGTAGAATAACAAGTTAACTTTTATGATTTGACGATTTAATATTTGACTTGAAAGCGGTTATTGGCAATTCACCGCCTCCGCTTGCATTTGACGTTTCATTTTGGGAACAAAAGTGTCCCGAAATTTTCACCGCCAGATAAATCTAATTTCGGATATGTCACGAATAGAGCGGCCTTTGAGAGAAGCATTGCAAATTAAGTAGTGACTGAGTGAGCAACTATTATACTCGTCGATGGACCCTCGAAAATATGTTTAAGAAATGTAATGTGAGAGAAAGTTCAGTGACATTCTCTTAAAGATTAATAGAATTTCATTCGCAAACCCAATGCTCGTTCGACCTTAATTACGACTAATGCTGAGCAACCGTAAGTACCAAAATGGAACGTGTTTGCTCACTTAGCTAATCCCTATTGATTATGGCCTTAGAGACGGGTAGAGGTAGACTAGAAGAGGTATAATTTTTAAGGCCGAAATGAGGGCGAAATCTGTACGAGATGACACGTCAGTTATCACCTATGTAAGGCTCCTTGACCAAGTTGAACTCGTTGACCCAGAATCGGTTGTTGAATCACCTTAGGCACTCACTCGGCTCTGATGTGCTTACGAAGGTATAAAAACGAGTCTTTCCTGTCGTTTTTTTACAGAACGGGAAGGGAGCTTAATGCCATTGTTTCAGAATTTCCATTAGTCTCTCAAGCTTTTGGGAAGTTCAAACGAAAGAAGTGATAGTTAATAGCAAAACATTGTTAATCAACAAAATCTTTCCTTAATTTGCTGAAACTGTATTAGGAATCTAATCAACTCAGACTCCAAAAATGAAGCATATTTTTCTGTAAGTTTTATTTCAAGAATCTAATATTACCCATATTCTTTGAGTTAGGAAAAATTTAACTCAATTGTATATTTATTACATTTCATACTAGACCTGTCTATCAATCATAATGTCAGAGGGTTAGCAATAACAGCGCAAATTTTAACTTACTTGTTAGTATTTCGAAAAAAATCCCGTGAAATAAAACGGTGAAAATGAATAAAACGCTGCTTTGAGCATATCAAATGGGATGCATTCACGCTCGCTGGAGGGGCACCCCTATAAAACAGGGCTTCAATGTTACAATGATACACTTTTCATGACTCCAACTGACATTTTGCTGCCAGACAGACACCTCTTTCATTTGCGTTTGATACTTCACTTTTCAACGCGCTTTTTCGCCCCAGGATAGTAATTTTAGTACACCGATACAAAAGCTAACGTATTCCAGTCTAGACTCTAGTACTCTACTCAACACTAGACGATTTCGCTATGTGTGAATGGCTCATATGACCTGTCATTAACCAGCATTGTTTTCAAGAAAACAAGTGCAGCGTTTGAAAACTAGACCAACAGTGGCACACATGTCCAATCAAGCACAATGGCAATAAAGGAGTAAAACGTACTACGCAACGATTCTTCAATTTCACGCTTCACAAACTAATTTGCAGATTTTTTGTAGAAGATAATCTGCCTAAATCTTGCGATCTAGTGTAGGTAAGTAGTTAAGTACCTATTCGAAATATTTTCATAGTGTAAATTATTATTGCGAGATTACATTGGCAGTGCTTATTTATTATGCTACTAATTGGGGCGCTGAAACAAAATCTGCATGGAATTTGGGTGTGAATGAAAATACATTTTCATCGTTCGTCTCTATGTAAATTCAGTGCCGGAACGTAACGACGTTACTGGCGTGGCGGTTAATGGATTATGCTATCTGCAGTTGCGATCGCAATCTACGTAGCGCAATACTACGCTCTATCTGCAGCGTTTTCAATGGGCTGTAAAATTTCAGGTGACTCGGCGAGAGTTTGCATTTGGGGCAATGGATACGGCCTTAATGACGAACGGGAAAGCGGGACACGGCACGAATAAGGACTTTTCGCTTAAGTAGAACATTTACGTGCATTCTAAGGCAACGCAAACTTTGATATTCCAGTGACCTGACACAGTTATTCGGAACAACTAATGGGATATCCGCTAGTTCCACCTGGCTGCTGTTATATGAACAATGACGTGTGACATCGGGAGTCGGTCACCCCTGAAAGAGCCTTTCTCCACGCTGTGTACGATAGCCTCGATTCCGCGTATTCCGATTGTTCACAGGTTCCGCCACCACACCATACATGTATGCTTATTGATTCATAGCAGCGATACAGGATACAAATTTTAATATTACAAATTGAAAATAGGGAAAACATCAGAATTAGCTTATCACTTTTACGCAATAGGTTTCAACGAAAACATAATGGGGACGATGAGTGGCTTTATCCGCCTCTAGGCCTGACTGTGTAGACAGCATGGTTGTCGGTTCATTACGCCTAAAATGGAAAAGAGACTTTGATATCCAGTCGTCCAAATTTGGGACTGTGATGCCGAGGCACGCCATTATTCAAATCGTTTCGGCAATTCTCTCCCTACTTGGCGACCAATTTGGCTAGTTCTCTCTGCACATGTACAGTTATTTTTAACAAATCTCATCTATTTCTGAATTTATTATCATTTATAAACGGTAAACCCGGCCAACGAACTTGTTTATCACTGTTGCTGTTTTTTGAATTCAGGTTTTAAAAGTTTTTTCAATAGATACCTCCTACAATGATTATGGTATAACAGGATATTATTTATCTAAACGATGAAAATATTAAAATAATTGACCTTGAAAGCAAAGGAAGTTAAGTTCATCATAATAATATTTCACATACAGGATAAATAAACGCCTATCCAAAACAGTTTTACATTATTCTCGCGTGTCCACAAAACGGTTAACCAAGTTGGAGTAGTCGCAATGACTAACTTTACGAGTAAACTTTAACTCGCTGAATAATTGCTAAGCCACACTCACTAACTTTTACTGGAGATGCACAAAATGATTGGGAAGATGTAACATGTTAGCGGGATTACGTTACCTCCCACTATTAGGAGCACAGATTAGATTATTATTTATTTATTTATTTATGTCCAAGTTTGCTAATGCTGACCGTCTGCAATGGTCCCCAAGCAGACATTTATAAAATAATACGAAAACGAAATATCAAAAGAGACTAAAAGGTTTCCATAATAAAGTAATTAGTAGCTAACGAAATATTTCGAGTGCTCGGGTTAAAAATTTTAAATTTCTGTCTGAGAATTTTTGAGTTTACACAGATTATATTTTAAATAGTTTTAATGAGCCAGATTCAGGTTCAATTAACATTTAAGAGTACGATAAAGTACTCTCACTGCTTTCTAAAGTGATAATCGCCCGATTATTAGTTTACTTTAAAATATTTTAAGTTCATATGCCTTGAAAATCATTAAGCTGGAATATGTTAATAGATAGCGTAACTTTAGCTATATTCCGCCGATTTCCGCTATAAAACGTCTAATAATATATCTCAACTAATTCCAGAAAATCTCCGAGATTTGCTAAGCTCGCTATCGTTTGCATACCTCGGCGTTTTAACTTCATCGCCACAAAACGACGCGGAAATGTGGTATCGGTAGCAGCAGAAAGCTGTTATCCGAATAAATGAGCTGCGTAAGTATTTATAATACCTAACCAATGTTCACATTTTAACTTTGTTGGCAAATGAAAGAGAATATATTCCTTGAAATTGTTGCAATTCTCATAAAGTTTAAGCTAACCATTCTCACTCAGGTGAACTGCAAATGCATTGCCAGTTTTATTCCTGTGCAAGAAAATAAATGAGATTCTAAGAAATAGATGCTGGGTACCTTGGAAGTGGAAATTCTTTTGTTGGTGACCAAGCAGCGATCATAGCAAAAGAAGGAATCGAAATACATAATAACCGAGGTAGATGGATAGTCTGATTGTAATATACTCGTAAGTAGGCACATAATAACAAACAATAAAATTGACGGTTGAGCCAATGAGTCGGAAGTGTCGGAACGCGAAACCCAGACTATGATAATTTACGGAGCCGCCGCTCGCGTGGGATGACTTACCAAACCATGCAACAAATTATATTTGTAATGACAACTGCACTTTCCAGGAAATTCTGCTTCTCGGCATACTTACGTAACTGTTTATGATAATGCAACTTGATACTTTAAATTGTTATTTTAAGTAGCTACTTAAGTTACGAGTATTTAATATAAGTAAAGATCAATGATATCGAAATTTAGACTCAACGATGTTTTAAATACTGGAGTGAACGAAATACATTGCATGACTAACTAAACTTTTAACATCGATATCAATTCGCGAGCTATTTCGAAACTTTCTCGTTATTAGAGAGCATAAGTTGCCGAAGCACCGCGCCCATGCGCCCACGCACCCATAAACTCGACTCCAGACTGTTTGCTTTTCTTTTTACAAACTGGTCCGCGATGTTAAGTGAAAACATTGTTGTCGTCTATAATTTAAAATTAAACAAGCATCATTGATTCCATTTTAAGCGTCTAAATTGTTTTATTGTGCACATGATCAAAGTCCAATCCAATGATTTTAGTCTGTTTAGTTATAGACGTGACCTAGGTAATAAAGATCCATTTTATTTTAATTATTTGACTTTTACTGTTTGTTGCTATAAGAATTATTGGATAACAAAAATTAACAGTGAATACATTTTTCACCTTACGTTTATATGACGACAGCGAAACGGTCATGCCACATATCCCAACTAATATTATAAATGCGAAAGTAACTCTGTCTGTCTGTCTGTCTGTTACGCTTTCCCGCTTAAACCTCGCAAACGATTTTGATGAAATTTGGCATAGAGATAGTTTGAGTCCCGGGAAAGAACATAGGATAGTTTTTATCCCGGTTTTTGAAACAGGGACGCGCGCGATAAAGTTTTTCTGTGACAGACAAAATTCCACGCGGGCGAAGCCGCGGGCGGAAAGCTAGTTTTAACTAAGGCGTAAAGTTAGGTCGTGTAGAGTTAGATGCTTAGCTCTATATGATCTGATAAGTTTTTCTCAGTGCGAGCCGTACGGTTCCTCCTGGAAACATTTTGCACGAAAAAGTTTTTGGGGAGACGTTTGTTTCCAAAATCAATAAACCAAAACCTGATTAACCCTTTCCCCTTCCGCAAATGATGGTCTATTTGCATCTTCTTCCTCCGCTCCAGATTTAGCGACTGGTAACGATTTTCATTTACTGCCCGGCTTCCGATTGGCCTCCACTATGTGCATAATGGATGAGGTCTATAATAATACCATTGAGCTCTCGGCCGTTGCTCCACGCCACGGTATTTTGGGAAATTCTCACTTGGCCACAGAATGAATGGACTGCGCAGCTTAGGGCTTGGGTTCACCCCAATCCAATATTTATCACCGTTGCTATTTCGAGGTCGCAAGAATTAGAATAGATGCCTTTTTTGCCATCTGTTACTAGCACGGTTGCTCCATTAATGTGGTAATAATATATGCAGGCACTAAGAGTGAAAGGTGAACGTGAATGTTTTATTTGTATCATGATTTCTAAAAATATCATTTCTGCTACGGGTAAATTACATTCGAAAAACTCGCGTATATTGCTGTTGGTTTTGTAGCTCACATTTCGCTCAAGCGAGCTATTATGAAAGGAATTATTTGAAATATTCTGCATAACTTCAATGAATTTTATGATAAATGGATGGAATGAAATTCGAGCAATTGTGTTCAAGACAATGCAGATCAGGACAATATCGAATCGAAGGAACATTACGCCCATGCTAAAGAATTTAACTGTGTCATGAAACGCATTCGTGCGTTCGTTCTTTCCGGATATTGATGTACAAGATTAACACTGTATCGCTGAAGAAATGGGTCACATCGAGGTTGTGTAAGATATACCCCTTTAATGCGCCCATAAACTTCATATCGAAATTACGCTATAAATGAGAGACATATTTTAATACCGACTAGATTACAGCTTGCTGCACTGATACATAAAACGTATTCTTATTTAATGGATACCAACACCATCATATTATTAAAGTGAACGTCAACAACTCTACATTACTGTTAAAATAATGAGGGTCGAAGTACGATTGTAGTAATTAAATATTGCAGACAGACGTCTAAACGTGATCCGTTAGACGTAATGCGAATTTTAGTCAAATTAACAGCGAGCGGGTCGCTGATTCACTTCGCTTTAATTAGAACCGGAATCTTTATACCGCTCGGACAGTCGGACACCTTTTGCTGAGCTCATGTATGTAGATGTAACCAAATGGGTTCACTTCCACGAATGCAACATTTAAAGCCCGATGCGTGAATCAATGACCGCTGCTGGTCCAATATTATCCGATCTCTCGGCAACTCACTTCTAATTCTTTGTTACGTGTTTCACAAGGGTCTTGATACATTGGTCCAGTTAGTCATTAGCACCTTCCGTAATCCATGCAAATTGTATGGCGTGTCGTTTTACGCTCTTTCGCTGATCTCTCCCTAGTTACGTAGTACGGTGATGAAGCACTAATAGAAGTGAAATGGATAACATCAACGTGGTTTACCTTCCTTATAAATCAGGCGGCCTGCGCAAATACAGTAAAAAGGTCGTAGAAATAGGGCATGTTTTTCTAGCAAATTGCTGAAGCATTTGTGGGTAAAATTTTCAGGCAATATGCTTTCGTGCCCCAGATTTACCGGTTCGTCGACCGATTTCGTGTTGGGAGCGCTTCGGCATTTCACCAGGTGATGTTCGTTTAAACCGCCGCTTCCGAAGCCCGAATGGATATATTTTTAGAGAAACTAATATTCTATTTCTGCAATATCGTTCAGCCGTCTCTCCAATATCGCTTTGGGAAAGTGTTTTATAGACTGCACGCACGGTTTATTTCTACGGTACCGAACAGTAACACTGAACACGTGTTCTAGAATAATTGAACGCGTCAATTAGGTATTTCGAATGTGCAGTTTTTCCTCTTAACAAAATTGTTTATTATTTGATAGTTTTGCTTTCGAGAAGCGTGCGATGGATTATAAATCGAGGGTTCCCAGTGATTAAGTTATCTTGGAAACTGCTAATCAGACCGAGCCGTCTAATATAGAGGTCAGTGTAACAGCTCATTGATTCTATTATCTAACTGCTCAGATAGATTTCTTTCATTGAACTCGTTCATCCCGCTTTCTTCCTCCCAACCCCCATGTCATGCAGACCAAGATCAGCCAGGTCACTAGGGAGCAAAAATCTAATCTCTTTATCAAGTTGATAAACGTGACGTTCTTCAGCCTAGCGTCTGTCTTTGCTTGACGGGAACAGAATACAAATTTTATTATAGTAAGACTTGTGACTGTTTTCGTTCTTACACGATACTTTGGCTCCGATAATATTTTGTACGAGTAGATCGTTTTTTACCGAAGTACTATAATTATGTTTTTTCAGAAAACCAACGCCGACACTGAAATACTTTTCATTTTGTAGATTTACAAGGCTTATTTATTATCTCGTCTGCTCTAGCGGCATTTTCTGTTGTAGCGGAAAGAGTGAATGCCGGAGCGGTGAATGATCCAAGTTAATTGGTATACGATTTACGCTGTTGCAGTCGGCGCCATCTAATTTTTGGCGCCTAATGCTCAAAGTTGCACAGCGTGCTATGGAACGGGCTATGCTCGGTGTTTCTTTAATCAGAAATGAGGAGATTCGTAAACGAACTGAAGTCACTGACATAGCCCAACGGATTAGCAAGCTGAAGTGGCAATGAGCAGGGCCCGCAGAACTGACGGCCGATAGGGCAGCAAGGTTCTGGAGTGGAGGCCACGTACCGGATGCAGCGTGAGACGTCCATAAACAAGGTGGACCGACGACCTGATAAAGGTAGCAGGAAGGCGCTGGATGCAGGCCGCTACCAACCGTGCGATGTGGTGATGATGTCATTGGGGGAGGCCTATGTTCAGCAGAGACATGGACAGTACCCGATATGGAAAAGAGGAAGATATATGCCCTAGAGTTGTGCTGCTGGAGAAAGATGCTCGGGATATCATGGACAGAGTTCCGTACCAATGTGTCCATACTCCAGGAGCTCGGTGTCGGTAGTACAGTCGCGCATACTGCAATACTTCGGACATGTTTTGAGGCGGGATGAAAACTCCATAGAACGACTGGTCGTCCAAGGAAAAGTCGAAGGAACCCGATCGCGTGGCAGGTCATCAATGCGCTGGACCGACCAAGTGAAATCAGCAGTGGGAGACCGCGTATGTGACTGCACTAGACAGTCTGCCAATAGAGAGAGATGGAGGGAGATCGTGCAGAGTTGTATCCGCCTCTTTAACCGATGTGAATAACGCCTCAACGTGACCACGACCGCTCTGCCAAGAGCGTAACGAATAAGAAGAAGATGTTCAGCAGTGGACGTCCTGTGGTTGAAATGATGATGATGAATGCCATCGTGTTCTTCCCTTCAATCATTAATGTATGAAATGTACTGTTTTTTCTATTTGAGTACTGTACATATTAACGGAAGGTCAAAACAGTGGCGCCTAAAGGAGGCGCCGCGTAGTCGTTCCGTTAGAATAGGAATGTCGATGTGCTGCTGCGAAAATAATGTTCTATCTCACATATGCATAGATAGGGAAGACTTACGATAGAATGGGCCTATTATTATTTGTGTTATCTGATACATTGTCAAAGGATATAACAATACTTCGGGGAAAATAATTACCTGCTAATCACAAAGAGGTTTGGAGACAAAAGAAATCAGTTGCCTTGGAACTTATCAGATTATTTTTATCGGTTTTTTATAAAATATGCAAAGGTAGGAACTATTATTTAAGTAGACTTCTTGATTAGAAAGCGAAATAATGGAATACAAATCACTTTTTTTTTATTGTGAAATAAATCAAATGCTTTTAAGTAAGTAGAATAATTTCTTTGATGCCAGGCTTCTTGAAATAAGTAAAATTACCTAGAGGAAAAGCACAGCATTTATGTCTAAGACATAAATAGCTAAACACTGTTTTCAATAAGTTTTATTAGATAAGTCAATGATCAAGGGTAGCAATTTCTACTAAGTTACATTTTATTTTCATGGAACTAATAATGTAATTTAAATTTAACTTAAACCACCAGGGTCAACGAATCAGGGTAACCAGATTTATTATTAATAATAAATAAAATTGAATGAATAATGAAATTATTTAAATTAGGTGGGTACCATAAACACAGTAGATATATTATGTAGGTAACCACCTATTTTTTACTTTTATTATTTTATTTTGATGAATACGCCTACCTAAATTTAAAAAAAAATTGCGATTATGTAATCGATGGGAGTAGGTATTTTAGGTCGGTAGTAACTAGCTATTATATGATTTATATGTATAGTTGCTTAAAATCTGTTAAAATTATTTAGAGTGGGCACCCCCTATCTTGTCATTAAGTGTGTATTACCACTTAAATTAACTGAAGTAGCTGCTACTTTGTGTTATTATTAATTCTTATGTAAATGAGGCTTCTAATATTAATTCTAATTTTATTATGATTAACCATGCCTATTTGAGGAAAATCACCCACCCTACCTATAACCGTTTACCTCATTATTTTTTTCTTCCAACAAAATTAAGTAGCTAATAAAAATTATTAATAAACGATAAATAAATTAATTAACGATTAATTTTAAATATTAAAAATAATTAACGGTAAGTAGGTACTTACATTCACAAATGAATAACGCCGCTGTGAAGAAATAAACAGCATTACACTGAGTTCTTGCTTTTTAGACAGACAAACTATTAATTACTTTAATTTAACGTTTTTTATTTTAAACACTAGAAAGTTTTAACGTAAACATACAAATTAAATCACATAAAATACTTGAAAATACTGGCTGAAAAGCTGAAATTCCGAAATGTTCCGAAACAATACAAAAAATGTAAACAATCGATGACGAATTGACGACAACGCCGCGACACCACAGATTAAAAGCAATTTAAATTAAACGCCAAAGACTGTTTAAAATTATTGGTCGTACTCGTAAGTAACAGGCACCGACGTGTGATGACTGATAAATGTAGCAAGAAGGCGCTGGATGCAGGCCGGTACCAACCGTGCGATGTGGAAGTCAAAAGTCATTGGGGGAGGAGGCCTATGTTCCGCAGTTCCTATGGCTGAAATGAAGAGAAATGATGGTGATAATGACACAAATTATGTGTGCGCATACCTTTATATTAAGGACGTCGGTACATCTTTATGAATCAACTCTTTGTAGTCCTGTCAGTGTCACCAATGTGTCACAGGTCACTGTCAATTTAATGTCAGTCAAGGAGAGGCGGTAAAAAATTCATGAAAGTGTGTGTATTTTTACAAAAATCTCAGCTTTTGTTAACTGTGAACTTAATCTTTTTAGTTAGATAATGTAATCTGATCCGAAACCTGCAAAAATGGAAGAAGACAGTAAGCAATATTAGTTATATTTTCAATATCTTCGGTTACAACAAGGTTATGCATCGTTGTTGACAAATAAATTTTTGTTTGATATTCCAGAATTAATAAGAAGGAAGAAGAAGGCTCTGAATGCGAGTAATAGACGAGTTCTGGCCGAGGCTTGTAATGATTTGGCGACTTATTATTACAAACATAATCGTTATAGCGACGCCCTTGACGAGTATAAGCATGAGGCTAGTATTTGCAAAGAGCTGGGGCTTCGTCTGGAGTGGGCGACTTGCAACAGGATGATCGGTGAGATGCACATGCTTATGGCGGAATTTGACAAGGCCCTTAAGTATGAGGAGCGGCATTTGGGTAAGCACATTGGATTCTTCATTTATTATTTGAGTATTTTATAACAAGTTATTCCATGAATTCTCGTAGTCTCTGTTGGATGTTTTTGTTTTGAGCAAGCAATGAAAGGCTGTAATATTGTTAGACTATCACCTGTTTAATTTACTATCAGCTGTTTATTGGACTATCAGCTGTTTGTATTTATCAAATGTCACTATGAAGACTCATGTTTTTGTGTGGAGTGGATACATGATGTATGTTTTTACTTTTGAATGACTACAAATCCAAACTAATTATTATTATAGCTATTGCAAAAGAGCTGAAAAACTTAATAGAAGAGCAGAGAGCTATGGCAACACTTGGCCGGATATATCTTCTGCAGGGACAAAGTACCACAAATGAAGCAGAAGCCAGAACTTCACTGAAAGCTGCTGAAAAGGCGTTCATGAAAAGTCTTGTGTTGTGTGAAAGGTTTGTTTCTTTATCTATTTTCATGTTCAGTTGTTAATTTTTTTGATATTTTTGTCATAGTATATCTTACATGTATACTAGCCTACTATATTTTTAATGTTATCTATCCTTTTATCTTGAAAAAATCAAACTTCCATGTGGAAAATCATTTAAAAATAAATTTGCGCTGGAAAATTTTAATAATTAATTTCAAAAACCTTTTTATCATTCTATTCCATTTATGACGTCATCATTTCATCATGGATTTATGTATCTTGTAATTGTTATTTCAGTCTGCATGGAAAAACTACTAAACACGAGTTGATGGACATGCGAGCCCGTCTATTGCTCAACATTGGTGTAGTCCAAGAACACCTTGGCTTCTTCGACAAGGCCATAGACTGTATAAGGAAAGCAATCAGTATATGCTCCAACGAAGACTTGTTTGAGGTGCTACACAACTGTTACACCACTGAAGCGTCCCTTCATAGCAATAAGAAGAAGGACTATGCTAAAGCGTTAAGCTGCTTGAATAAAGCACTGGAAGTAGCTAGCAGACTTGAGGATAAGGTCAGTCTGCTTAATTTAGTTTAATTAAATTAAATCCTTAGTGAATTTGTAATTTATTTTTATTTTTTTAAAGTTATGTTTGTATTCTTACAATAAAATAAAACAGCAAGACATGTTTTACAAAGTTTTGTGTTCTAATATTTTTTTTTTTTTTTTATTAAAATTAAGTACTTATCAGCCTTACTGCACACATTGGAACTATATAATATTTGTCCTTTATTATAAACCTTGGAATGTTTCTAATTTTCAGGTATTAAAAACTTGTGAAACATTGTCTATAAAAGCAGACATTCTGTGTAAAATGTCTGACTATCAGAGTGCAAAGCAAGTTTTGCTGAAGGCTTGGAAGTTGAAGACCCCTGATGAAGAAGAGCATGAGAATATTGAATCAAACCTTAAAGTTGGTGAGTAGGCTTATTTGGCAGCTATATTTTAAAATTTAAAAATGTGACATACTGCCGTTTCATGTAGCTGTTACAGTCACAGCACACGATGCGTTGCGGCGGCGGTGCGACGCCGGAGCGGTGTCGCTGCGTCGTTTTACATTGACATATTTCTGACGGGCACATAAGCGATGCGGCGCCGCAATGCATCGTGTGCTTTGGCTCTAATAGGCGGAATTTAGCAACAAAAATGATTAGTCTTATAATTTGATAGCTGCACAAAATAATACAAAAATATATTTGCAGTTGCAGCAATGTGTTATACAGAAGACCTGCTCATATCTAGTGATCCATCCGACCACATTACGTTCAAGAAACTGTATGAGAAGCTCGGTGACGGTGCATGCCACTTGAAGAACTATGCTGGGGCCGTAGAGTATTACCTGAAGATGTTGGACCATGCTGAGCTCGCTGGTGACTGTGGGAAGACGCTTATCCCTATTTACGTTAGGTAAAATTATGAAATTAAAACTAGATTCTTGTATTTAATGTGGTTTATATTGACTGTAAAGAAACCAAATAAGAAAACTACATAACAGTTACTCAACATATTCGAGAAATTTTTTTTGAGTGCATGAGTCATAGACACATTTATTTTTAACTAGCTTTTGCCCGCTGCTTCACCCGCGTGAAATTTCGTTTGTCACAGATCGTCATAAATTATAGCCTTTAAGTTATTCTGGATTATAAACAATAATACTGTAAAGTTTCATCAAAATCAGTTTAGTAGTTTTTGCGTGAAAGAGTAACAAACATCCAGACATCCAAACTTTCGCATTTATAATATTAGGAGGATTATTATTTTTATTAATATGGCTCAAGTTTTACACAGTTATTTATTTGTCAAAAATTACTATTTTCAGTTTATACCAAACTTACAAAGACATGGGCTCTTACAACGAAGCACTGGACTACTACGAGAAGGAGTATGAGCTGATTAAGGATGTTCCCAAGGAGGCGTTCACCACCCTGTATAATATCGCTGAAGCTCTGTTCCTTGCTAAGAAGCCATACCACCAGGTCCAGAAAGCTTGCCTTGATGCCAGGAATGCTGTAAGTTGCAACCTATACAAAAGAAAATAAATATGTTACCTTACCATACCACTTTTGTAACATAATATTATGGATGCAATAAATTATTGAGTATTGTTGAAATCAGTAAAACCACTAAAGGTGTGTGTATTTTTAAAGCAGTAGAAGTTCGTGACTCCATCCATTCGTAGTAAGCGACAAGTCGTCTGAATTTTTTTCTTGGAAACACAAAAACCAGTGCGTCACGGCGTCATGTCGTCTGCTGCATGGAGTCTATTCATACCTTTTAGAGTCAAATTTACATACGAGAGACAATTATTTTACTTTAATTTTCAAGCCACGATAGCCGAACGGTGAAGGGGTCGGACTGGCCGACTCGTGATTCGGGGAACGCGGGTTCGAATCCGTAATTTGTGTGCAATACAAATGAAATTACTAATATTCTTTTTAAAAATTATGATCCTTAATTATGTCAGGTTTTATACGATTTCTATTCAAAATGACCACTGTTTTAGTCTATGTAGTCTCTAGTATGTTGTCCATTAATTAATTATTCATCAATATTAGTGATTATGTTGTACAAATTGCGTCATTATATTGACACGAAATTATTCCCATTACATTATCTTTATCCACAAACAGTGTTAATAAAACCGTTTTCACCTCTAAATTGTAAAAATGAAAATTTTTAGTTTTAGAGACAAAAAGATTTTAATTATAAAAATAATTTTACAGGCCAAGGAATGGAACAAAAAGAAATGCGAGATCAGAGTGCTGAAAAGCTTGCTGAAGTACCAAGAGGAGTATGGCGAAACTGACAAAATGGAGGACATCAGAAACGAACTAAGGGCGCTGGGATATGACGACTTCGATAATCTGGACAATTCTGAGGATGAACAGAGCTCTGTAGGAGGAGGCGACGAGGACACCACTCATATTGGTGATGACGTGTGCCTTGACGATCTTACAGGTAAATTGAATAATTTCGTTTCAGCCAAATGACGTCCACTGCTGGACAAAGGCCTCCCAAGGATTTCCAAAACGACCGGTCCTTGCTGTCCGCATCCAGGATCTTCCCGTGACCTTCAACAGACCGTCGGTCCACCTAGTGGGAGGCCTGCCTACGCTACGTCTTCCGGCCCGTGGTCGCCACTCGAGAACTTCTGCCCCATCGGCTTAAGTACTCAAATATTGTTTCAGTTTGTGGTTATCTTCATTAAAGAGAAGTTTAGGGGGCCTGCAGTATTTAATTTAAAGACATATTCCACAGAAACTTCACCCTATGTTTAAGGATCTTAAAGATAAAAGAAGAAAAGTATTTTAAATCAATTTCTGCATGTTACAAATATGTCTCGCACAAGTGGGTTGACTAAAAATAGCACACAAACAACATAATAGTATGGTGTATGTATGTTTTCCTTCTAGACTTATCTGACACTAATGATGAGGATGTAGCTGAAAAGACGAGAGAAACCAGGAGACGTGGGAAAGGATTCACCATCAAGAAGAATATGAAAGGCGAAACACAACTGCATGTGGTGAGTTTGCTTTAAACGCCTACTCCGCTGAACTAATTTGGATAATATGTTGTATGAATGAATTTAATGGTAGCTTTGATATAAAACAGTCTGTATTGATGGAAATTGAAACCTAACCTACACCTAAAAAACTAAAGCCCGTGAGCACGTACAATTTGGTCCAATGACCCCTAGCTACCCATCCTTATCGCTCGCGCGTAATTATATTGCTGTCGCGACTGTGCGACTGGCGCCCGCAGTAAGTGTGCGAGCGTGATAGAAACATAATTACGCGCGAGCGATAAGGATGGGTAGCTTGGGGTCATTGGACAAAATTCTACGTGCTCACGGACCAGACTATAGACAAAGTGAATATGCGTCAAATGGATATCCACTCAGTTTTAGGCTGACTTTTGTTGAATAGCTCAGAAGAAACAAAAATTTGTCACATCACCATAAGGATTCTCAACACACTGTTCTCTATTTCCAGGCTTGCATATCAGGCAACAAGCTCCTAGTAGAGAGGTTGCTAGCCAAAGGGCACCCAGTGAACATCCGAGACAACGCAGGCTGGTTGCCGTTACACGAGGCGTGCATACACGGCCGCTTGGAAATCTCCAATATACTCATTGATAGTGGAGCCAATATCAATGATAGGGGGGGATCTAACTGCGATGGTAAGTCTGATTTTATTTTATCAAAATAGCGGCCGCCCGCGACTTCGTACGTGTGGTACCCCTTAGGGGTGGAGTTTCGTAAAATCATTTCTTAGCGGATGCCTACGTCATAAGATCTACCTGCATGCCAAATTTCAGCCCGATCCGTCCAGTGGTTTGGGCTGTGCGTTGATAGATCACTATGTCAGTCAGTCACCTTTCAGTTATACATAATTATATTTAGATAGATACTCCACTACAGCTTACCACGAAGGTTTAACGGGTCTCGTGTCGGAGACAGTAGGATCACCTGGACAGAAAGACACAAGAAAGTCGTGAACTTTGTTTTATTAAGTGTGCAGTGGGAGTATAATAATTATAAATTTTAATGCGAAAGTTTGGATGTCTGGATGGATGTTTGTTACTCTTTCACGCAAAAACTACAGAACGGATTTTGATGAAACTTTACAGTATTATTCTTTATAACCCAGAATATCATATAGGCTATAATTTAAGACGATCTGTGACAAACTAAATTTCACGCGGGTGAAGCCGCGGGCAAAACCTAGTTTTTCATACATTTTCAGATACTACAACTATCGATGAGCAGTCAGTGAGCATTAATTGTTTGTCGACTGATTTTTATTATAACTATGTATTTGTATTTCAGGTATAACACCATTGTATGACGCAGCGAGCAATGGTCATTTAGACGTAGTTCAATTATTATTGGAAAAGGGCGCAATACCATCTCTCAAAACTGACTTCGGCGAGACTCCGCTCAATGCGTTACAAAAATGGCGAACTAGCACCATACTCACACACGACGAAGAAATCCTATACAAAAACATCTGCAACAAAATAAATAATCTAATCGAAAAGACTGGTGGAGTAGACTTGAATAGATCGAAATCAAAAACTCCAGTGAAACCTATAAAAAATGTGTCACCGCCAAGCACTTCGAAAATGAGCAGTAGAATCCAGGAGTTAAATTCGCCGATGAAAAGGCGGAATATTATCGACGATGAAAGTGATGACGAAATCAACGCGTCACAAAATAGAAATCAAGCGGCGTTTCCTTCTGACGACACGGAGTCTTCCGACGACCAATCGGATAACCGTAAAAATAATATATCTGGCGTAAAAGAATACAGAAGCGCCATATCGGCTTTAAGGAACAGAAATGCTAACGAGTTCCCTGAAGTTGACGTGAAAAAGTCCAAACCTAAACCAGCATTACTGACTCCCAATGAAGTAGATGACGATTGGCTTGACGACGATTTGGGCATAAATAAACAAAATAACAAAA
The DNA here is from genome assembly GCF_963855985.1 of Ostrinia nubilalis. Taxonomy (NCBI): domain Eukaryota; kingdom Metazoa; phylum Arthropoda; class Insecta; order Lepidoptera; family Crambidae; genus Ostrinia; species Ostrinia nubilalis. The sequence continues at coordinate 4,832,121 of NC_087100.1, forward strand.
AGAGAAAACTTAGCGACCCATTGACTGTTGTAGCAAAGAAACCTTCACTGGAAAACTTGAAGAATAGCATAGAAAATATAAACAAACTCACTGAACCGTTAGTTGAAAGTAACAAAAATTTAAAGCAGAAGAAATCGCGGATTAGCGATGTCGTAGACATAAGTGACAATAGTTCCGATTCTGACTACTTCCAAAGGAACGAAAATGTGTGTCCGAAAGTAACTGCATCAGAATCTATGGCGAATATAAGTAGAGAGTTGAACGATTCTAAGTATAGAGATAGCAGGGATGGCATGAGACGACGTTGGAAGCGGCAAAGTACGTTACTCAAGGCTGGTTTTCAAAGAAAAAGAGACGATGATGTCTCAAGCAATAGTGGGAGTGAAAATGAATTTTCTAGGAAAGATGTGAGTCGGCGACAAACGCCTACTGGTTCCTTCTCGCGGCATTCGTCTTCGGAAAACTTTAAAAACACAAACGACGGTTTTAACGTGGTCCAGAATATAAATCCAAGTATAATGCAACCTGTGAATGTGATACAGCCGATAAATATAGTGCAGTCTTCCAAGAATGGACGGCCCATGCAAACGCAGATACTGCCTCCGGCGGCTGTGAAAGTGCACATTGAGGATAAGGTGTTGTTGATCTCGCTGAAGTTGGACGCGATGAATAAGTTGACAATCAGCTGGCTGGTTGAAGAAGTTAAAGCCAGATATTACAAGTAAGTTGCTTATTTATAATCTTCACTATTCATCATCATCATCATTTCAGCCACAGGACGTCCACTGCTGAACATAGGCCTCCCCCAATGCTTTCCACGTTGATCGATTGGTAGCGGCCTGCGTCCAGCGCCTCCCCGCTACCTTTACGATGTCGTCGGTCCACCTTGTAGGTGGACGTCCCACGCTGCGTTTTCCGGTACGCGGCCTCCATTCCAGAACCTTGCTCCCCCATCGGCCGTCAGTTCTGCTTACTATGTGCCCTGCCCATTGCCACTTCAGCTTGCTAATCCGTCGGGCTATGTCAGCGACTTTAGTTCGTTTACGGATTTCCTCATTTCTGTTTTATGATTTCTCAGTGGGACACTGTGTAAAATAACTAACTTTGTTTTTTCTCAGTCAGGTTAAGATATTGCAACCCGATTTTCAGAAAAGATATATCTTTTCTAGCATTTTCGGCAAACCTAAGATACCTTGAGACACTTACGCCTTGGGTACTAAAGTACGGCCAACGAGAAGCGATACCAAATGTAAACAAACCCAATGTCATGGGTGAACCCGTCTGACTTTGACATATTTTGGCGGGAGAACGAGACATTACGACAAATATACAAGATGGGAAGAGACAGAATATATTGTCAACTCGACAGTCGTATCGACCTCTTGTATCGCTGCTAGTTGGCCGGCCGTACTTTAGACCACATATTGTATTCTATTATTTTCATTTTTCCAGGCTAACAGGCATCCGTCCAGTATTCAGCCTGATGACGTCAGACGGTGCCATCTTGTCGGAAGACGACCCGCTAAGCCTGGTGCTGTCGTCACCGGAGCTCAAGACGTGCGTCACCAACTGGAAGGCCTCGCCGGCTGAGGAGCGCTACTTGGAGTGCTGCGATGCGTTGAGCATACGTAAGTATACTACATTAGACGGCACATCTGGTCTAGTGTCTGATGACGTCAGACGGCGCCATCTTGTCAGAAGACGTGCGTCACCAACTGGAAGGCCTCGCCTGCTGAGGAGCGCTACTTGGAGTGCTGCGATGCGTTGAGCATACGTAAGTATACTACATTAGACGGCACATCTGGTCTAGTGTCTGATGACGTCAGACGGCGCCATCTTGTCAGAAGACGTGCGTCACCAACTGGAAGGCCTCGCCTGCTGAGGAGCGCTACTTGGAGTGCTGCGATGCGTTGAGCATACGTAAGTATACTACATTAGACGGCACATCTGGTCTAGTGTCTGATGACGTCAGACGGCGCCATCTTGTCAGAAGACGTGCGTCACCAACTGGAAGGCCTCGCCTGCTGAGGAGCGCTACTTGGAGTGCTGCGATGCGTTGAGCATACGTAAGTATACCACATAGAGTCGGCATATCTTCGTTCAGTGTCTGATGACGTCAGATGGCGACATCTTGTCGGAAGAAATGCGTCACCAACTGGAAGGCCTCGCCTGCTGAGGAGCGCTACTTGGAGTGCTGCGATGCGTTGAGCATACGTAAGTATACTACATTAGACGGCACATCTGGTCTAGTGTCTGATGACGTCAGACGGCGCCATCTTGTCAGAAGACGTGCGTCACCAACTGGAAGGCCTCGCCTGCTGAGGAGCGCTACTTGGAGTGCTGCGATGCGTTGAGCATACGTTAGTATACTACATTAGACGGCACATCTGGTCTAGTGTCTGATGACGTCAGACGGCGCCATCTTGTCAGAAGACGTGCGTCACCAACTGGAAGGCCTCGCCTGCTGAGGAGCGCTACTTGGAGTGCTGCGATGCGTTGAGCATACGTTAGTATACTACATTAGACGGCACATCTGGTCTAGTGTCTGATGACGTCAGACGGCGCCATCTTGTCAGAAGACGTGCGTCACCAACTGGAAGGCCTCGCCTGCTGAGGAGCGCTACTTGGAGTGCTGCGATGCGTTGAGCATACGTAAGTATACCACATAGAGTCGGCATATCTTCGTTCAGTGTCTGATGACGTCAGATGGCGACATCTTGTCGGAAGAAATGCGTCACCAACTGGAAGGCCTCGCCTGCTGAGGAGCGCTACTTGGAGTGCTGCGATGCGTTGAGCATACGTAAGTATACTACATTAGACGGCACATCTGGTCTGGTGTCTGATGACGTCAGACGGCGCCATCTTGTCAGAAGACGTGCGTCACCAACTGGAAGGCCTCGCCTGCTGAGGAGCGCTACTTGGAGTGCTGCGATGCGTTGAGCATACGTAAGTATACTACATTAGACGGCACATCTGGTCTGGTGTCTGATGACGTCAGACGGCGCCATCTTGTCAGAAGACGTGCGTCACCAACTGGAAGGCCTCGCCTGCTGAGGAGCGCTACTTGGAGTGCTGCGATGCGTTGAGCATACGTAAGTATACTACCTGGGAGGTGCCTGGATGCGAGCGGCGAAGAATCGGTCTTCGTGGAAATCCTTGAGGGAGGCCTTTTGTCCAGCAATGGGCGTCTTTCGGCTGGAACGAACGAACGAAGTATACTACATACTTTGTTATCAGTATCCAAATTCTTTTTCATAAGTTCTTTAGAACAATTTAACAATACATCTTTATCTTAACTATTTTAAATCGTGGTATTTTTCGCAAACAAATTATTGAATTAAAAGTCTAATTCGCGGGTGCCCATATCTTAAGTTTTAAAGGTTATTGCTTATTTTCGCTCACCATTATGTCTAAGCTTTACAGTTAACTGTGTGTACATATTTTTCTATGAACGAAGCAAATTATCCACGTGGGCCAATTTTGAAACCGCGCGCAGTGAATAAAAATAATTAATTATGAAAAAAAAATTGTTTACTTTACGTAAATTTAAGTGTGATGACGTCAGACGGCTCTATGAGCGCCATCATGTCCGAAGACGAAGTGGGTAGTCTGCCTGGTGTTGTCGTCACTAGAGCTGAAGACCTGAGCCCCGATTACGGTAATTTTTAACGTCTCCAATCCAGACGCGCTTCATCAATTCTGCGATACGATTGGTCAAAACAGCTGACGTACGCTGTTTTGATCATTACGCTGACCAATCGTATCGCGGAATCGATGAAGCGCGTCTGGATTGGAAACGTTAAAAATTACCGTAATCGGGGCTCTGTGCTGCCTCGAGTACCAACGACGGCATATCAAGCTAAACAGTGGCATCTTATGCAGTTGCAATAAGAGTGATTTCTCAAATGCTAGAGATTTTGTTGTTGACTGCACTAGTGATTTGACGAAGTTACGTCGTTCATTATTCGTTGATTGCAAAATAGGACCCTATGACGTAGCGTCATCAAAATCGCATGGTCTATAAAATCTAGGGAAGAATAATATTTTGATAGTTGATAAATGTAGCAGTTTGATAGCATATGTATTTATTCTAAATTTTTATACGATTGTAATTATGTTATATCGTATTCCAGCGCCCTCAGAAGAAATTCAACAAGCAGTAGGCAGGAGTCACACCACCCACAGGCTAGCGCTCGGTGCCAAAACTCTATCGTTCTCGCAAGTCCGTCCTCTCTTTCGAGCGATGACGCACCAAGCGCACATCACCGCAGTCATGATATCAGACAACAACATCGGCGATGACGGACTCAAGTACCTCTCAGATTGTCTATGCACCATGAAACAGCTCACCCACCTCGATATAAGCAGAAACAACATCACAGCTGAAGGAACCAAGCACTTGTTAAACATATTTGAGAAAGCTACACGGCCTATATGCCAATCATTGGAAGAAATCGATATTAGCGCAAATCCTATATCCGATGAAGGGTTCAGAAATGTAGTCAAAATATCACAACACGTTCGGTTAAGGGTGCTTAAGTTAAATAATTGTAGAATAACCGAAAACGCTGTTAATGAGACTGTAAAATCTTGTACAAATTTTAGTAATTTAGAAACAATAGATGTTAGTAATAATGATATTAAGCAGCCTGTGGTTAGTTACCTGATGAGTTCGTTGAATCCAAATGTTGTAACGGAGTTGGATATGGAAAATATTGGCGTGGAAGGAAACGCAGTTGGGTGCATAGCTGCTTTTATGGATTCGGCGAAGGAGTTGAAAATAAGGCGGTTCAGTTTGTCGCACTGCAAACTTGTGGATGGACAGTTTATGAGGATATTCAGGTATTTATAGCTTTGTTAGTTATTTTATCACTTCATTTAGAGAGATATAATATTAGAACCACATCCCAGCCCCCCTAGACAAGTTGCACTTTTTGATCGAATCGATTTTTCGACTTGTTTGCGATTATAATATAACTAGTACAGGTGACCTAGGAATAGATAATATCGAACCAAGTATATTCTTAAATCCAGTAGATATGGCCGAATTAATAAAGATTGTTAGAACAGTAAAAAATACTAATTCCGTAGGGTTTGACGACATTAAAACAGATATTATAAAAGAAGTTATGACTTACATAGCAGTTCCATTACTATATGTAGTCAATTTATGCTTGGTGCAAGGAAAATTCCCAGAAAATTTGAAAAAATCTATCGTAAAACCCCTATTCAAGAAAGGTGAAAAATGTAAAATAGATAATTATAGGCCGGTTACCTTGATACCAATATTCTCAAAGATAATTGAAAAGATAATTTACAGGAGGTTAAATAAATTCTTTAAAAAAAATACAATATCATTACGGAGAAGCAAAATGGGTTTAGAAAAGGTAGGAGTACTTCATTGGCTGCATTTAATTTGATTCGACATATAATGACTTGCATGAACCAAAAGATACCCATCACGGTGATATTCATGGATATGAGTAAAGCTTTCGATTTCGTGTGTCACAAACGTCTCCTAGCAAAATTATCCAAATATGGTATACGAGGTCCAGCGTTTGAATTGATAAAATCATACTTGAGTGGCAGAACACAGTGTGTGGAAATCAAAAGGTATTGTTCGCAATCAAAAACAGTTTTGCCATATAGATCTTCTTATGTTAATAATAAATTCGGTGTTCCCCAGGGCAGCATACTGGGGCCACTGCTTTTTTTGCTTTATATTAACGATTTGCCTAAACATGTATCGCAGGAATGCATCTTGTTTGCAGATGACACCACCCTTATTATTGAACGTAAAGACATTGCCACATATAACATTGAGGTGAATAACATATTATCTCAGGCCATAGCATGGCTCAAATGTAATAATTTAAAATTGAACGCTGGCAAAACAAAATACATACAGTTCCGGACAGTAAGAGGTAACTCACAGCCTTTAAATGTTACAGTTAATGATGACCCCATAGAAGAAGTTACACAAATAAAATTCCTAGGTATGAATGTTGATTGCCATTGTAACTGGAAGACTCATATTGATGACCTGTGCACAAGAGTTAACAAATTCGTGTATGCTTTAAGAAGGGTTAGCAGAGTTGTATCTGTAAAATCTGCGCTCATGGCTTACAATGGCTACGTTGACTGTATTCTTCGTTACGGTATTATTCTATGGGGAAATTCAGCATATTCTTGTATCAAGAATATCAGCATATTCTTGATACAAAAAACCGATTCCTGTCGGCCATACTTTCAAAAACATAATATTCTTCCTATTCCAAGTTTATATGTATATGAAATTTGTCTATTTGTAACTAAACATAAGTCTCTTTTTGTAAAAAAACAGGAAGCTACTAATAGGAGAATACGATCCCAATATTTGTACAAATTACATAAACCATGTGTAAAACTGTCTGCAGTGTCACGAAATGCCTATATTATGTGTATAGATATCTATAATAAATTACCTGATCGCTTTAAAGATGATGAATTAAGTTTAAGTTCGTTTAAGAGGCTCACTAAATTGTGGTTATTGAAACATTGTTTCTATAGTTTGAAAGATTTTATGGAGCATAAGGAATAGTTTTTTAATTTTATTTTAAGAGAAATGTGTATACACCTGTAATGGTAGGATTTGGCGATCTAACTTTATTATTGCAATAACTACTGCAAATGTAATGTACCCAAATTTATGCACAATAAATTATTTGATTTGATTTGATTATAGTGGATCTAGCTAGACCCACAGATCATAAAACATTTAAACAAGGACAACAATCCCTCATGGAATATTTTAACCTGAGAATACTATTTATAATTTATAAGTTACTAACCTTTTAGATACTCTAGAACAGGGTTTTCTAAATTTTTTTTGCCAAGGAACCCTAATTGATTATACTTTTCCTAGCGGAACCCCCGTACTACTCCGCCCGCACGCCCTGCCCCTCCCTTGTGCGTAAACAAGTCGGTGCGAGCGAACAACGTCGGTCACGAAACGTGGGATAATATTTTTTACGGAACCCTTGCGGCCTTTCCAGGGAACCCCAGGGTTCCGCGGACCACCTTTCGGGAACCGCTGCTCTAGAATGTGTTTTATAAAATATGTTGATTGAAAGTTTTATTACTCAGTATAATATAAACAAGTACACAATTTCGTTTACAGATCACTTGGGCGCGCCAAGCACCTTCAGACGGTTACATTGAAACACAACATGCTAACGTTCATATCCCTCAAGAAGCTACTGCAGCGACAACCGCCAGTCCCCCAGATAAATCTACAGGGTTGCCAGGATATATTTAAATACTCCCCAGACTCGGATTTCACCGTGTGGCTACCTGCTGTCAACTTCGGCAGATGCACACCAGAAATTAACGTGACTCCAGTCGCGAAATCTGACGCGGAGAGGGAGAGCTTTAAAATATTCTGTAAGACGTGGCTAAATAATTGCTTCAACGGGCGAGGACTGATAGAACACGGTGATGCGGGCGTCATTAGGTTCACGGCGAAGTGACAGCCCTATGTGTAGTATTTGTATTTATTTTGTAATTTAATAACGATGAAGTCACGTGGTGAAGGTAGACTAATTATCATAAATGTATAGATGTCCTCTTGTTTTATACTATGTATAAAAGTTTAATGAAAGGTTAACTGAATGATGAACCTAGGATAGCGCGGAAAATTTGGACTTCGAGCTAGCTAACGCAGATATGCCTATTGACGTCACTATCAATCTCTACCAATAACTAAGCATAGAATTTAGATATATCGCGTCAATTTGTTGTTTCTCGGTTAGTTTAGTAGTTTGTATAGACGTATAGATTGTAAATAATAGTAAATATCCATTTCATATTCCATTATGAATTAAAATCCTGACTTATGTTTCAAATCAGAATCTTTGTTGTTACATCACCATAACTCACTCAGCCTGTATTATTTGTTCAAAGTAATTTATTAAATAAGTTAGTGTTATGTACGGTTATTAAACTTTTATAAGTATACAAGTTTTTTTACTTTCAAATCGAAACGATTTTACATTAGATTCTATGTACTATACAAGTGTCCCAAAATTAGCACGTCACACTGACACCAGAGGTAGATGGGCTTCAGGGTCTATTCCACTTTGATCACCTGGCTTTGAACAAAGTGGACTTCCAGCGACAATGTAGTGTCCTTTGATCACCCACGGACACGATGCCCTGGGTGATCAAAGTGGACTCCAGTTAAATTATTATTTTAGTGTCCTTAAAATTACAACACAAAATAACGAGACGACGAGAACACGAGTGTAGCACGAAACGCAAGTGTGACGTGCTAATTTTGGGACACCCTGTATTATGATTATCTTAACCTCTCCTATGCTTTGTCTCATATAGTTCCAAAATACTGGACTGTCCTGTCGATGACATTGACAGTGGGGCGCCACCGTCAATACCGGATCGCTGATTCAGATTTTTGCCATGTTGGAAACCATATAGTTGAACGATGGTAGCGCCCCCCTGTCATTGAGTTTGGCGGGACAGTTCAGCGTGGGTCATCTATATCTGTGCAACCTCTGTCAACTGCTTTGTCTCAGATCTAAGACAAGACTACTTTGGTCATTTTGAATTTGAAACATCATTTGAAAACCGTAGCAGTTGGGGGTGCAGTTTTGCGCGGCTCAATAGCACGCCAAAGGTTAATACCTATGTTAATACCATTTCATTTTATTAATTTAATTGACTCAGAGCTGATTGAATAAAACACATTTCTCACCGCTCCTCTTCGCTTCAGTGGTGGTGGAGAAACGGCCTTAGTAAATAAATAAATCGATAAATCAAGTCTCCTTGATCATTTACCTACCGATTATATACAAAAGATGTATAGTTTAAGTTATCCTTGCTATTTAGATAAATGTCAAAACTGTCAAATAAAAAAATTATAACCTAACCTCAAAAAGTCACGTCTTGTTTTTCAAAACATTACTTTTGCAGCAGTGCGTGGTTTTAAATTGTAAAAGACAATAATTGTTTTATTAAATTTATTGAAAGTGGAATAAAAAGAACCTCCAAAAATGGCGGAACAAGTAAATCAACGTATAGAGAATATGATAAATGAGTTAGAACAGATGAGACGTACTAACTTATTTGACGACGAAGAAATTAGGTGCGTAAGTTTTAATTACATGCTATATTTTTGTATTAAACGCTTATTAATATTAATATCTTTACATTATGTTAAATGTACGAACTGTAATACATTTTATTTGTTTAGGGAAATCTCACGTAAACGCAAGGAATTTGAGTACAGAATCCAACGAAGAGTCAAACAGAAAGAAGACTTCGTTCAGTACATAGCGTATGAAATCGCATTGCTTGAAGATATTTCCCTTCGAAGAAAGCAGGCCAAATTGGGCGAGAAAAAGAAGGACATTGAGTTTGCAATAGCGAAGAGGCTGAACAAAATATTCAAACAATTTATTTACAGATTCCAAAATGAAGTTGAGATATATTTTGAGTATATTAAGTTTTGCAAGAGCGTAGGTTTTGATCAAGCTATATCCGGCATTATCGGCCAAATGCTACAGGTAAAAGAGACATTAGTAACAAAAATCTTTAAGAGATTTGAATAACATACTAAACCAAGCATATTAAATTCCAGATTCATGGTGACAAGCCTAAAATGTGGCAATTAGCTTGTAAATGGGAGAAACAAGAACAAAACAATTTGGAGACGGCTAGAAATTTTCTGCTAAAAGGAATTCATAGGCATCCGGAATCTGACATCCTTTACTTAGAACTCTTCCAGATAGAGTTAACATTGTGTTTTAGAGCTAAATCTGAAGAACAGGATGTGGTATGTATTTGTATTGGAGTTACCTACAAAATACCTCAGTTTATTAGTAAGAATGTAGTAATATTCTATTTATTGATATTTGCAGAAAACACAGCTCAAAAGGGCAGATGTGATATGGCGGAACGGCATTAAACATGTGCAAGACATACATTTCTTATTCAAATTGTATGATATTTGCTTGAAATTTGAAGCAGATGACTCAATCAAAAATGCTATCAAAGAAGAAATTTGGTCAAATCGTGACAATAAGGATGTTTGGTCTTACATTGCTTCTAAAGAGTTGGAAGTAAGTGTTGTTCAACCTTACGCAAGGATGCGCTCCATGATAAAATCTTATTGAATATTATAACAACAAATATTGTGCAAAATCGATCAAAGGGCTATATAAAAGTTTATTGTGGTGTGCATCCTAAGCCTACTAGTGTATGCTGATCTGAATTTTCTTGCATTCTACCTACCTATATAATTTTTAATTTAAATTATGATAACAATTGTGTTATTTTTCAGGGAGTACACTGGGAAGAAATTGAAGACTATTGTGATGAAGAAAGCAACTACTCTGAGGAATTAAAACATTTTATTGGAACTTACAAAGAAGCTTTGACTCAGGTTTATATTTTGTAGCATAATTGAATTATTCTTTTATCTTTCTAAAAATATAATTGAAATTACAGTAATGTTAATTAATAGATACTAAAGTAATGTTATTAGTTCTCAGATGAATCTTTATGCACCAAATTCCTTCATGGCCTTCTTGGTGCAAGTGAGTCTGTCTGCTCAGATTCCCAAAAAATCTGGGCTGTGAAGGATGCATGGTTATTTGGATTGGAAAATGATGTACTGAATAGTGAAATGTTTGAATTTGGCTTTGAAGTGTTGAAATTAGAAAATACTAAATCAGAAAAGGAACTGCTTGAGGTAAAACCTACTTTTGGATTTATTCAAATGTAATAAAATAATTGGATCTTCTATTAATTTGTATATTGTTTTAGATCCTAAAGTCAACATCATTAAAACTCAAGCAATCTGTGTATGTATGGGAACAAATATTGGCATTATGTAAAGGTGATGAAAAACTATTGCTGCAAACTCTTCAGGAAGCTACTAAGATGTTAAAACCTGATGATTCTGTTCAGCTTTGGAATCTGATGCTGGAAAATGTTGACTCCAAGGAACTTGTAAGCATTTTTTGGGCTTTCTTATCTTAAGAGCAGTGTTCTTGCTTGTTATAAATTTAGGGCAAGTTAAGTTTGTTATCCGTGTATTGTTTATTTCAGTTGAAGAAGTTGTACACCAAGTTCCAAAATTGTGAAAGCTCTGTAATGTTGTCCCTCAAACCCAAACTACTGAAAAAAATGTATGAACTCAATGGTCTAAAAGCAGCTCGGGATATGTATGAAGAGCTGATCAAAGCTCCACCAACTCAGGTTGAAGTCCACAAAACTATGATTGAAATAGAAAAATCTCAAGAGAAACCAAATACTAAAAATATCAGGAAGTATTATGAGTGCTTAGTTCAACAACATGGAAGCGACAATGTTGAAGCATGGATGGATTACATGAAGTTTGAAACTGAACTTGGAAACACTCAAGCTGCAAATATTTATAGGAGAGCTGTTGCAGCCTTGAAAAAAGAATTAGTTGAGGTCTTTATCAATGCTCAGACAATGGCTAAATTAAAATAGTATTGTTTTCGTATCTGTTGTTTTTCTATTTGTAAATGAAAACACTAGTGACAAATAAAATATATTTATTTAAATATAACCACACCTTGGCTCAACAATCTAGCAAAACGAATAACCACATAGTACACCATTTATACTAAAATTATTTACACTTTCCATTGTACATATAAACTCTCTACAAGAGGTTGAAACTACTTTGGTGGTTGTGGAATAACACTTAGCAAATAAACAGAAACAGATAAATGCAATTAATATTTAGGATTGAAGTGATTATTGCAAGACTGCAATAGGAGCAATGTAGTACCTAAAGATTAGGGATGAGCCTCGCTTGTGTTGTTTGTTCCTCAACAAGTCTCTCCAGCAAGTTTGCCAAGACGGGTACACCGGCATCAGCGGTGGATTGCCAGCCTTCAAGCTGCAGCCAGCTACAGCCATGCAGGTTGATACAACAACCAATGGATAGGTTATTGTACTGGTCACAAATGTCAGGAGAGGGACTGTGTAGTATCTCAGGTCCTTAGTTTTCACTAGATATTTGTTTACATAGTATGCCATGACTGCGGTCGCGGCTACACATGTCAAATCTCCAAGTAATTTAGGAATAATCCCATGGAAGAATCCACGTATGCCGTCATCTCTGTAGATCGATACAATAGCACCAATTAACGAGCTGTACTCCTCTTCTTTCCCGATGAAAGATGCCATCATTCTGACTGACACCACATGGAATGGGTAGGATACGATAACTGAAGCAGCGTGCATTATCAGGTCTCGACGTCCGAGCTTGATGTAATCCTCCACTTTGGGTTCTTCATCATTGACAATATTGGGAGGATCAGTGATTTCGGGTAGGTCAATTCCACAAGCGTGGATCGCTTTCGCAGAAAGTTGACTAGACGCGATCAGTCCAAGTACTCGCGCGGAAAGGCCTCTGTAGCACCCGAAAAATCCATCTTGGGTCTTGATGTACTTGATATATTGGAAAACGTTAGGTAATATCATGGCAGGACGGCCGAAAAGAGTTGTTGAGCGGCGCGGTGCCATAGGCTCGTACCCGAGCTGTATGAGAACCTTCGCATATTCCATAGGATGGCATATTGTCGTTACAAGTAATTGTGACGGAAGAGCCGCTATTTTCTCCTTTTCAATTTCGTCCATAATCTAACAATTTCACGACCTTCTGAAATCAAAAAATGAGTAAATTGACAAACCAATGGTGCCCAAAGACAAAAATATTTATCAAATGACACTAATGTCAAAATTAGATCAAAGACAACTATTCTGTTTTTTTTATTAATAGCATTGGAGGTTGTAAATTCGCCAAACTTTATTGGCTAACTTCTCAGTTTCTCACTTTGCTTTGTGCAATGGGAATGGGAATTTCAAAATTAAAAATGATTTTAGGTTTTGGGTGTTCGTTCGTTTCAGCCAAATGACGTCCACTGCTGGACAAAGGCCTCCTCCAAGGTTTTCCACAATGCCCGGTCCTGCGCTGCCCGCATCCAGGCTCTTCCCGCGACCTTTACCAGATCGTCGGTCCACCTAGTAGGAGGCCTGCCCGCCCACGCTACAACTGTTACTATTTACCACCGCCCTGGAAGATGTCTTCAAGCTTCTGGACTGGAGCGGATTTGGGATAAATAAATATCAACGGCGAGTACATCACCCACCTCCGATTCGCGGACGATATCGTAGTCATGGCTGAGACCTTGGAAGATCTAGGCACAATGCTCGATGGCCTCAGTAGAGCCTCTCAACAAGTGGGTCTCAGAATGAACATGGAAAAGACAAAAATCATGTCTAATGTCCGTGTCGCACCCACTCCTTTGAAGGTTGGAGACTACACTCGAAGTTGTTTTGGGTGAAATTGGAAAAAATAAGCAGTTACTTATGTATGTAGTCAGTATTTAATTACCTGTGTCGTCTTAATTTATTATAAAACAAAATATAGGCACCCAGGTTTTTTAAACATTTAATAGGGTAGTAGTAGTGGTAGTAGGTAGTAGTAGTAGCCGCCATCTAGGTTATAGATGATCTGAATAACCACAGTAGGTGATCTAAAATTTTATAGTGTGTAGGCCTAGGCACCTAGTTGCTATTAAAAGTCTTTAAAACGTTTAATACAAAACATTTAATTCATGCACTTGATGTTAACAATTCATTTGATCCGTCTTCATCTATTTTATATGGCAGTTGTGTCGTATTTGTTGATGTAGGTGGTCCTAAGTTTGGGTCTCTTGTTATGCGATGAGCGATCTGGAAAAAGAAAAGAAAACGATCATGGTTTGAAGAACTTTTGTTAAAAAAAGGCTGCCACAAAGTTAGCAAGTCGAAAAAAAATCTCTCTTACTCTTTTTGCAAGTAACTTTTTAAAAGGTTTTTTTAAAAGGGAAAAAGTTTTTTTGATCAGAGCATGAAGGGATGGGATTCTGAAGCGATCACATCGACGTAGTGCTTTGTTCCGTTTGAAGTTTACACTTGAATACTTACGGAGTTAAATTTATCAGGCTCGACTTCATCAACCTCATCGTCGTCTTCATCTTCTTCATCAGTTTCTTCGTCTTGTACCTTGTGGTTATTCTCTTCATCTTCGTGTTCCATTTCATCTTTTTCCTCCAGAGGTTCGAAGGAGACTTCCTTATCTACTAAATCTGTAAAATAAATTCAGTCAAATCTAGTAACTACCATGCAATTTCATTAGATTTATTTCATTCTTATTGACCAATGAGTTGCAAATTTTTCTTAATCTAACAAGTTTCGTCTTTTATTCCGTGCGTTGGTTGCTATTTTTCCACATTCGCTCTTCTTTAATTTTTAATTGTAAGACATTATAATTTTCTTAATTATCTACTTGAACACCGTCTCTTGTTTAATAGTTGGTAATGCATTTAATTTTGATAGAAATCTTGTTACCTCTGAACCGCAACGACCCTCTCCTGATAAGTGGTTTGTCCTCGTTTGCCATTTCCACCACGACTGTCGGTATAACATCTATCGTTACACCGTTGGACTTTTTTTCGCCATCTTTGTTGGCCTCTCCTTCATCTTTGTTTAGCTGTAATTAAACGTAGCATGAAATAATTACAAAATTGTTTAATTTTAATGCTATGAACTCAGATCAACGAACTGAAAGACCCTTGGCGTCTTAGAACGAGGAGAAACGACTCCAAATAAAAAGAGAAAAGGCACAGATTTTACCTGTAAAAATGAGACACTCGGTTCTTGCAGTTTGATTGCTTTCTCTTTGTTTCTCATGATATTCTCATCTGTTTCCTTTTCTAGGCGAAGTTTGTGTGCTTTGTGAGTTCTCCACATCTACAAAAGATAATTAAGTGCATTATTTTATAGCTGATCAATTATTACTATTCAATAAGTAGGTAGGTACCTACCTACCTACATTATCATCAGTAGGTAGGCAGAAATGTACCATCCTAGACTGCATCTTACTTAACACCAGGTACGATTGCGGTCAAATACCCGCCTTATCCTGCATAAAAAAATACTTACATGTGAACCACAATAGCATAGTCCAAGAAGGAATATGACTATGAGAGCTATGAAGAATTTGTCAGTGTTTTCTTCTTCTGTGTCTGGTTGTTGGTACAGAGAGTCGTAAGGGATTCTGGACGGGGGATCTTCGACCCAGGTTTTATCTACACTCTGTAATTGGAAAACACTTAGTAAATTAGCGAAATAAATAACTCAAATTCCTCAAATCTAATTCTTCAAAGAAGAAGCCTTCGTCCAGCAGTGAAGGTCATTTGGTTGAAAAGAACGAACTAAAAACGACTCACAATAAGAAAGCTCCCATTATGCGTAGAGCCAAGCTGGTCGTGCTGCGGCCAGGCTTCATCGAAGTCTGCTGAACACTGTGCGCTGCGAACCCCTTGCGCGTTCACAGCGTTTACCTTCTCAGAATCTGAGCCATCCGTAAACAGCATGTATTCTTCTAGCGGCTTCATTATGTAGTCGTTTATTTCTACGAAGATGTCTGTGAAGGGTAATGGTTCATTGAAGTAGTTCAGGTTAATATTGAGAGGTAAAATTTACGCAAATACTAAAGAAATGTAGAGCGTTGTTTTATTTGGAATGTATTTGTTACCTCCTCAAAGTCTTTCAATTTGATTGAGTAAAAGATTCTATTGCAGAAAGGAGCTCAAAATTAGATTTTATTTCAAGCCTATTTATTGAGTCTTTTATTGGTCGAATTTAAATATTTACCCCCTTACAAATAAAAAGTTACACAGTTGTTGAACCCTGTTTTAAAATGTCATTTCCATACATCGTCACTTTAAAACACTGTTCAACGAGCGTGTAAGTTTTATTAGTAAGGGGGTTAGAACGTTTGCGTATAGTAGAACAAAATCTATGAATGAGATTAAATCCAGACTCTAGAATTCGTTTTTTGAAATTTTTTAAACATTTTTGAACTCAAAATCACTCCTCCAAAAACGACAACTTATATAATTTTTATTTTGCATACATACAGACAGAAAGAATATTTAATATCAAAATTAACTTACTGGACAGACATCCATTGTACCCTTTGTAGATGATCAGCCTCGGGTCTGTAGTATTGAGGCCTCCTATCTGAACCTCGTTGGACCCCACGTCGTTCACTTCCCAAAGACCTTGAGGTGGTAATTTCTCTAAGGGAACCTCTATTTTATCTATAAGAAGTTTTGCTTCTTGACCTATTCTTGTATAGTAAACTGTATGTCTAGCACCTAGAAATATTGACTTTATAGAATTATCTACAGCGAAAAAGGTATTAATTAACTTATTTTTAGATTTTAGTATACCATTTAAGAAATTCCTATTTTTCACTTCGGCTCCATACGCCGATTCTTCGCGATCCTCTTCAAACTTTAAGTAGCCGTCTTGTGTTATTGCCACTAGTAAGTAATAACTCCGCCTACAATACGATTAGTTCATCACTTATTTATACTTTTAAAGTGCAAGAAGATTAATATGGGCTTGAAATTGTGCTACTTACTTATTCTCAGTTTGCACTAACAGTAACACGGTGTTTTTCTGTCTTAAATCGTTACTTGAAAACGCCAATTTAATTTTGACCTGCAAACATTACCATCTTAGTACAATTTTTTTGGGACTTAGTTGTAATTTCTATGTCATCGTCCACGCAAATTACCTTAGAAATAGGTCCAGGAAGAGCAAAGTTTCTCTGCAAGATACTTTCTCCATTAAATTCAGCTCCCTTTTCTTCCATGCAATATTCTCCAAAGTAGCTGGTAAGCTCGCAGTCACAACTGCTTTCGTGGTTGGTAAAGTCTTCAGTACAGATGCCTCCATTCTTGCAAGGCTCTGAGTCGCATTTCATGTTGCATTCTGCTAAGACGCCTAGAACTCCAAAATAGAGATACAAGTTATTTGATTTGATGGCATTTTTTTTATCATTGTAAAGCTTGAAGACATTATAGAATATTATATTGTTTTTTACTTTCAGCATCTTAAGAATAATAAGATTTGTAATGACGCACTTAATATTCTTCAACTGGTATCAGAAAGAGGCGCTTAAGCGAGTGATGAGGAAAAAGATTAAACATATGACTAACTATAAAAGCAAAACAATGTATTTTAAGGAAAAGATGAACAACCAACAAGTTGGCGTAGCTACTTTCAATTTACCTTGACCTTGATCCACCTCCTGTTGTGCTTTTCTAGAGAGATCTACAACGTGGTCTGCTATTTTGAAACCTCTAACGCAGCCGACGTATCCCCCTTGAGGAAGCAGATTGGCTCGTTGGACCAACTGGAGGGATAAAGGGTCAAATCCACCGAGATTCATTTGGAAGTAGTCAGTTGGAGGCGCTGGCGGTCTTTGTGGACGGATGACCTCTAGAAGTTTAATTATTGGGTGAGTTTTTGATACATCTATGTAGTTGAAATTGTATTGTGATTAGATATTTCTCACGATTATTTTCAATCTTACCTAAATCAGGATTAATCCAAGGCGTATTTGTGTAGTTCGTCAAAAGTTTAGGTACTTTATTAATTGTAGTGTTTTGATCGTTAACATGTAGAGTAGTTGTATTTTCAGTTCTGATGATAGCTATCTGTACACTTTCACCTTTGTTTATTTTCTTGTAAGTTACATTCATTTCTACAATTTCGTCCTCGTGATTGAAAAGGTATATTATTTGAGTGCCGTTGTGAATGAAGAGATGAATGAAGTTGTTGAGATTGTCATTGGCATACAATACTATCGAGTTATCATCGTATGTTCTCAAATTCATCAATACATTCTCCGTCATCATTTTCTTCAGTCTTTGCTTTTCAGCTTCTGTTGTGTTGTCTACCAAGTAATTCTTCTTTAAATATGATTCCTGAGTTTGGAATGTTAATGCTTTGCTATTTATGTCTGGAATGTTAAATTTCATTTTTATTTTCAATATTTCACTTATCTTAGTTAGGTACAATGATTATTGATAATCAATAGTCTACCCTACTTACTTTCTTCACAATGGTTTCCTAAATGTGCCCATGGATTCTTGCAAATACATTCATAGCTGGACCACAGTTCTTTACAGATAGCCTTATTCTGACAAGGATTTGGTACACAAGAAGGTTTACAATCCTTAATAATTTCCGATAGATGGACAGACATGTAGCTATAAATGTCGAGAATTTCGCCGTTTACTACTAAACCTCTAAAGCAGCCGATGAGACCTTGATGGACGGCGGATTTTTTTAGATGTTCCCTGAAAAGTTGAACAATGATTTTTGAATAATTCACGCTTTTTTTTGTAAAATTTTACAAAGAAGTACTTACGCTGTAGCTCCTCCAATAAACATAGAGCCCTCAAACGGCCCAAACTCTTCTTCCTGTAGTAAATTTAACATTTTTCGTTCCGTGTTTAACATAAACCGTACGTGGTAGAAGTTATAGTCGATCCAGATCTTGTGCCATTCGCCTCCGTTCAGTTTTCTTTTGGAGTTTATTACTAGCTTTCTGGTAGTCCCCGTATTAAGAGTGAAATTGAAGGTTAGTTCGTGTTCTGAAATAGACTCAGCTTTATTAGATAATCCTTTCATACCTACATACTTACTTATTTATAACATATTAGAATTCATACCACTAGTTAACGCGACCATGAAGGATGGATAATTAGGTCTTATAGGTGGCTGAAAAAGTAATATGGCACTGGTTCCAGTAGTTCTGAAACTGAAAGCTATATCCCCCTTCCTCCAGCCTGGCACTTCGATGTAAGATTGCGAAGTTGTGAATGTCACTACATAGCGTTGAGTATCTGAAAGAAGATATGTTTTAGAATCTGCAATTTCAAGTACAATCATAATTAAAAGAAAAATGAAGTCATCTATACTGCTTGTACATGGAATGGAATCAGAAAATGGAAAGGTAGAAATTTTTGACAGACTGAACAAAAGCAGTGTAGGCAGAAAATCACTCACTAGTCTCAACGCATTCCAAAGGCCCCAACGTGATCCGACCTTGAGCCTCCTCCGTCAAGTCTTTCTGCTGCAGAAAGAACATTTCCGTAATTCCCAAACTCTTGGGGTCCACCAGGACCCCTTCGTCAGAATGCCACTTGTTCTCATTTGCGTCACAGTTGCAAGACTGTGTAGGGTTGACGCAAGTACCGTTCACGCCACAAGGACAGTACCCTCTGAAAAATAACAGTCTGCGCGATGTAAAGGAGAGATCACAAGAAAATTAGATCTTATGTATGGCGTAAATAACAGTTGAAGATTCCGGATGAAGCTGGCTCCAGCTTCGGACTGAACACTTTTCACCAGTTGAGAAGCTGGCCAATAAGCTTCTCTGTGGTGGGTAAAGAAATATAGATTGTGATTTTGCAAGAAATATCTGAAGTGCCGAGGACATAATCAGTGTAATGACGAGACGAGATGAATAATCATATACATAAAAAAAAATCATAATATATCCTAAATATCAAAAACCTACCTCTTCACTTTGCCAAGAAAGTCGACGGTATCGTTCGAAGAGGATATGAACCAAGTAGCGCTGTGCAGTTCCAATGGTGCCATGTTGCAGTCATACTTGATGTACTGGCGGCAGTACAAGGAGTGGGATATTAACTCTTGTAACATCTCGGCTGTGAACTCCCGATACTTGATTTTGAAGCTGAAGTCCTCGCCGGATGCTGAACGAACGTCCTACGAACAGAAAAAAAGGGTTCAAGATTTTTCGTTGCTAATTTTGATGAACCGCGTACCGGAAAACGCGTGGGAAGTCCACCCACAAGGTGGACCGACGACTTGATAAAGGTAGCAGGAAGCCGCCGCTACCAACCGTGCGATGTGGAAGTCATTGGGGGAGGTCTATGTACAGCAGCAGTAGACTTCGTTCAATGATGATGATGAATTTTGATAAAGAGCATCTTGCCTGACTAAAAATGTGTGTCTCTTAAGAGCTTTATATCACTTGTGTGCAAAACACGTTTAGATAATTATAAAAATGTATAAACCTTAACCTTACTTTCAGCTGGACATAACTGAACTTAACTTTCCTTCTTTCAGCAATCAACATGGTTGATAAGGAAATTTTTTAACAATTCTATTTATGTCTTTTAATAAAATATTTATATAGTGAAAAGCCAACTTACAACTTGGCTAGGCAGGTTATGTTCCACGACGGTGGTGGAGGAATCCGCTTCGATTTGGAACTCGCATTTGACATGGGCTGGTGGGAACCGTCCGTTGCCGTCGATGTCTATGAGGTAGACGTCATTCCTCGTGTAGCCCAGTAATGCTAGCTCTTCGCAAGTCTTTCGGAAGGTTGCGAAGTGACAGTTCTCGCCAATGTAGCCTGGGAAATGATTTACAACAATTGAGCGTAAAAACAACATTTGATTTGCGTTTTAATAGTGATAGATTGCGAAAGAACAAAATGGCCTCCGATGGTAGTATGTCTCTTTCTTAAAGTTAGATAAATTCATTGACTCCAGCAGCTGGAGGTCAAAATTACTTAACTTACCTGATAAGTTTTCATCTATGAAGACTCAAATTGAAAAGATTATTGCTGTACTTAATCTAAAATATTGCGCTGAGAGGTAGGAACAAGTATTTTTAATGTTTACCATGATTATTTTTCCTTCATTGGATTTTCTGAACTTCGGACTAAGCTGAAACGTTAGTGTAAACAAAGAACCCTAAATGCATTTGTTGTTGCACTCCTTCTTAGTCATATGAAACCTAATACTAACTAAGGTCAAGGCCCATCAAATCGTTTGATTATTGTAACTTGTTGTGTCTCGTCTAAATGTAAATGAGAGACTTTACACGTCTAGTGAAATCTGATTTTGAATGCTTCCTTAATTAACGATGTAGTCGCAAGGACACGGAATCCATATTAATATTGATGCTGATGAACTTTTCACCGGAAGTATAGCGCGTATTTTAAACTAGTTATGATGATTATAAGAGATCTTTAGATTCATGATTAATCTGTTTCGATCATAAAAACATTTTGTTCTCACCGTCATGCAAAATTTGCTCCAATTTTCAACTTTTACGCTTAGGAATCTATAAATCTGGCGATGAGATTGTAAAGTTTATTGGAGTGAAATTAAATACACACAATTTGTGAGAGAATGGTCGCTGTTAATGACAAAAATTTAGAACTAAATTAGAAATGTTAAAGAAATGTTTCCAGACAATCAAAACGTTTACCTAGGTTGGTTCTGGCAGATTAGAATAGGACCATTCCCACTCTTTCTCATCCATCAGTGGTTTACATATTATAATCATGCTTCTGTAGTGGAGAAGACTAATAAGGATTGCCGTACACGGGCTTCACGCCACAGACATAAAATGCCGCCACCGGCATATTTACAAACATATTCGTGTGGCGGCGTTGACGCTGGTGTTCGCCAAACGCGGGCTTGAAGCCCGTGTGTGGCAACCTTTAATGACCTGATGGAGACTACATAAACAAACTAGTTGTGACTCTAAATGATTTTACTTGGACTCATTAGTATTGTCGCAGTTGCAGATGACGCGGTCCATGCTGACGGAGAACACGCCGCCGTGCTCGCAGGTGTTGGGTCGCGTGCACGGGTCCTCCTAGCGCCAGTCATCAATAGTCACTTCACCAACCACTTGCTCACTGAGCTCACTGGACTCACCAGTATTGTCACAGTTGCAGATGACGCGGTCCATGCTGACGGAGCACACGCCGCCGTGCTCGCAGGTGTTGGGCCGCGTGCACGGGTCCACGTAGCGACAGTCATCAATAGCCACTTCACCGACCACTAGCTGACTGAGCTCACTGGACTCACCAGTGTTGTCGCAGTTGCAGATGACGCGGTCCATGCTGACGGAGCACACGCCGCCGTGCTCGCAGGTGTTGGGCCGCGTGCACGGGTTCACGTAGCGACAGTCATCAATAGCCACTTCACCGACCACTAGCTGACTGAGCTCACTGGACTCACCAGTATTGTCGCAGTTGCAGATGACGCGGTCCATGCTGACGGAGCACACGCCGCCGTGCTCGCAGTTGTTGGGTCGCGTGCACGGGTCCTCGTAGCGCCAGTCATCAATAGTCACTTCACTAACCACTGGCTCACTGAGCTCACTGGACTCACCAGTGTTGTCGCAGTTGCAGATGACGCGGTCCATGCTGACGGAGCACACGCCGCCGTGCTCGCAGGTGTTGGGTCGCGTGCACGGGTCCACGTAGCGGCAGTTGTCAATGACCACTTCACCGACCACTCGCTCACTGAGCTCACTGGACTCACCAGTGTTGTCGCAGTTGCAGATGACGCGGTCCATGCTGACGGAGCACACGCCGCCGTGCTCGCAGGTGTTGGGTCCACGTAGCGGCAGTCGTCAATGGCCATTTCATTAACCACTGGCTCACTGAGCTCACTGGACTCACCAGTGTTGTCGCAGTTGCAGATGACGCGGTCCATGCTGACTGAGCACACGCCGCCGTGCTCGCAGGTGTTGGGTCCACGTAGCGGCAGTCGTCAATGGCCATTTCATTAACCACTGGCTCACTGAGCTCACTGGACTCACCAGTGTTGTCGCAGTTGCAGATGACGCGGTCCATGCTGACGGAGCACACGCCGCCGTGCTCGCAGTTGTTGGGTCGCGTGCACGGGTCCTCGTAGCGCCAGTCATCAATAGTCACTTCACTAACCACTGGCTCACTGAGCTCACTGGACTCACCGGTGTTGTCGCAGTTGCAGATGACGCGGTCCATGCTGACGGAGCACACGCCACCGTGCTCGCAGGTGTTGGGTCCTCGTAGCGCCAGTCATCAATAGTCACTTCACTAACCACTGGCTCACTAAGCTCACTGGACTCACCAGTATTGTCGCAGTTGCAGATGACGCGGTCCATGCTGACGGAGCACACGCCGCCGTGCTCGCAGGTGTTGGGCCGCGTGCACGGGTCCACGTAGCGACAGTCGTCAATGGCAACTTCACCAACCACTCGCTCCGTGTTTATTACGAATCTGATGACAGACATAAGAGCGAATGACCCATTTTGACCCAAAGTGGTCATCCAATGATAAAAATGATAATGATGATGATCCAATGACCCAGTGAATTTTCACAGTGAATCAAGACATCGATGAGTGAGGCGTGAATTACCTAGTTATTATTGGAAATAGAGAACATCTAATGAGGCAGCGTTTGGTAACATAAACCCTGAGTAAGTTAATTGTATGATATCAAGTCAAAATTCAGCAGACTGCAATTTAATATGTATAAATCAAGGCAAAGATTTTGTAATGAATAGGACAAGCTACTTTTAGGAACGTGTATTTGAGTGGCCTGAATAGAATAGAATAGAATAGAAAGTATTTATTTGTCTCAAAACAGGTATTTGTCTGAAAAAGGATTACAAAGAATTTGAATAAATAGGCCTAAAGCACGCAGTTGATGTAGTAAGTAATAGAGTTCCGGACTCTGACGAAGAACAAATCAATACAATAATTTGGAATATGTTACTCAAATTAGACTAAAATCAATTCTGTGTAAAAAAACCCTACCTTGTAATTTGTCCAATAAAACCAGTTTTACGCTTTAATTGGGTCTCAGGTTCAGATTAACTCAATCGAAACGAAATTAAAATTCATCGGCAAGTAAAAAATGCATCGAGGACAGAAGGAAGTAATTCTGCGGGATGACTGTTTTCGTAAAAACAAGGTAGCATTTAAAAAGTTCTACAATGGCTCA